>NC_081405.1:276509307-277109307 GCF_030272615.1 Cryptomeria japonica
TTCCCAAGGCACCTGTTTGCCAGGTTTTCACCAGTGGACGAATTATTTTTTGCTTTACTTTTTTCTTTTGTCTTTTTTTTTCACTTTTTTTTTTTTGTATTTTGACTTTTTTAATAGAAGATGGACACATGATAGGGGATGGAAGAAGGACTCAAGAGTCTTTTTTTTTTTTGGATAGTAGCCTTGAATAAAATGGACCATGACCTTTAAAAGTATGCTCAAAGATGTCGGTAGGATAAGGACATGGAAAAAGAGATGAAACTAAGGCAAGGATTTATGCAAAGGATTGGACAAAAGGGATCAAAGGATGGAAAATATGAATTGGATAATGGATAGGGTATTGGAAGAACTGTTCTTGAGTGGATAGAAATGTTGGCAAGATTGACATTGGCACACACCCTGAGGGGTGATGGACTGATGGAGGAAAGATGTATCTCAGATTGTGAGATTTGGATGGAGGAATAGCTTGGGATTCTGGGACATAAGAGCCCAAAATGGATGATGAAGGTGATGGAGGAATAGATTTGAGAGGTTTGGATGGAGGAATAGCAATTTTAGATGCCAATTTTGATGTTTCTTTAGGCTTTTGTGCTTCAAGGAGCCGCTTAGGGATCCACATGGTTTTTTATTTTTCATGCTTTTGTGGTTCCTTGGAGTGCATTGCTTACACAAGGGATTTAGGAACCCATACATATTTTGACTTTGCTTTATTTTTCTCAGTGGGCCTTTGTGGCCTTTTGGATATATTTTTTTCTTTATGGATCATATTGTTCTTTGTTTTGACATGTTGATTATATTGGACATGTTGATCCTTGAATACATGTGGATTGCTAGACTTATGACGTTTATACTTGGCATCCAAATTGCTTGGAGGGGAAAAGGAATGCATGGATGTATATGAATGAAATGGAGTTCTTTTGGATGGATGGAATTTACTCAAGGATGTGTGCCTTTGCTGACCTTTCATAAAGGATGAAGGGATATAAGGACCTAAGATGGATGGAAGGTATGATGGGGAAGGTGTATGTTTTGATTTTGATGGAGGGATACCAACATCTTGAGAGTGA
Organism: Cryptomeria japonica; assembly: GCF_030272615.1. Classification (NCBI taxonomy): domain Eukaryota; kingdom Viridiplantae; phylum Streptophyta; class Pinopsida; order Cupressales; family Cupressaceae; genus Cryptomeria; species Cryptomeria japonica. Next base: position 276,510,375 of record NC_081405.1, read on the forward strand.
GTTGTGTAGACATGACCCTTAACATTTTCTTTAACATGAAGGGATTCTTTCTTATGGAGATCTACTCCTTTGCCTTTATGAATATCTTGACTTGTAGGATACTCTTTTCTTTGGGAAGAAGACGTGAGTCCATTATGAGGTCGATATGATATGAGAGAAATAATGAGATCTTGAAGTGGATCGGATTGCACCAAAGTGGAAGAACCCATTATGCATGTTGAGGGTTCATGAACATCTTGCACTAACATGTTAGAATCATGAAGGGGATTAGGATCATGAGGGGGACTAGGATTGTGTAGTGGACATGGTTCAATGATAGGCTCTTCAAGAGATAGAATGGGAGAAATAATGGGATCATCAAAAGAAATATGATCTTGGAGTGGATATGCTGGATTAGGACATGGAGATGGAGGAAAAAAAAGATCTTGTGGAGGATTTAAAGGGAATAATTTGATCTTGACAAGGAGAAAGATCATTAGAATCCTCTTAAAAGGTGCTTTTCTCTTGACTTTTAATGGGATCATCAGAAAGGATGGAAGGGATATCTGGAATGTCAATGGGATTTGAAAGGACATTTTTTTCATGAAATGGAAGGGGATCATTTGGGATTGGATGGACTGGGATATCTTGATCTTTCTCGGGGAATGGAGTGTCAATAGGACTTTGGATAGGATGGACAAGAATAGGGGAATCGTCATGAGTGTCCGGGAACATGGAGTCATGGTCAACAATTGGATGGGATGATAAGGTTTCAAGATCTTGATCTTGATTTATTTCAAGACACATTTCTTCATGCTCTAAATTATCCTCTGGATATGAGGTTGGACTTTGGATATGCATGGAGGATTCTGACAAGGAATCAATGTTTTGGCATGAAGGAAATGCACTTTGAACATTTGTGATGGATTTTGGCAAGGAATCAATGCTTGAACATGAGGAAGAGGGACTACGAATGGGGTCCTCTAAAACAGGTAATGGCAATAAAGTGCATGGTGGCATTGGGTCTTGTATTTCTGAAACATGACAAGGATGTGCATCATGAATTGGATTATCTTGGCAATCAATTATGGATAGCCCTTGGATAATTGCATCCTTGGGTGTATTGCTTGATGAGGACAATATGGAAGGTTCTTGGGAAACTTCTAAAGGTGTAGGGATAGATGCCACTGGAGAGTCAATTTGTTTGTGGGGGGATGAGGCATTGCCAGACATAAGTGTATTGTCTTGATCTTCCTCAAAGAACTCACTTGGTAGTTTCCTTAAGATCATTGCAATAAAGCCACCTTTCTTTTGAGGTTTTGACATAGTTGTATCTAGAATTTGAACTTGTTTGGCAAGGAGTTGGTTTTGGTCTGATGTCATGTTTTGATTTTGAACTAGATGTTGATCAAATTGGTTTGACATGTTCAAAATTTGGCTTGGTGTGTGCTGCAACCTTTGTATTTGAATGTTTGGTTGTGGTTGTTGACATTGATATTCTACCATTGGTTGAACCATTTGTGGACATTGTATAGTTGGTTGGACATATCGTTGAAATTGGACCATTGGTTGTATTGGTTGTATATGTTGAACAATTGGTTGAACCATTGGTTGTATTGGTTGAAAATCTAATTGATAGTAAACACCTTCTTGTTCTTGTTGTGGAGGCACATAATGTTGAAATTGATGTTGTCTCTTTTCTTGAAATTGTTTCATCATCTCTATTTGGGAGAGGAGAGATGGTACGTCTGATCGTTCAAGAAGAGATCTTACATCAATTGGCTCAATCTTTGGATTTTGACCTAGAAATTTTTGAAACATTTTGGACATTTGTGATCTATTCTTCTCAATGTTTTTCACTCTTTGTTCCAATATCTCATTTTCTTGAGCTAGTTTCTCCTCTAGTTTTTGTATTTGGACATTTACATCATCATGATAAGTTTGATCCAAGTTCTAAGACATGTAGAGATTGGATTGACATGATTGATTTCTCAATTGTGATGACATGGCTTCGTAAGAAGGTTGAGACCTCATTTCAACAAACATGTCACTATGCAATGCAACTAATGGGATTGACAAATGCAACCTAAAGGATGACAATGCAACTTAATGTTTTTGTTGTTTTTCAAGATTTTGACAAACTCATGAATGCAATTCTAAAAATGAGACCCTTAGGAAATTGAAATGATGTCTAGACCTCAAAGGACAAAAGGACCAAGTGACAAAAGGACAAAATGACAATGTCTCCCCTATATGCTTGGATACTAAGCTAGGTTTGACCAAAATGACAGTGATGAAAAAAAGACAAAGGTTTGATAAGGTCTAGACTTCCTAATAACAACTTAGGGTATCATCCAAAGTTTTCATTTTTTTAAGTTTGACAAACCAAATTTTGAGACTAAATGCAAGAAGGCAATGATTATGACAATGACTTAGGATATGACATGAAAATGATCTAAGGATAAGGATATGCGAAGACCAATGACTTGGAATATGCAAAATGCAACCTATGCAACCTAAATGGAAATCTATCTTGGATATGACAATGAAATGCAAACTTAGGGAAATGATCTTGGACCCAAGTGCAAAATGAGGACGCTTGCAATGAAAAGGACTAAAATGAAAGGAGATGACAATATGCCTTAGGACCTAAGTGAGACTATGCAAAACCTAACCTAAAGTGACATGAATTTTGAAACAAAGACATCTAATGTGTTGACGACCATGTTCAAATGTTGGATGAATACTTGGACAAACTTGGACCTTTGTTTGGATTGTGTTTTGAGTTGAATTTTGTTGATTTTGAAAATCCAAGTTGATTATGAGCACTTTTGAAAGTTTGTTTTTAATTTAACCTTTGACAATCATGGAAGACAAAATGTTTGTTTGACTTTGACTCAAAACAATCAAGCACATTTACAACAAATCCTATGGATGGCAAGGGAAATATCTGTTGAATCCTCTAACCATAAAATATAACACTTAGCTGGATAGCTAGATGCTTGGTAGAACTGGCTCCCCCTTACAGTGCACTCACTTCTCGGGCATACCAAGCTTTGAGTTCAAGGGGCATCACTTCCCAAGAACTTGCTATCTCTAACTGAGGAGCACATGAGAGGTGTCTTTGGCATGCACGTATCACAACACCTGAGCCAACAGATAGAAGGATTTTGGCATCTAAACAAGAGATTCTAGTAAGGGCATCTGTTTGGGTGGGTATTGATCTGGCAAATAAATCATCGGAATACCATTCCAGCACCCGTTGTCTACAACTTTCGTTGCATCCATAGTTATTTAGAGTGGTTCAGAAGAGCTTGGTTTTAGCCCATCACCACTTTGGGTCATTCCCTCTCACCAATGCCTGTACGAAGTGCCAGGCAAATCGGGAGGTAGGCCCAATTCTAAGAGTTAAAACATGCAATCAAATTAAAAATAGACAAAGCATGCATGGTGTTCATTAACCTTGAAGAAATGAAATGTGCAACTACTCTAGAAATCACAAACACATAGTTTTGAATATGAATCTTTGACTGCATCTTGCAAACAATTCATTAGTAGTTTGTGAAATAATTCTTTGTCAAGCGTTTCGCCACAAAGCTACCAACAACGTTAGAGAATCAAGAGAAATGAATCACCATCAAAATTAATCCATAAAAGTTGTGATTCTTTGTCCTCTTAGATTAATATATGTGAAATTTATCAAATTTACCACCCTAGATTAATCTAGATAAAACTTGCATGAATGCATGATTAATTTGCCAAGCTAAATTAATCTAGATGAAGGTTGCATGATTTTGTTTTTGAAAATTTTGACCATTTACAGCAGCATAATTAAAAATGCCATAACTTCCTTAATATTTATCCAAATCAAAAACTGTAAGATGATATGGAAAGGTAAAAACGTGATCTAATATACCCAAAAATCATTTATTTTAATTCTGCATGAAATGTTTTACGTGATCAATTGATTATGACTATTTTTTTTTTAGAAGAAAAATCTGCAACTTCTCCACAAAAAAATCTTCAACTTCACAAAACATTCAAAAAAAATTATTAGATCCAAGCATTTTCACGTCGTGTTCACCATTTAATGTAGCTAAAAATATTGTAAAACATCAAATACATCATAAGCTATGCGACCACAAACATAACCTAGTATATGAAATTCTAGCAAAACATTCAAAAGAAGAAGGAAATAAAAACACTATTATACTATGCAAACCATATATTTGAGCTCATTCCTTGACCTCCATTGTTTCTCTTTCTCCTCCAAATTATTGTGGATCTCACCTCCAAAATGTAAGTGTATGGAAGCAAGATTATAATTCAAAAAATGATAGCATAAGGATACTAGATATGTGGTCCCTTAAATGATTGAAAGAGGCCTCCAATTTATAGAATTTGGAGAGAGATGAGACAAGAATTCGACGGATGAGATCGATTCAATCTGACGGTTGACATCGCATGCAAAGGGGAGTCTGTTGGGAAATTGCCATTTTGATGGGAAGTGGAAGATGAGTTAGAAGGACAATTCCATTTTCGACACTTGGTCGAAAATGGAAACTTTGCCTTTGAGAGAGGAGACAAGTGATTCACTTTTTAGAAAGTGAATCACTTAAGTGAAGACATTGAGTGAGGTGGAAATTAATAATTAATAATTATTAATTTCACTCATAAAATCAAATTAGCCAATTAATATTAAAAAAAAATATTAATTGTGACATGGACAAAAATATGGTGAATAAATAAATATATATTTATTTATTCAAAAAGGGACATGTTAGTGAGAAAGGGGATTAATTAATTATTTAATTAATTAACCTAGGGGAAATGATTTGAATAAATTAAGATACCAGCCCTAATGATGAATTAAGTCCCAATAGTGATGATTGATTGGCTAATAATTGATACAAATTAATGACAATTGACTGAATTTGACAACAAAATAGGACAAAGGATCGAAAAATGTCCCTTTTTGAATAAATAAATATATATTTATTTATTCAAAAAGGGACATGTTAGTGAGAAAGGGGATTAATTAATTATTTAATTAATTAACCTAGGGGAAATGATTTGAATAAATTAAGATACCAGCCCTAATGATGAATTAAGTCCCAATAGTGATGATTGATTGGCTAATAATTGATACAAATTAATGACAATTGACTGAATTTGACAACAAAATAGGACAAAGGATCGAAAAAGACCCAAAATTGATAATGATTTTGATAAGAGACTGATAAGATTGATTGAAAATGACTTGATAATATTAATTGATATTAAGGTTGATAATTAATGACTGATTAATTATCAACAAAGAGGGAATTAAGTCTAATTGTCAAGATGATACCAATTCGAATGATTTAAAAATGAAACAAAAAAAATGCCAATTATAATGATTTAGGACCAAATGTGATTGATCGAGATTGATGAGGGTTGGATTTGAAATGAATTGAAACCAGAGGAATGACACAATGCCAACATATGATGAAAATCAAATGTGACATAGAAGATATGCTAAGAATTAGGTTAACAATGTAAGAGTGATGACCAATTTTGAGTGACTACACTAACTTCGAATTATGATGATATAATTTCAAACTCTTTAATCACAACTTAAAAACATGTCCTAAGATATCTTCCAAAATTACTCAAACTCATACATCCTATCAAAACATAACATTTCTTCTACTTAAATCATTAGTTAAAGACATCATTTCAAATCTAATACCATTATCATAACATTTACCCGATTTACTTTTAGCATGGCTCATCAAGAATACAAAATACATCATTTCATTTTAAACAACAATACTTATCCACATCTCATGCATCCATTTCATTTAATATAAATATGTTACAATGCAACTCAAGGTTCATCATTACAATCACATACCATAACCAAAATCTATTACTATAACTAGAACAACATAATCATTTCTCATAAACATGATCTCTTTTACAACCATTACATAAGAATTTCATTACATAAGTCACATCATCATTTACATTCTTGTTCTAATTATTATCCATGAATAATCTAAAGAAGAATCCTCATCTATGGAAAAAAAATCCAAAGATAGGAACATCCCAATGGTTTAAAAGCACCAACCACCCGACCATGTGGAACCAAAGGAACCACCCCCCGTGCTAGGAGATGACACAAGGTCCCAACACACACTCTACATCTAGGCTAACACTCAAAACCAAAGAGACTAACCAACAAGGACTCTCAAGCAAGAATAGACACAAAGCCACAAGAATAAACTCCTAGAGGCATAAACCTCATCAGGACATAATTGCATCCAATAAACATAATCATAAATCATAAAGGGGAACACATGTAGGAGTGGAGTGTCATCACATGCCATCCTCATAACATAATAATACAGGGCACTAGCCTGATGGACATGTGGAGCCATCTCAACCTATGAGAGACCAAGGGATATTAGCTTACCACCTTCACGGCCTTCTCATGCTTATCCTAAAACATCCTCCCTAGGACATAAGTCATGAGGCTCAAAACTATTCATTATCTTGTTTAAGTGAGTTATAATTTTCCCATCCCAATTAATTCATTATCAATGTTATCACTTGCTTACAAATCATGGAAAACTCCAATGTGCCTTGGTGGTCTAGACTTCATGCATCCTTACAAGGAACCTCATGCCAAACTATCTCTCATGACCCCGGTCATCACAACGAAGCCCACTCCTCCTAACATGGCCCAGCAATAAATCACAAGAGGCTCTACCAACATAAATACATGAAAATGATACTCAATGCAGCCAATAACTTCAAGACATAACCTCACAACATATGCAAGACTACAATGACATCAATATAATAAAATGAGCCTCTTGGCTAGCAATAAGCAAATGCATATCAAGTCATTAAATTTGTTGCCATTAATGAAAGTAAAACCACAACAAGGCCAACTCACTTGCTACCCCAAAACAACAACACTTCCAACTCACCAACCATAGCACATCAATATGGATGAAAGCATGATAATTTCCCCATAAAACATAGGAAGGTAATATGCTTGAAACCAACAAAATACATCAAATAAAATCAGATATAAAACTATAAATCATCAACACCTTCAACAATGCCTCTGGTACAAGAATTAATTCAGAAAGAACCACACAATGAAGCAACTAGCAACTGAAGGCCTATTTATCAAAAATTAAAAAAAATTAAAAAAACCAAATAAAACCATGCTCCAATCAAAATATTTAAAAAATATTATATTCCATACCTACCTTCCCAAATTTCAAGAAAATAAAATATATTTTCTACCTACCATAAACTTCCAGCCAATCAAATCCAAGGGTAGGTAAAATAACTTAAACCATTGACCTAGGGTGAAAATGACTTTTAAATAAAACAATACAAATTACCCCCTTTTAAATTACTTAATGGGTAAAATAATATTACTCAATAAATAAAATTCACTTCAACATTAAATAAATAGTAAACACTTGAAGTCCAATATTAATTCAAAACTCCATGCACGACACAGACTCAGAAATACATAGAAGGCTTTCAGCAAACCCAGAAATACAAATATTTCCCACAAACTATAGAATAAAACCTTACAACAAATTTATTCCTTCATATATTTCCTTCCTCACTATACAAATTTTAGATTCATTTCCCCAAGCTCACACATTTAATCTGCAGACACGAAGCATACAGGAAAACTGTAAAATAAAATATAAAAAGGTAGAATACATCTCCAACCTGCAACTCATGTTATGGAAGAAGCTGAAGAAGTGATTCCACCAGCCAAACAAAATCCAACCCAAGCTCCAACCAAAATCCAAGAGAGAAGAAAAACCAAAAACCAAGAATAAAACTTGTTGGAGAAAATTTTCAGAGAGGAACCAACCCCCGAAAACTTCACGAAAAAGAAAATAAAAAGACAAACATTAACCAAAAACCCTAGCCTCAATCTCAGCCAATCAAAATATTCCAATCTATAATATATTTTACCAACCCCACCATATAATATAATTTTACCTCCCTTTTTAAATTCAACTAATAAGAGAAGAGGGTAGGTAAGGTAAATATAAATCATGCTTTTATAATTTGATGGGAATGTTTTATCATTTTATTATTTATACAACCCACTTAATATAAAAGTCAAACTAATAAATAAAACATGAGCCACAATTAAATAAATCAAATGGGGAAATTAAATTAAATAAACAAAAGGCTCATAAATGAATTAATGAACCAGATAAACATTAAAAACCAAATAAATATTAAACCATAGGTGATTAAATAAATAAATAAATACCAATAAAGGTCAAATTACAAATAAATATAAAACACATCATAAGTTAAACAATAAATATTAAATAAATATTAAATCATTATTAAAATAAATACACATTTAAATAACAAATAATCAAATAACCAAAAAGGCAAGCATCCAATAAATTAAATTAAATATTAGATAACCAAATAATCAAATCACTATTAATTAAAATAAACATCATTAATTATTTAATCTCACATCAATAATCAAATAGTCAATCTCAACATAAAAGGAATAATCAGCCAATACTAACATACTCACAACATAGAAGAAACCCAGTTTACTAACTCTCATGACGACTTGCGCCAAGACACTGACGACTCATAGTGAACAACTTAGACCTAGAGTATGTGAGGGGAAATTGTGCCAACTCCGAACCACATACCATTGGGATTTAAAGACACGCTCAGACCTATGGAGTCAGGTGGAGTCGATGTCTGGTACCTACAAATGCTGCATCCTCAAAGCAACGATACGACATATGCATATATATATTATAACAGACAAGGGTTAGAGAATTGCAACGACACATCCCACTCGCAATGAGTGATGTGGAATTGTGTCTATCTCGAACACAGTCATACAACAATCAAACACACCATAAGATCAACTCATCATAGATAATCATTAAATATAGTTAGTACATAAAAACATCATCAAGTGCATGATTAGTATAATTCACAATTATAGTAAGGCATGTAAAATCCATCAACAATTATGCTCATCAAATCACATGATCAATATAATCTTTCGATAGTCAATCACATAATAAGCATATAGTGTCTAATAAATCACATGATCATTAGTGATCATATCAACATCTTATAAATCATCTGAAATAGCCTATGCCCAATAGTGTCTATCACGCATGAATTAAAGGTCAACTCTAGTCAAACACGTCAAGTTAGGGGTGGACCCTACATCCTCCCCCCCTTAGACTCAACTTACTCCTGGAAGGCATCAGAGTGAGGGTTAAAAATAGCACACATAAATAAAAAACTTCCTTTTAACACAAACACATTATAATATTTTCTAACTCCAATAAAGATAACGGCAAATAAATTTCCTCTTTATGCTTCGATTATTTGAAATAAACATGTTACACGAGGTAAATGAAGCACCAACTGCTATTAATTACGATATGTACAGTAAATTGTTAAAATACTTACAAGGGAACTTCATTTTAACCATGCTTGAATATACAAAACTGTAACTTTAGTCACTGAGTTAAGCATCAATAAGAAGAAATCACTAAATTTCACACTAGTATTCATAATAATACTCCCTCAACATCTAGTTGCATGCAATAGAGAGATATATATATATACATTTACATAATATCTTACACATATGCACCTATTATATTATTGAACAAATCACGTCATAAGCTTAAATGAGGGAAAATTTTCTTAGAACTAAGCTTCCTCAAATTAAACGTACTCAAGACCTCACACAATAACAAACCATAAATAGCCTATTTATTTAAAAGAACAAATTTCATGACATTCAAATGTCCTAATTTCCACCATGCTTACACTGCACTACACTTTATACAAACATTAGTTGCAATCCTTATCCAATCAAATCATTCAAAGGGCATTCTTAATCCGTTATGTGTACACAAAGATTTTGAAGGCAAGAAATCAACAACTACTTTTTATTTAACTGTTCCATAAATTTCAACTTCACAATTCCAAGGCACTTCTATCTACCTTAAACTTTAGAAAGTTACCAATAAATTTCATCTTATTAACACTTTTCATTTAATCAGCTAATAACAACATTATCTAATTGTTTTTCTTAGTCTAGTACACTTTTCCACGATGTCCTCCCTCCCACACACTATTAGAGGTTCAAAATGAACATGATAGAGACAACACTGGCTCAAGATATAGTCTAACAATACATTGACACTCAAAATGAGCACCATAGACAATAAAAGAGGAGGTCAAAGAAAATATCCTCAAATCAATTCATTAAATTAAAAGAGAAGAAAATTTATCAGCGAAATCAATCAAGAAATTTAAGTGACAAGTGCCACCACAAGGGAAAAATAAAAGAAAGAAGAAATCAGTGGTCATCTAAAAGTAAATAAATCTAAAAAATACACATTAATCCTTACGACACATCACATAAATCAAAAATTAACTCAAGGCAAAATAAATGATTCATCCAACTCACATCACGAGGTGACCAACATTAGTCACACTAAAGGGAGTAATCGCTACACAACATCCAAGGGTGAAATGCCTTGAATGTGCTAGAGAGTGCACACCATATTTAAGACTTCTATTTTATCCATATGTCCGTATTACTTTCATTATTTTTTAGAGCAATTCAAATTTTCAAAAATATAGGCAATTATCCTTTATGAAAGTTGACATAGGTAGGAAGAGATAAAGAAACTATGCACTCACACATGCACAAGGAATATACTCATACCATGACTAATGATCAAGATATCTTATCTCTACCATGATCATACTCACCAAGTTATAACAGAAACAAAGGTTAGAGATTCAATTACTCACTTGATAGTAAATTACAACACACATTATTTCCATTAATGCACAACTAATAACCTATAGAAGATTAGAAATTCCTTCATAAGGTCTTTAAGCAATTTAGTCAATCATATATTTAAACAAGCAAAATAGGTCTCATTACAAAATCCAAAGTTTATTATCAATTTCTACTCTTACCAATAATAATCTTCTAACATACTTCTAGTTATCTAAGTTAAGAATATCTCACTCCCACTTCCAGAACTTAGTTTTCTTTTCATCTAATGCCACTTAAATTACAAGAGCACACACATCATTCTATTTAAAATCACTTCCTATTATTACTTGATTACTATCATTCATAGACTATGCATTTTCAACATTTCAAGAAAAAATGGCATTTAGAATCCCAACACAATTTCATATAACTAATTATTATTTTATCTCATTAGAATTCTCTAAGAAAGAACTTCTTAAAATTCAAATAAGGCAATGATATAGTAACCTTTCTTAATTTATCCATCTAGTTAAGGGAAATAGTTATTCAATGCCACACAATTCCTACACAAAGCTAAAACTTTTATCTTGCCAAACCAAATAAAGACACAATGATATCATTTCGATTTCTACATATGCAATGCACCAATCCTTGCTTCAATACACATATTTATCTCCTTTTAGTTTCGTGATACATTTCCTAATTAAATGATGGGATATTCTATTTAATCAATTCTTCCCTTAAAGAACAACAATCATGAATGCAATACCTAAATTTCAGTCTCCAATGCAAATTAACTTCATCTAATCTTCCCCTTTAACGTTTACGAGTCATATTCATAAATCATTATCCAATCCTTCTACTTAATATCAATAACCCCCAAGTATTTGAATCCTTTACCCCAAAGAGAGAAGAGGAAGGAAGGGATATTGCCACACAAATCAATACACACAAATTTATGCAAACTCAGTTTGAGTTTCCTAGTCATCCCAAATGCAACTACCACTTTTAAAGGTATGCAATTTAAACTTCCATAAAATCTCCTACCAATACATGTGCAAATAGCAAATCCTTTGATAGCTATGATTTCCTTAAACAATCTTTTATTACATACAAAATCACACATATGCCAAAATAACCAATAGTTCTATGTGGCAATCATTACATTACCAACTAACTTCCTTACATTTCACACAGGAGATTAAAATAAGGGAAAAAGGCATTCCAACTACTTTTATTAAGCACCACATACAATTCCTTTGATTTTCACATCATGATCTATATTAAATTCTTCCTAAATGTATTATAAAAACACCTCATCCTTCTATTCATAGGAAGATCAACATAACATACTAATTTTATGATCATCACATTAGTTAAGAGGATACACACATTCTTTTCTCAATCTACCACAAAATTAATTCTGTATAAGGAAAACAACCCTAATCATCCAAGTAAGCACTAGAAATTTACGAAGCAAGTAAGAACATATACACACTTCTCTTATTCTAAAGACATGCATATGGGATAAATACACCCTTTACTTAAAGTTATGATTCCTAAAAGGAATTAGAGACAAACACAAGGCATAGATATCTAAGATTCCAAAAATTCCAATAACACTTTTTCTAACACAAATCTCAAAGAGTAACTTAATTCAAGGAACATCAAGGCACATTCACAAGACTAATAGCAACATCCTTAACCAAAGATCCCAGCGTTGTAACTTGGGCTTTGATACCAAATGTAATGCCCGCCAAAATACCCCAGAGAAATATAGCTAAAAAAACACTAATTTAATTTTTTTTTTTTAAACAATACAACACATAAAATCACTTAAGAAATGCAGCAAGCACACAACAACATTTAAGTGTTATGAACATAGAATAATTCACTCAAGCTATTCAAACAATTACGCAAGTGGAATACAATAAATCATTACTACTACCTCCCTAGGGTATCTCAACAACATTACTTAATCTACCTACATAAGAAATAAGCATTTACTTTCTTCCAATTCAATACCTCATAATCTTAATCATTATATACACATAGGTGCAACATAGCAATACCTAACACTCATGAATGCAACCTTCTTAATCTTTCATTTAATATGAGATTCTATCTTTCAATGCACCACTATTTCCTTTCTCACTTAGATTCATTTTATGCACCAAGTCCAAATGTTCCTATTATCATTAACCAACCTCTAACTATAAACATCACCATACACATACCAAGATTAATCCCTTACATTGCATTAACATGATTTCCATTTACAATTAACTTCTACATAGTCATTTATAATTCTATGCTCCTAGCATACTTATTACTTCATCATGATTCCAAAAGCACATAATGCAATATTCACAAAGTAACCTTAAACATTTAACCCATAGCTCGTTTATTACTCATAAAATTTCTTACACTTTATCAATTACCCAACAATCATCTTATTACAAATCAGGTAACTACACAAATTCATCTCAATACAAACTATGATAAAATATCCTAATTCCATAACCACTAATAGCATCCACCAAATGGAGATATAATCTTAAACCATAACACATGATACATTCTAATCCTTGCCTAAAAGACAAGCACTCATTTAATCATCTTGCATACCCTTACTAGTAATTTCTATTAATAAGATTAGTAATTCATTCATTATGAACATCCATACAATATTTTCATAAAGAACATTCAACTACATCCCAAGAATTATAAGATTTTCAATCCTACCATTAGATCACTAACTACGAAGTATGATGATATAATTTCAAATTCTTTAATCACAACTCAAAAACATGTCCTAAGATATCTTCCAAAATTACTCAAACTCATACATCCTATCAAGACATAACATTTCTTCTACTTAAATCATTAGTTCAAGACATCATTTCAAATCTAATACCATTATCATAACATTTACCCGATTTACTTTTAACACGACTCATCAAGAATACAAAATACATCATTTCGTTTTAAACAACAATACTTATCCACATCTCATGCATCCATTTCATTTAATATAAATATGTTACAATGCAACTCAAGGTTCATTACTACAATCACATACCATAACCAAAAGCTATTACTATAAGGAAAAACATAATCATTTCTCATAAACATGATCTCTTTTACAACCATTACATAAGAATTTCATTACATAAGTCACATCATCATTTACATTCTTGTTCTAATTATTATCCATGAATAATCTAAAGAAGAATCCTCATCTATGGAAGAAGAATCCAAATACAGGAACATCCCAATGGTTTAAAAGCACCAACCACACAACCATGTGGAACCAAAGGAACCACCCCCCATGCTAGGAGATGACATAAGGTCCCAACACACACTCTACATCTAGGCTGACACTCAAAACCAAAGAGACTAACCAACAAGGACTCTCAAGAAAGAACTCACACAAAGCCACAAGAATAAACTCCTAGAGGCATAAAACTCATCAAGACATAACTGCATCCAATAAGCATAATCATAAATCATAAAGGGGAACACATGTAGGAGTGGAGTGTCATCACATGCCATCCTCATAACATAATAATACAGGACACTATCCTAATGGACATGTGGAGCCATCTCAACCTATGAGAGACCAAGGGATATTAGCTTACCACCTTCACGACCTTCTCATGCTTATCCTAAAACATCCTCCTTGGGACATAAGTCATGAGGCTCAAAACTATTCATTATCTTGTTTAAGTGAGTTATAATTTTCCCATCCCAATTAATTCATTATCAATGTTATCACTTGCTTACAATTCATGGAAAACTCCAATGTGCCCTGGTGGTCTAGACTTCATGGATCCTTAGAAGGAACCTCATGCCAGCCTATCTCTCATGACCTTGGTCATCACAAGGAAGCCCACTCCTCCTAACATGGCCCAGTAATAAATCACAAGAGGCTCTACCAATGTAAATACATGAAAATAATACTCAATGCAACCAATAACTTCTACACATACTCTCACAACATATGCAAGGCTACAATGACATCAATATAACAAAATGAGCCTCTTGGCTAGCAATAAACAAATGCATATCAACCCATTAAATTTGCTGCCATTAATGAAAGTAAGACCACAACAAGGCCAACTCACTTGCTACCCCAAAACAGCAACACTTCCAACTCACCAACAATAGCACATCAATATGGATGAAAGCACAATTCTTTCCCAATAACATAGG
This sequence comes from Cryptomeria japonica, assembly GCF_030272615.1. NCBI lineage: Eukaryota > Viridiplantae > Streptophyta > Pinopsida > Cupressales > Cupressaceae > Cryptomeria > Cryptomeria japonica. Next base: position 276,525,397 of record NC_081405.1, read on the forward strand.
AAGGTAAATATGCTTGAAACCAACAAGATACATCAAATAAAATTAGATATAAAACTATAAATCATCAACACCCTCAACAATGCCTCTGGTACAAGAATTAATTTAGAAAGTACCACACAATCAGGCAACTAGCAAATGAACGCCTATTTATCAAAAATAAATAAAAATAAAACAAAACCAAACAAAACCATGCTCCAATCAAAATATTTAAAAAATATTATATTCCATACCTACCTTCCCAAAGTTCAAGAAAATAAAATATATTTTCTACCTACCATAAACTTCTAGCCAATCAAATCCAAGGGTAAGTAAAATAATTTAAAACATTGACCTGGGGTGAAAATGACTTTTAAATAAAACAATACAAATTACCCCCTTTTAAATTACTTAATGGGTAAAATAATATTACCCAATAAATAAAATTCACTTCAACATTAAATAAATAATAAACACTTGAAGGTCAATATTAAATCAAAACTCCATGCACGACACAAACTCAGAAAGATACATAAGGCTTTCAGCAAATCCAGAAAGACAAATATTTCCCACAAACTATAGAATAAAACCTTCCAACAAATTTATGCCTTCATATATTTCTTTCCTCACTACACAAATTTTAGATTCATTTCCCCAAGTTCACACATTCAATTTGCAAACACGGAGCATACAGGAAAATTGTAAAATAAAATATAAAAAGGTAGAATACATCTCCAACCTGCAACCCGTATTATGGAAGAAGTTGAAGAAGAGATTCCACTAGCCAAACCAAATCCAACCCAAGCTCTAGCCAAAATCCAAGAGAGAAGAAAAACCAAAAACCAAGAATAAAACTTGCTGGAGAAAATTTTCAGAGAGGAACCAACCCCCGAAAACTTCACAAAAAAGAAAATAAAAAGACAAACATTAACCAAAAACCCTAGCCTCAATCTCAGCCAATCAAAATATTCCAATCTATAATATATTTTACCAACCCCACCATATAATATAATTTTACCTCCCTTTTTAAATTCAACCAATAAGAGAAGAGGGTAGATAAGGTAAATATAAATCATGCTTTTACAATTTGGTGGGAATGTTTTATCATTTTATTATTTATACAACCCACTTAATATAAAAGTGAAACTAATAAATAAAACATGAGCCACAATTAAATAAATCAAATGGGGAAATTAAATTAAATAAACCATAGGCGATTAAATAAATAAGTAAATATCAATAAAGGTCAAATTACAAATAAATATAAAACACATCATAAGCTAAACAATAAAAATTAAATAAATATTAAATCATCATTAAAATAAATAAACATTTAAATATCAAATAATAAAATAACCAAAAAGGCAAGAATCCAATAAATTAAATTAAATATTAGATAACCAAATAATCAAATCACTATTAATTAAAATAAACATCATTAATTATTTAATCTCACATCAATAATCAAATAGTCAATCTCAACATAAAAGGAATAATCAGCCAATACTAAAATACTCACAACACAGAAGAAACTCAGCTTACTAACTATCATGATGACTTGTGCCAAGACACTGACGACTCATAGTGAACAACTTAGACCTAGAGTATGTGAGGGGAAATTGTGCCAACTCCGAACCACATACCATTGGGATTTAAAGACACACTTAGACCTGTGGAGCCAAGTGGATTCGATGTCTGGTACTTGCAAATCCTGCATCCACAAAGCAACGATATGACATATGCATATATATATTATAATAGGCAAGGGTTAGAGAATTGCAACAACACATCCTACTCGCAATGAGCGATGTTGAATTATCTCTATCCCGAAGATAGTCATACAACAATCAAACACACCATAAGATCAACTCATCATAGATAATCATTAAATATGGTTAGTACATAAAAACATCATCAAGTGCATGATTAGTATAATTCACAATTATAGTAAGGCATGTAAAATCCATCAATAATTATGCTCATCAAATCACATGATCAATATAATCTTTCGATAGTCAATCACATAATAAGCATATAGTGTCTAATAAATCACATGATCATTAATGATAGTATCAACATCCTATAAATCATCTGAAATAGCCTATACCCAATAGTGTCTATCACACATGAATTAAAGGTCAACTCTAGTCAAACAAGTCAAGTCAGGGGTGGACCCTACATGTTAAATCTCCTAGTCACAAAAATGAACATAAAGAAAACAATATCAAGTCTAATGTTGAAAACCATTTATTGGCAACATTGGATCGAGAAAAAGTAAAAAGAAAGGATGCATCTAACAGTGAAAACCTCTTTGAGGCACTGGAAGATGAGAGATTTGACACCTTACCTAAATTTTATCAAGAGAAGTCATCCATTTTGATCGAACCAATAGAGGCAATTATCATTGACACAACTGATCTACATCCAACAATCTCTATATCAAAACTAGCAAGGCAAAAATATTGTGAACCCTTCAAAAGATTGCAAATCAATTTTACCTAGTCATATATAGACATTCCAGGGTTCTATACATCACCTGAATATCAGTCCAAGAGAAAGCATCAATAATAGAATAGAGCATGGATTAGGAGCAGGTATTCTATTCATCACACCACAAGGTCATACAATCCCAAAATCATACAAATTATGGTTTTCATGCACCAACAATACTGCAGAGTATGAAGCTTTGGTTACAAGTATCAAAATGGCTATAGAATGGAACATTACACAACTACAAGTCTTTGGAGACTCTCAGCTCATCATCAATCAAATCAATGATGATTATCAAACAAAAGATTAAAAGCTAATGCCTTACAAAAAGATGGTGGATGATATCAAGAAATACTTTGTAGAAATAATTTTTTAGTAGATTCCAAGAAATGACAACAAAGAAGCAGATGCCATGGCTACACTTGCTTCTCTCCTTCAGACATAGGAAAATCAACAACGTTATGAATTCGTGGTGGAAGAATTGTTTTACCCTGCTCATTATTGTCCTGATTCTAAAACTATTTGTCACTTTGTTGAGCATGATTCCTCCCGCTATGGCCAAACATACACATACCTGAAAGATAATACCCTACCTCTTGATTTAGCAAAAAATCAAAAGAGAAACTTTATTCACCAATCCTCCCATTTTACTCTCGTCATGGATACCCTGTTTAAACGACATCTAGATGGTGTTAATAAGATGAGAGGGGGGGTGAATCATACAAACTTAATCTTCAATATATTCAACAGATTCAACCTTGGTAACCTTATCAGAAAAACTGTAAAACATGCAAACTCATAAACAAATAATATCACAAACATATAACACCAGATTTAACGTGGAAACCCAAATAGAGAAAAACCACTATGGGACTTCGGACCCACTAAGAAATATACTCTTCTAGAGTATGCTCGGTTAAAAGAAAATCCTATTAAAGATTACAAACACATTACTAGATGTGACCCAATTAAGGGATTTCCCTTAGATCTGTTAGGATCTTCACTTTGTTAGAAGTGACCTTGTTAAAGGATTTCAAACACTCAATTAGAATGTCACCTTGCTAGAGGATTTATAAATAAGACTGTTAAGTCCACTCGGTTAAGATATTTTCTATCACTTACAAAATAAACAACAGTAATAAATATGTCTGCAACTTTGCATCTAAAATACTAAAGTAGATTCCTATTTGCTCAATACAATCTTGTCATAGGACTTATCTTGTCCCTCTGCTGTTCTCCTTACTCTTTTATTCAAACAGGTCTTCAAGCTTCTATGCTCGGTAATCACTATGTAGCATCCCTATGCTTACACTTTCCCGCATACATTTTTCATCAATAGCTTCTTTATTTATAAACAATTTGCTAATCGCTTAATCTCCTTGATCACATTTCCCATGATCAATCATAGCCATCAGATCTTCAATCTTGACCAAGTTCAATGTATTCTTCGATCTAAAAATATTTTACCTTGCCTTGGGACTTGCATACATTTCTTGGAACTTGCGCTAGGGTATTGCGGTTCAATCTGAGCTATAGATCTTCCTGTTGATCTTCCATTGCCATAGATCCTTAAGAAACTTCATGCACGACATGCCAATCAGTTAATCATATCTAGCTCATCAGCTTCCTTCATTAAATAATGCTTTTATTGATCCAATACATTCTGTTATTACTTGGTTGCAACTCGGTAAATACTAAACTTCACTCGATAGACATTCCACCTTCATTAACTGATAGTAATAACCTTAGGGTTTACTGACTAGGTTCTTTGCTCGATGACATAGTATAGTATTAACCTTACAAACAATAACATATGTAAGATATCAAAATTATCTAAACATCATGATCTCATCATTGTCTAAGTCGGTAATAGTTGCCCATTGAATAACTTATTCCACCCCTTATTCATCACATTATTTCTGTGTCTTTTACCAACATCTTAATTCTCTTCAAAACATACTTCTTAAGATATGGCAACATCATACTGAATCAGAAAATCAATTTCTTGACATCAATGACAAAATAATATTGTTAAGATAGTAAACATCCTTAATCAGTTATATCCATAATCATCAACAAACTTCTCAATATCCTTATTGAAATGCCAACAATCTCTTATTGTAATTGGAATGCCAACAATCTCCCCTTGTCTGTTATAATGCCAACAATCTCCCCCTTTGACATTGATGGAAAAACCAATTGATTTGACCTAAATGATTCGAATTTAGATTGCTATGAGATGTTGAAATGCTCTCCCCCTGTCATTAGTCTTCTCCCCCTTTGACAACAATGCCAAAAAGAAAACTAATGCATAATTTCTTCCTGTGTGAAGGAATTCCCTTACTGTTAGGTATCAACTCAGTCTTGGTCAGAGCATTTTGTCTTCAATTCCTGTTCCCTATTTTTGTTTTTTGCACACCTTTAGAAAACCTCCTAAAGTGTGTAAATTAGCATCAACTCATAAAAGGTATTCTGTAGATTCATCGAATTGATACTTTAACCGAACTCTATCAGTGAGTAGAAGATAGGGGTAGGACCCCTAACTAACTTCTAAGATACTCAAAAGTGTCCCTTGGTAGTGGCTTGGTGAAGATATCTGCTATTTGTTCCTTTGAGCTAACATATTCTAATGCCACTTTCTTTTCTTGGACTTCTTCTCTAAGATAATGATACTTGATAGAGATGTGCTCTGTCTTAGAGTGCATAACAAGATTCTTTGAAATGTTTATGACACTAGTATTGTCATAGAATATAGTTACTGGCTCGGTAACTTTTTCATTTATTCCTTCCAACAGTTGTTTGATCCATTCTATATCGGTACAATTCAATGCTATAGCAACATATTCAGCTTCTACTATTGACTATGAAATACATCCTTGTTTCTTGCTAAGCCAACTCACTAGTCTTTCTCCTAAAAAGAAAGCTCCTCCACTTGTGCATTTCCTGTCATCAATGTTGCCTGCCCAATCAGCATCAGTATAAACTTTTAAATCAAAAACATTTCCTTTCTGATATACTAAGCCATAATCTTCACTGCCTTTCAAGTATCTGAAAATTCTCTTGATTGTTGTCATATGTGTTTCCTTGGGATCTGCAGAAAATCTTGCAACTATACCTATTGCATGTGCTATATCTGGCCTGCTATGAATAACATATTGCAACTTTCCAATCATAGATCGGTAAAGTGTCTCATCAATAGATGCAAATTCATCATTCTTTGATAGTTTATAGTTGGTAGTCATAGGAGTACTTACTGGTTTTGAATCCTCCATTCCAAATTTCTTCAAGATTTCCTTTATATACTTGGATTGAGTAATGAAAATCTCATCTTTCATTTGCAGTATCTGTAGACCTATAAAATACTTTATTTCACCGCTTAATGACATCTCAAATTCTTTACACATTTCATTTCCAAAGTTCTTGCATAAAGAGTCATTTCCACAAAAGATAATATCATCAACAAATATGGATGAGATCAGTATTCCATTGTCTTCACCATTCTTCATGTACATATTACCATTTTCACTAGTTCTTATAAAACCAATCTTGATTAAATAAGAGTGCAATCTCTCATACCATGCTCTAGGTGCTTGCTTTAGACCATATAAAGCTTTGTTCAACTTACATACCTGATCTTTATTCTCTCCTTCAACAAATCCTTCAGGTTGTTCAATAAAAACTTCTTCTTCTAATATACCATTCAGAAATGCAGATTTGACATCCATTTGACATACCTTGAAGTTCTTGTAAGTAGCATATGCCAGCAATATTCTTACTCCTTCAAGTCTTGCCACAGGTGAAAAAGTCTCACCATAATCAATTCCTTCTTCTTGAGCATAACCTTTGCAAACTAGTCTTGCTTTATTTCGAATGACCTCACCTTTTTCATTCAGCTTGTTTCTGAAAATCCACTTTGTACCGATTACATTTTTGTCCTTTGGTCTTGGGACCAGTGTCCATGTGTCATTCTTCTTGATTTGATCAATCTCTTCTGTCATAGCATTTATCCAATCTTCATTGTTAAATGCCTCTTTCACTATTGTCGGTTCAAATTCAGATATCAGACATGTGTTCTATCTCAGTTTGTTCTTTGTCATCATTGGATCATCCTTTTCTCCTATAATCTAACTTGATGCATAATTCCTTCTGACATACTTGGCTAATATAGGCTTAGTAGATTCTGTATGATCTTCTTCATCACTCGGTAACTAGATATTCTCTTCATTTCCTTCAGTAGCTTTCTCAGTTGAATATATACAAATCCTTCATAATCTTCTTGTTCTTTGGAGTTTCCTTCATCATTTCTTTCTGCAAATTCATAAATTTTCACATTTGCACTTTCTACTATTTTGTTAGATGATTTGATCAGACATTTAAATGCTTTGCTTCTAGAAGAATAACCAAGAAATGTTCCTTCTTCACTTTTCTGATCAAACTTACCATTTTTGTCATCTTTGTGAACATAGCATCTACTTTCAAAGATTTTAAAGTAACTTACATTAGGTTTCTTGTCATACCAGATTTCATATGGTGTCTTCAAAGTTCCTTTCTTTAGTTGTACTCAGTTCAGGGTGTAAACAGCAGTGCGTATTGCTTCTCTCAAAATTTTTTGTGGTACTTTCTTTTCAATCATCAGGGTTTTGACACAATCCATAATAGATCTGTTTCTTCTCTTAGCTATCCCATTTTGTTGTGGAGTTCTTGGTACATAGACTTGTCTTTTAATACCATGATCATTGCAGAATAAGTTGAACTCATCAGAGGTGAACTCTCCTCCTCTATCAGATCTAAGACATTTTAGTTGTCTTCATGTTTCATTTTCAACTCTTGCCTTGTACCATTTAAACATTTTAAAAGCTTCAGATTTTTCTTTTAAAAACATAACTGACATCATCCTTGAATAATCATCCACAAATAATATGAAATATTTATCACCATAATAACTCTAAACTTTCATAGGACAATAAAGATCAGTATGCACAAGATCTAAAATTCCCTTAGAAGTGTAGGTCTTACTTGTAAAGCTTGATCTTATCATTTTACCCATCTGGCATCCTTGGCACATAGCATTCTCAGGGTTCTCCAAACTCGGTAGACCTCTTACTCGGTGCTTCTTACTTATTTTGATCAGATTATCAAAATTTACATGACAAAACCTTTTATGCCATAACCAGGTATCATCTATCTTTGCATATAGACACTTATTCCGAGTTGAGTCAAGGTGAAATGCGTTACCTTTCATTTGTGTCCCGGTAGCTGCTAACTTACCATGCTATTCATGAACTTTGACAATTCCTTTATGAAACTCTATTCAATATCCTGTATTGTTTAGTTGTGCTACACTCAACAAATTGTATTTCAAACCTTCAACCCAATAAACATCATTACATTTAGCATTGTCAAGAAGTGTTATAGATCCTTTACCTCTTACTGGACATGGTGCATCATTACCAAATCTTACATAACCTCCATCATAATCTTCTAATATAAAAAACTTGTGTTTATCACCTGTCATGTGATGTGAACATCCACTATCTATGATCTAAGAATCATTAGTATTTATGTGAGATATTAAAGCTTTTTCTTCATACCTTTCTTCATTTGATCCATCTTTGATAGCCACATAAACAACTTCCTCTGTATCAGTTTCATCTAATTTATCATCATTTGATTCCTCATCAGCTATTAGGCATGTCTTTCTATCTCTTCTTCTAAAGTCTTGGTGTCCTTTGTAATGATTATCTTTCTGTCTATCATCTCAGTAATCTCTCTTTTCACTAGATTCTTTGTCAAGATAGTTAGAAGCCATATGTCCTATTCTATCACAGTTAAAACATTTTAAAGGCAACTTTCCTTTGTACTCACCTTTTCCTCTCGGTAGCCTTCTGACTAATAGTGCTTCAAACTCTTCTTCCTTTCTGATTTCTTCATATAGTTTGTGTACCGCTTCCATGTTTTTGTGAAATCTTTCACTTGCTCCACTATGATTCCCTTCAGAATACATATACTTTCTATCATTATAATCATCAAATTCATCAAGATGAAAAGAACTAGATGTAGACTCAACTTTATTTACCGAAGACCCACTATTATCAAAGCTACTTAACTCAAATGCATGTAGCTTACCAATAGTAGCATCCAAAGAAACTGACATATTGGGTACAAACCTCAATTTATTGATTGCAGAGACTTAGATTGCATAAGAATGTAGAAGGGTTCTCAATAACTTACTTGTGATATCCTTTTCTTCAATGGTTCCTCCTGCTCCTTTGATTTGATTGACAATCTCCTTTAACCTTGTACTGTATTGGGTTATGTTCTCATCTTCATTCATTCTCATAGATTCAAGTTGTCCTCTTAGACTATCCACTTTTGCTCTTTGAACATGTTCATCACCACCATACACAGATATGAGCTTGTCCCACATTGCTTTGGCATCACTGTAGCCTTCTAGATCATTAAACTCTGAGTTGGTCAATGTAGATGTTATTTCAATCATTGCTTGAATATATTCTTGCTTTGCCTTTATCTCTTCCATTGTCAATGGATAGGTGCTAGGTGTAATGAAATCATTCTCCAAATAATATACAACATATTCTCCAATTTCAGATACGTGCAGCTTCATCCTTTTCTACTATGTAGAGAAACTTGACTTGTTCAGCTTTGGTGCATCCCTCTTATACATCTTTGGATCTTTTCCTCAAGTGCCTTTAAACTTTACTTCCGGAGTCCAAAGCTTTGATGCCAATTGTTAATAAGATGAGAGGGGGGGGTGAATCATACAAACTTAATCTTCAATATATTCAATAGATTCAACCTCGGTAATCTTATCAGAAAAACTGTAAAACATGCAAACTCATAAAAAGATAATATCACAAACATATAACACCAGATTTAACGTGGAAACCCGAATAGGGAAAAACCACTGTGGGGTTTCGGACTGTAATGCCCCGCCAGGAAACCCCAAAGGGATTAAGCCATAACACAAGAATAGGGTGCAATAATTTTTTTAAAAAAAAATTACACCACATAAGATACAACAAGATAACAAAGATTCAGATTACATAGCGGAAGACTTCAACTAACACCTAAAGAGTTTCCCAACGAGATTACTTAAATTTCACAATTCACTTAACTCACACAATTAATCCAAAAGGCTACTAATCTAACAACGAGATAATTCTTAATCAGGATAATTCCTTTCAAAAGAGGGAAATATAAATCACAAGCGAAGATTCATCATTAAGATCCATTCATAATCTTCATTCAAGCTTTTCATTTAAAAATTACAAACCATACATCTAACAATCTAATACACTAGGATTTCATCATAACATAAGAGATCTTTCCAAGCATATTTAAATTCCTTAACAACAACTGAGTATAATTCATTACTCTAAGTTACATTCTTTCATATTCCAACTTATTGCATTTCAAAAGACGATTGCATACTAGCATCTACGATAAATCTCATCTAAACCACTTACGCATTTGATCAACATGGCATTCAAGAAAGGACTGAATATAAGCATTTATTGTTAATTCCAATTATCCACTTAACCATTCTAACATAAGTTAATCATACATGATAAAGCTGAATAAAGGGAACATAAGAGAATACATCACATAACACCATAATGATCTCGGAGTTCACCCCTAAAGGGCTACATCTCTGGGTCTGCTCAACTGCAAGACCCCTCTGATAATTAATAAAGTTAAGGATACAAGAGGTTACACTATACAATCCAGCCATCAAGGCGATACATAGACAATATACAAACGACCGCATCGGTCAATTAATACATAAATGATCCCTGAAAAGAACAGGATCCAGCTGAACATAATCAAAGCTAATACAAAGGTCTAGAAGAGCATCCATAAAACTGAGCCATCACCACCCAAGGTCTAACATGAAACTGACACTCACAAGGGCAGAGACAAAAGGATGACCCACAAAGGTACTCAAAACAGGACAAAACGACAACACACTAGCGAACGTAGGGACAAGTGTCATCACACAACCTGGTATGGTTACCATGGCAAGTCTTCATAGGTCCCGGCCCCATACACTGGGTCACCCTGGCAACCTAATCTAAGCTTCCGGCCCATCCAAGCCTCATGTGGACCCACACATCCTCTCGTGAAGACAAGGAAGATGGTTTGCCATTTCAGGCCCTCTCACAGCATGTCGAATCTATGATAGCACTTGTCCCATGTGTGAGGCACAATTATCTTACTTAGAGATTACATTCTAATCTACTTAGGTTATCACTTATTAGACTCACTTTCGACGGGTTACCCAGCAGCCACTTTGGGCGCGGCCCCCAATCGAAAGCCACTTTCCCATACGACACTAGACTATACTCAGACGAACTCAAAACCAAGGAATACACGTGGTTAGATGAACGGAGTTTCAAAGATAGGACAAACAACATCTGGTCAAACACGACTCATAGATGCACACTTACTGACGGTACTCTAACTAGAGACCTGACAACTAAGGTCGACCACGAATCATCATTCGACACCCACACAAGGGATGTGACCAACTACGACAACACCACAATACAACAGTCAACTCGAAATCGAGGACTGAAACAGGTACCTCAAATCATTCCATACGACAGGGTCCTATCAAACAAAGCACTCTCGCCATTTCATAATCAAAGGCGAATACAGAAATTAAACTCGCAAGGCAATAATCAGAAAAGACAATATTTCCTCAAATTGATTTAATCATTACAAGTCGATCGAGTTTTCTACAAGATCTAAAACAGGTTTCAGTTATCTACCTCATCTAGGGATAAGTTGTTCTTGGTTTTCTAACTCTCTAAGGTTCAAAGCATCGAACAGACATATAAAGCCATAAAGAGTTTTTAAACCAATTCATATTAATTAAACTCAAACAACCATTAATCAAATAAATAAGATATTTAATCTCCAACAAGACATCATTAACATACTAGTCTAAAACCGACCTCTACAGTTTCACATTTTTTCAAACCCAGATGCATAATACGAATCACGGAATGTAATTATAAAAAGAGAATCTAATGAAGGTAATCATTTCCAAAAGCACATCGTTTCAATTTCTACGATCAATGGAAAATATCTCACTCACTTCTCGATTACTCAAATGATATGTTCTAAGATAATATTTAACATCATCAATTAGTAACTACATCGTATTTCAACGATTTTCCAATAACATATTATTCTCTATTGTGCTTTTAAACAATACTACCTTAATTAGCCAAATGCTCTAATCAGCTAGAAGGTAAGGTCTAGATTCATTAATCCAAGATCAATCAGAATATAAACAACAATATTCAATTGCAAAAATTCACAGTTGTAGAACTTAATTAGAAAGGGTACAAAAGTCGTGAAATGAAATTGGATAATGATTAACCTATAACTCCATTATAAAATTAATCAATACCAATTTAACATTTAACATGATATTCCACCTTTAATCATAATTAAGAATCTAACTAAACTTAACATTAAAAATACTTTCATTAAAATGATATAAAATATCATATGCATTTGTTTTAAATACTAAAAAAATACATTAAAAAAAATGATTTAAAAACTATGTTCTTTTCTTTAAAAAAAACACATTTTAAAATAGGGCGAGGGCGGTTGTGCCCTAACCCTAGCCGCAGGCAAGGTGCGGGCGGCGCCACTGTGGTGCCCGCAGGCTCCGCGGTGCCCTGCGGCCACCACGGACCTGCGGCCACCGCAGTGCCGCGGCCACAAGCGGCTGCGAGCGCAAAGGAAGGGAACGGGGGAGGCATAAGGGGAGCAAGCTGGGGAGAGGGGAGGAGGAGCGGGTGGAGCTCCGCTCCCCGCCTCCAATCCCCAAACCCACGGCTGCATTATTAAAAAGAACCTCGCCCAGTTCATTCCATTAAAACAAAACAATGCACCGCTCGATATCAAAAAAAAAATGATATTTTATTAACACAGCGCTATGATAAAAAAAAAAAAACACAGTTCACTAATTCTCTAAGTTCATTTGAAACAACCAAAATGAAATTTGATTATAAATTTCGGGTTACAATAAAATCCGGTTTCAATGAAATTCGTTCTGGTTTCCCTAAATCTTTGATGGTATTCATTTCCCCATACACAATGGGATTCAAACCACCCAAAAGGAAACATTGAGGGATAACCAAAATCTCAAACAAAATTTCCAGCCAATTCAAAATGGACAATCACATTGATTTTTCAATAACAAATTCATTCCTTTCAACCAGAACAGCAAATTTTTTTGGCAACAAGAAAAGCAATTCAGAATCCTACCTTCATACGCAATCCTGGAATGGCTGAAGGAGAGCCCACCTGTCAGATCCAGCAAAATTCCTTTCCAAAAACCCCCAAAATTTCCTCCCAACCAAAATCTTCTCCCAATTTGTCCATCCTCCAAAATCTTCCCCAAATTTTGGGTTATATGGAAGAGTTGACCCAAAAATTCCATTTTTGGAATAAAAATTCTTATTTTCAAATAATTCTCAAAAATTAATTCTTTTCAACTATAGCAACAATTAACTCGCTTTTTAATTCAAAAAAAACAATTTTCTCATTTAATTAAATTTAACCTTTCAATTTTCAGAATCCAACAGAATGCAATTACGTCTATTGCGATTAAATACCAAACTTTTTTTTTTTTAATAGCATATATAAAATGCATTAAATATTCAAGATCAGTCATTTAATCGAATTTACTCCCAATTTAAAATAGGCAATTCATAAACAACGAAAATCGCATAACGAAAACCCGATTAGTTTAATCCATTAATCTTCAATGCACAAACGCATATTTAATCCAAATAATTACTAAAGACTAATTAATCAATTTAACCATGCACACCAAGCATGCAAACCGAGAAGGTCAACCAAACAGACGACTCGCAAACCCAAACAAACAAGGATTACTGACGACGACTGGCAATGCTCACTGGAGCACGACTAAGGTCAACTAGGGTCTTACGACCACCTAATCCAACTCTAAGGATTAAAAAGGTACACTCAAACCTGCAATTCCAGGTGAAGACGAACCTCGCACTCATGCGGCATTGTACCTGAAATTCCCTGCAACCAAGAGTCATACATGCATACATATATAAAATTTAATGAAAGCGTTAGCTTGATATTAATACCACGAAATAGGTACACTAAATAACTTGCATACAACTAGTGTGAAAATCACATCAATAGCTATGCGTTAAATCAAACATCTGACTTTAACATTATATTAAGATAAACTAATCAAGATTAAACCAAGGTTAGAGATTGATTAGGGCAGGGGTACTACACGGACCCACTAAGAAATATACTCTTCTAGAGTATGCTCGGTTAAAAGCAAATCCTCTTAAAGATTACAAACACATTGCTAGATTTGATCCCGTTAAGGGATTTCCCTTAGATCTGTTAGGATCTTCACTTTGTTAGAAATGACCTTGTTAAAGGATTTCAAACACTCAATCAAAATGTCACCTTGCTAGAGGATTTACAAATAAGACTGTTAAGTCCACTCGGTTAAGAGATTTTCTGTCAATTAAAAAATAAACAATAGTAATAAATATGTCTGCAACTTTGCATCTAAAATACTAAAGCAGATTCCTATTTTCTCAATACAATCTTGTCATAGGACTTATCTTGTCCCTCTGCTGGGCTCCTTACTTTATTATTCAAACAGGTCTTCAAGCTTCTGTACTCGATAATCAATATGTAGCATCCCTATACTTACACTTGCTCACATGCATTATTCATCAATAACTTCTTTATTTATAAACAATTTTCTAACCGCTTAATCTCCTTGATCACATTTTCCATGATCAATCATAGCCATCAGATCTTCAATCTTGACTAGGTTCAATGTATCCTTCAATCTGAAAATGTTTTACCTTGCCTTGGGACTTGCATACATTTCTTGGAACTTGTGCTAGGGTATTGCGGTTCAATCTGAGCTATAGATCTTCCTGTCGATCTTCCATTGCCATAGATCCTTAACAAACTTCATGTGTGACATGCCAATTAGTTAATCATATCTAGCTCATCGGCTTCCTTTATTAAATAACAATTTTATTCATCCAATGCATTTTGTTATTACTCGGTTGCAACTCAGTAAATACTAAACTTCACTCAGTAGACATTCCGCCTTCATTAACCGATAGCGATAACCTTAGGGTTTACCAACTAGGTTCCTTAGGGTTTACCGACTAGGTTATTTGCTCAGTTACATAGTATAGTATTAACCTTACAAACAATAACATATGTAGGACATCAAAACAATCTAAACATCATGTTCTTATCATTGTCTAACTTGGTAATAGTTTCCCATTGAATAACTTATTCCACCCCTTATTCAATATATTCTTTATGTGTCCTTTACCGACATCTTAATTCTCTTCAAAACATGCTTCTTAAGATATGGCAACATCATACTAAATCAGAAAATCAATTTCTTGACATCAATGACAAAATAATAATGTTAAGATAGTAAACATCCTTAATCAGTTATATCCATAATCATCAACAACCTTCTCAATATCCTTATTGAAATGCCAACAATCTCTTATTGTAATTGGAATGCCAACAATCTCCCCTTGTCTGTTATAATGCCAATGGATGGTACTCTCTTAAGATGTCTCAAACAAGAAGAATATGAGAAGGCCTTACATGAAGTCCATAATGGCATTTGTGGCACTCATTCAAGTGGTCTTACCCTTTCGAAAAAACTCATATGCTTGGGCTATTATTGACCGACTATGGAACGAGATTCTTTTCAGATAGCTAGAACATGCAAACAATGTCAGATCCATGGGAATTTGATTCATGCACCAGCACAAGAACTTCATGCTTTAGCAATATCTTGGCCTTTTTGCCAATGGGGTCTTGATCTAGTAGGAAAGATAAATCCTTCTTCATCTAATGGACATAAATTCATCCTGGTAGCTCCAAAATATTTTACAAAATGGATTGAGGTTGTACCTCTCACAAACATCAAAGGAAAACAAATTGTTGCATTTATCTTGAATTACATCATCTATCACTATGGAATACCAACTACCATTATCACTGATAATGGGTGACCATTCAAGAACCAGGATATACAAGAGCTATGTGAGAAGTTCAAAATCCAGTACAGATTCTCCACACCATATTATCCATAGGGAAATGGGCAGGCAAAAGCATCTAACAAAACTATTCTAAAAATTCTCAAAAAGACAGTGAACAATGCTGGAAGAGATTGGCATATTTAACTAAACTCTAGTCTTTGAGCCTACCACACTAGTATCCGCACACCAACAGGAGCCACACCTTTCTCTCTTGTATACAGATCATAAGCCATATTGCTAATCAAAGTAGAGATACCCTCTCTATGTGTATCATTAAAAGATCTCATCTCAGATGAAGAACAACAAGTATCTAGACTACAAGAGTTAGAACTGATCCATGAATGAAGACAAAATGCCTTTGATCATTTAAAGGTATATCAGCAAAGAATGTGCCAAAGTTATAATCATAAGGTTAAGCCACGAGTCTTTCAAGTTGGAGAGCTAGTGCTAAAGGAAAATCCATGCAGCTAGGCAGATCGAGAAAAGAAAGGAAAGTTTGAACCAAACTGGTTAGGTCCATTTGTGGCCACAGTAGTATTTGGGTCAGGAGCATATCAGCTATCAACACAGGACAGAGATCAGCTCGAGGAACCTATCAATAGTATGCATTTGAAAAAAATTTATGTCTGAAAAATTAGAAAAATAAAAAACAGTGAAAAATCAGAAAAATAAAAAAACAGTGAAAAATCAGAAAAATCAAAAAACAAATAAACACAAAAACAAAAAATCAGAAAAAGTGCAATAAAAATAGATGGTGAAAACTTGGCAAATAGGCGCTCTCTATCCGCTAGCTTTTCCATCTATTAGTTCATGCATCTTCCCGCTTGCATTCATTCATTTTTCATCAACGTGGATCATCATAAAGCCTTTGTACGTATGCAGACATCCCAGGTGGCTTCTTGCCATGGTTTGGATCATTGGATATATCATAACAACTTTGTTTCTAGGCTTGGGGCAAAATCCTACACCTAGTTGGGGGCAAACTCTTGATCATTCTGAGCTAAATCAAACAAGTAGAACAACAGTTAGACAACTCTTATCAAGTAGAAACTGAGACACATCCAACATTAAACACGAGATCAAACTATCAACTATCAAGCTATCACAAAGTCAATCTAAGCACATTCACACACTTTTCAATGGATGATATCTTTTTGGATAATAATTTTAACATAATTGTTTAACTTTTCTATACTGATTTTCGCTATCATGATTTCTGAGTGACTCTAGGATGTCTTTGACTAGAGGAACAAGGAAGGAACATGATATTTTTCTTGTTTGTTGTCTGAAATTTAATCATTAATATATGCAAATTTGTCTTAGGACATGATCATCAAAGTATCATTGAAGACATTTCTGATTTGCATATTAAAATGATTAATACTGCCTATTTTATGCAAGCAACACTCAGGTAATCTATGTTCAATTATACCTCAATGCTTGTGCTAACTTGCTATATCAAAATCCAAAAAAGAAGTGCTTAGGTCATCATGGTTTAATTATACCATCGATGTTTGCACTCAATTCCCACATTTCAAAATCTCAATGATGACAAAATGCAATAATCCAGTGATTGGTCTGGTCGTAGCTTTGCATTTCATTTGCATTTTAGCTTACATTGCATTCTTGCATGGGAACTCGCATGCTCCTTTTATCCAA
Organism: Cryptomeria japonica; assembly: GCF_030272615.1. Taxonomy (NCBI): domain Eukaryota; kingdom Viridiplantae; phylum Streptophyta; class Pinopsida; order Cupressales; family Cupressaceae; genus Cryptomeria; species Cryptomeria japonica. The sequence goes on from NC_081405.1 coordinate 276,542,646, forward strand.
GGTTAAATCTATCACAAGAATCATCAAAGTATCATCACATGTGTATATGTAATCAGACGAATGACTCAGATATCTTCAAATATTGTCGACCCAATGAAAATCTTATGCTATCTCTCTCAACAGAATCAACATCAGTATATCTGAATTTTTTTGCAACTTGATATCAACAAACTATCAGTTCTTTATCTAATCAATCTTATCAATTCAATCAATCAATCAAACCCAATCAACTCTATCATGTCTTATATAGGATGTATCCTTCCTGAAACTAGACATTTTGATCATGTCTTATATAGGATGAATCCTTCCTGAAACTAGATGCTTTGATCATCTTTATCTTATACAGGAGGTATCATTCCTGAAACCAGATTGAATCTCGATCTTATCAATCTAATCAATCAAGATTTATCAATCTTATCAATCCAATCAATCAAGCTAATCGAAGAACTCACATTTTCATCAAACACAGTTGCCGAAATCAAATCAAATCTATCGGGATATCAATTTTGCAAAGATCCAAAACACTCTGAAGATCAATTATCTCAATTGATCTCCTGAGGGGGCATCATCATACCAGAATTTAGCAATCAAGAGCTGGGACATCTCATCAAATTGATATCATCATCAAAATGAGAATATTCTTTGAATCAACGCATCATCACACCTCGCTTCAAAGAGGGGCAAAATGTATACACCTAAAAATGGTCTAAAGATAATTAATTGAATAAACAATTATTTAATTAATCCCTCTCCCCAATTTAATTGAATTCATCAACAATTTGATTAAATACCCCCTTTTCATCTACTTATTAATAAATCTAAGGATATATTTAACAGGTTCATTTCAATAATCCCCTTTGATTAATTAATTCAAATTAATTAATTATTCCCCATCAAAATCATTTCCTCTAATCCTCTAATTAATTAAAACAAATCAATTATGAGTTGTTGAAATTTATTAGCCTTTTCTTATTATTTAAATTTTTAAATTCAAATTCTCCTAACTTTTAACCACCTAACCCAACCATTCCTAAACCTAACCCATTCCATTTACCCACATGTCCCCTTTCCTTGAACACTTTACCCTCTCATGAGAAAAGATTTGTGACACTTGTCATTAAGTGTTCCCTTTCATCCAACCTCTTCTAGAAGCCTCTTGACACTTGTCACCATAGAGATGATAGATGTTCCCTTTAATCCAACCTCTTTGCCAACCTCTTCCAATTTAACCATTGATATCTTCAGACTTAATCTTGACCATTGATTCTTGCCAGCTCACCCCTAGCCTTGGAAATCCTATAAATAGACCTCATTTTGGAGCACAAAGGGTCCCAAATTTGATCCCATCTCATTTGCATTCAAGAATTGTTACTATAGGCATATAGCTCTTAGCAAATCATTCTTAGCATTGTTATCATGTTCAAATGTTAGCTTAATTGCATCTTCATTCTAGCTCATTTTCTAGAATAATCATGAAATCATGTAGCTTAATCATGCTATCTATGATGCCTACCCCGACTCATCCTAGCATTTCAATATTTTTCATGCTAAGACTATTATGGATGCTTTATTTTTATGCATTATGGATTTAGAACTTGTATGATTCCACGATTTGGATAACATTGATGTATGTTGATGCTTCATTTATATGCTTTATGATATAGAACTCTATATGATTCTAGAATAGGTTAAATTTGAGATGATATATGTCATTATTGGATTTGCAGGACTTTACTATGATGATAGAAATAGGATGCATGTTTTCTATATGGATTAAAGTTATGAGGATTATGATAATTGCTTATGTGGATTTATTTGGATATAAGATATTGATCTGTTTAAATGTAAATTGTATGTAGAGTGTTTGATGTGTATGCTCATTCATGTGCTTAATATTATATGAGTTGATTTGGAATTACTAATGTGTAATTGAGAATGCATAGGAAAATTATCCATGTGACCATGGAAACATTATGGAGAACCAAACCTAGACCTATGTACGTTTGTAAAACCAGGGTTTGTCTATTTGGAGAGACACCACCCCGTTGTATTGTATTTTATTTGTGAAAATGAATGTTGCATGTATGTTAAATTGAATTTTGTTAAAATTGTGTAAATCCAACAAGAGACAAAATTTCATGTGTAATTTTGTATAAGTATTTTTATTGTGTCACTTGACACGTGTTGATTTATGTTTTAATTTTTGAATTGTCTCTTGGAGGGAGTTGTTTAACTATAGGTTTTTCAAATAATTTAATGTGGTTATATATTTTCCTTGGGTAGAGAATCTTTGGGGTGGTCAACTTAGGTTTGACCCGAAAATTAACTTCAGATGGGTTTAAAAAGGGTTAAACGAATTCCTAGGGGTAGTTTTAAAGTGTTTCCTAAAGCCCATAAGGTATACCTAAGGGTTAGGAGTAATTTTAGGCATGTACCAACTCCCATGTGACTATTTAGACACCCTAAAAAATGGGTTTCCTAAGTTGAGCGAAAATTGAAAATTAGAAGGCATCATCTAAGTTGTTAACCTTCCTCTTTAGATGTGAGATCCCTTTCCCATTCTCTCCTACCTTTCCTTTTCAGTTTTAGTAACTTGTGTGAACTCTCACTAAGGCCTTCTCAAGCAAGAATTAGGAACTTTGTGGGTAATCACCCACTCTCCATTTTTGGAGAGAAAGAATTTTGATAGAAAAGATAGATTTGGTTTAGGAATTTGGCTAAGTGTAGAGAAGCAAGGAATTTCTGGAATTGGGCTGCTCTTCCTCAACTAATCTAGCATACCTTTGGGAAGTTTGAAGGTTGGTTTAACTTTTCCTTATGTTTATTTTATGTTGCATATTTTTTTGGAAAAATTGTTGTGTGAAAAAAGTTGTTCTTTTGCATTTTATTTTGTGAAAATTATTGTGCGTTATGCCTTTGATTTCTTGTATGCATTTGGTGTTTTGGGAATAACCAAGGCCCCCTACTCTTGGGAGAGAGGATGGTCTTGTGGGTGGTAGAAGTTTGACAACCCTCGAGTGAGAGGCTCTCGTTATGAGAGTGATCTCAAGGGATATTTATGTGACCCTTGCTGCACGGCTTGTTTATGCATTTGGAGGTCATAAGGAGGGAAATAAGACATGAATGCCTTGGGGGGGAATAAGGATGTGGGGTTGTTATGCTTATGATATATATTTATTTGCCATAAGGTGGCTTTGTGTTTACCATACTTGCAGTCTCCTCAAGGTACTTGGTCCACTACCACCCTTGAAAAGACATCACATTGTGTGGTGCAGTGTAGCCCTAGGATGGGAATATGTTTGTGATTGTTTTCTCCTACTTGTTGAGTTTGCATGTGTGTAACCTGTCTAGGGCTTGGTTCTCCAAGCTCGGGGGTGGCTACTAGTTAGCCTAGGCTGGGAGGTGAGCACTCCATGGTCATAGCCTTTTGATTCATTTGCAGGTTGTTGGAAGAAAAGAAAAGAAGCAGTAGAAGTTGCTAGATTTATGTGTTTGTAGAAAAAGATTGGGAAATGGAATAGCTTATATTTTAATTTGTAGCAATGTAAAAGGGAAACTAATTACTTTGAAAAGGAAATGTATCCATTGCTATTTAAAGTCCTCATTTATTAGAAATAAGAGATCTATTTGTAAGGTTGACGGTAATGTATTTTAAATATCCTTTGAGGAAATACATTGTTTTTTATTAACTATTATTTTGTTGCAAAAATGAAAGGTCTATTTTGGATTAAGTTCCTATAGTTACTAATATAATATTAGTTGTATGCATGTTGTTTTGTAAATAAAGGTTCATTTATTTCCTTATGCATTTGAAACATTGGAAAATAAAGTATTAGAAAAGCATGAATGATAGAAAGCTGGAAATAAAACATTTAGTCCTGTTTATGGAAATGCAAATATAGTATATTAAAATTCTGTCATTGTCCCTTTCATTTATTTGCAGAAATTAAAATCCAAGTTAGATAGTCTATCTAGTTTAAATAAAAATATATTTTTATAGTTGTATTAAATTATTTAATTCTGTCATTTACTTTATGCAAAAAATAAATCTAAGGTTAAAATAGTACATCTATGATTTAGCAACAAGGTATTTAAAAAAATAAAAATACATGGGTTTAATTTAGAATATTGTAATCAATCTATTTTGAAAGTTCAAAAAAAAAATATACAAATTAAATGCATAGTAATGTTAGCTCTAATTTTCCTTATGCATCAAATGCATATAGATATATACTTATATTTAAAATACATTTGTATATACAATATATTTATATATATAAATATATATATGCAAATATATATATATACATACTTATATATATAATATATATATATATATATATACATATAAATATATATATGTGTATACATATATATATATTATATTTTATTATATATATATATATAAATAAAGAAAAAAATGCCACCGTAGGGTTTCGGGGAAGGGAACCGAACCCACTATGTGTATACACTATGGGCTGGCAGTGGCTCAGACTGCCACTGTGGCCCCCCACAGTGTACGACACGTAGGCCACCACTGTGGGAACCCATAGTGGACGGTTGGGGCCTCCCACTACGAGTAACCACAGTGGAAGGCCCAACTAGGGATACCCAATGGCGTCCGGGTGGAGCCGTCGGCGCCCTCCGCTCCCTCCTCTGCCTCTCCTCCCCTTCGCCGAAGACTTCCATGGCCACCGCTTGATGAGTTCGCCCCTGCACAATCCAACAAAAAAAAAACCCTAGCCTAGTAGGGGCTAGGGTAAAATGTATAAAAGTAATAAAGAATAAAGAATAAAAAGGGGTTTCTTTATATTAATAAAGAAATTAGGGTTTCCATGGACATGTTTAATAATGGAATATATATATATATATATATATATATATATATATATATATATATATATATATATATATATATATATATATATATATATATATATATATATATATATATATATATATATATATATATATATATATATATATATATATATATATAAAAAGAGAGAGAGAGAGAGAGAGAGAGAGAGAGAGTTAAAATAAGATGAGCGAATTGGGTAAATTGTAATAATATTTGTTTAAGAAAAATATATATAATTTAGTTATATATATTAAAGAATTTTATAATTTATTATATATATATATATATTAATATTTATTTTAGTTTAAACATTTAATAATAATGTTGTTTAAGGGCAAATGGTAGATCTAATATTTTATTAGGTGTTTATTTATTTATATTAAACATAAGGGTAAAAAAGAAAAGATGTTTTTAGATATTATTATTATTTTGGATTTTATACTAAATATAGGTTTTAGAGATTGAACTTATGAGACAAATTCCATTATGAATTTAATTGACCCTTTAGACGATGTAATTTGAACACCTTTTGTTTATTGATTAAAATAAAGTTTAGACATTATAAACAAAGTGCTAGGACTAATTTAAAATTTCTATTAAAGCATTTAATGATTACTGAAGATTAATAATACCTTCACCAATTATTTTAGAGAGTTGTGATTTAATTAATCTATTGACTAAATTTAATGAGATAATTAAATAATTCTTTTATAAATTCCGCATTTGATTTTTAATTAATATCACTTACTTGAGTTAGTGGTTAGAGTTAACTCACACATAGTTAAGACAAACTTGCTAGTGCATTACATAATAGCAAATTAAATGTTTTTAAGTTGTGATTTAAAAAAAAAAAAATTCTTGTTCGTGCCCAAAAGTTTGGGCATGACACTATCATTGCTAGCTTATGCATCTTCATCATTTAAATCCTCCATCTAGATATAGTCAAGTCACTAAAATTTGCCTAATCAGATCTGAGAGAAAAATTCATACTCGCATTTACTAGGAGGCAATAGATCGATTAGCTGTGGTTTTATCTTTCATTGATTAATTTTCTATCCATTGCTTGTAATGATTTATTGAGTGTTTTGTGTTGCAACTGCAGGTATAAAAGGTACACACTTCACAAACCACGACAATAGGAAAAGGATAATTATCTTTAAACAACTCATAAATTGATTTGTTTTAATTAATTAGGGGATTAGAAGAAATGAACTTAATGGAGGGGGGATTAATCAATTCAGATTAATTAATCAAAGGGGACTATTGAAATGAACTTAATGAATAAATCCTTATATTTATTAATAAGTAGATGAATGGAAAATTAATCAAATTTATAGTGAATTCAATTAAATTGGAAAGGAGGATTAATTAAATAATTGCTTATTTAATTAATTATCTTCAAACCATTTTTAGGTGTATACATTTTGCCCCTCTTTGAAGCGAGGTATGATGACTCGTTGATTCAAAGAATAATCTCATTTTGATGATGTTGCTGTGATATTGGCTCCATAGGATGCCCCAACCACTGATTGCTAAATTTTAATATGATGATGCCCCATCGGGAGATCAATTGAGATAATTGACCTTTGGAGTTTTCAGATTTGTGCGAAATTGATTTCCCGATATATTACTAGATGATTCCTGCAACTGTGGTTGATAAAAGTGTGAGTTCTTCAACCACTTTGATGTGGTTATTGATGTGATGATTGATAGAGTTTGATTGAATTGGTAAGATTGATTAGATTGAGATCAAGTCTAGTTTTAGGAATGACACCTCTTTTATAAGACAAAGATGATCAAAGCATCTGGTTTTAGGAACGATATATCCTGCATAAGACTTGATCAAAATGTCTAGTTTCAAGAAAGATACATCTTGTATAAGACATGATAGAATGGATCAGATGAGATGGATTGACACAATTGATAAGATTGATTGGATAAATAGCTAACATTTTGGTGATATCCTGTTGCAGGAAGATTTAGATGTGCTAATGTTGGTGCATTTGGAGGAATAGCATAAGATTCACTTTGGGTTGACAACATCTAGAGAGAGATGAATCATCATTCTGATTGTGCATGCACCTTTGATAATACATTGATGATTCCTACAATAGATTTGGCCTTGGATAAGATGATCATTTGTGATCCTATGCAAGAATGAAATGCAAGCCAATTTCAAATGCAAATGCAATGTTGCGATCAGACCAGTCACTGGGTTATTGCTTTGTGTCATAATTGAGCTTTTTAAAATGTGGGAAGTGAGTGCAAACATCGATGTAATTGAACCATGATGACCTGAGCACTACTTTCTTGGATTTTGATATTGAAAGTTAGCACAAGCATCGATGTATAATTGAACCAAGATGACTTGAGTGTTTCTTGTGTAAAACAGGTAGTATTAACCATTTCTATATGCAAATCAGAAATTTCTTCGATGATACTCCAATGATCATGTCTTGAGACAAATTCACACATATTAATGATTAATTTATAGACAACAAACAAGAAAAATATATTGTTCCTTCCTTGATTATCTAGTCAGAGACATCTTGGAGTCACTTAGAAATAATGATAGCAAAAATCAAGATATAAAAGTTGAGCCCTTGTCGTTAAAGTGTTAAAAACATTCATCAAAAGATATCATTTATTGAAAAAGTGTGTGATGTGCTTAGACTGACATGTGATATCTTAATGGTTGAGAAGTTTGATCTCATGTTCAACATTGGGTGTGTCTCAGTTTCCACTTGACAAGTGTTGTCTTACTATTTCTCTACCTGTTCGATTAAGCTCAATACATTCAAAATTTTTGCTCCCAGCTAGGTGCAAGATTTTTCTCCTGGCCTAGAAACAAATTTACTATGATATACCCATTGATCCAAACCATGGTGAGAAATCACCTAAAAGACCTGCATATGTACAAAGGCTTATTTATGGATATGAACAACATTGATGGAAATGAGTGCAAGCGGAAAGATGCATGAATTAATAGATGGAAGAGCTAGCTGACAAATAGCACCTTTTACCATGTTTTCACCATGTGTTTTTATTGTACTTTTTCTCATATTTGATTTTTTTTTTGTATTTTTCGTTGTTTTCACTATTTTTTTATTTTCCACTGTTTTTTTATTTTTCTGCTTTTTCATTTCTTTTTGGATTTTTCTGCTTTTTCACTTTTTTGGATTTTTATGCTTTTAGACATAATTTTTTTTAGATGCATGCTATTGATGGGTTCCTCGAGATGATCTCCATCTGGAATTGATAGTTGATAGGCTCCTGACCCAAATACTATTGTGACCACAAATGAATCCAACCAATTTGGTTCAAATTTTCCTTTCTTTTCTCAATCTACCTCATTGTGTGAATTTTCCTTTAGCACTAGTTCTCCAACTTGATAGGCTCTTGGTTTGACCTTGCAATTATAACTTCAGCACATTTGTTGGTATACCTTCAAATGTTCAAAGGCATTTTGTCATCATTCATAGATCAATTCTTGCTCTTGTAATCTGGATACTCTCTGTTCTTCATCTGAGATAAGACCTTTTAATGATACTTGTAGAGAAGGTATCTCTACTTCTATTGGTAGTATTTATTTTGATCCATAGATAAGAGAAAAAGGTGTGGCTCCTATTGGTGTGTGAATACCGGTATGATAGGCCTATAGAGCACAATTTAACTGAATATACCAATCTCTGCCAGCATCATTCACTATCTTTTTGAGGATTTTCAAAACTGTTTTGTTTGATGCTTCTGCTTGTCCATTCCCTTGTGAATAGTAGGTTGTTGAGAATCTATGTTGGATCTGAAATTTCTTACAAAGCTCTTATACATCCTGATTCTTGAACGGTCATCCATTATCAATGATAATGGTCATGGGTATGCCATAGTGACATATGATGTATTTCAAAATAAATGCAACACTTTATTTTCCTGTGATATTTGTGAGAGGTACTGCCTCAATCCATTTTGTAAAATATTACATAGCTATAAGGATGAATTTTTGACCATTGGATGAAGGAGGATGTATCTTTACTACTAGATTAAGACCCTATTGATAGAAAGGCCAAGATATTGCCAAAGAATTAAGCTCTTGTGCTAGTGCATGAATTAAATTTTGATGTATCTGGCATTGTTTGTATATTTTTGCTATCTGAAAAAGAATCTCATTCCATGGTTGGCCAAATGTATCCCAAGATTATGAGTTTTTTGAAAGGGTAAGACCACTTGAATGAGTGCCACAAATGTCGTTATAGACTTTATTTAAAGCCTTCTCAAATTCTTCTTGCTCAAGAAATATTAAGAGAGTACCATCCAGACCTCATTTGTAAAGGGTATCCACAACGATAGTATAATGGGAAGATTGGCAGTTGAAATTTCTCTTTTGTCTCTTTGACAAGATAGGAGGGAGGGTGTTATCTTTCAGGTGTATAAATTCGGCCATAGCGGGAGGAATCATGCCCAACAAGGTGATATATAATTTGGGATTCAGGATAATTATGTATAGGGTAAAACAACTCTTCCACCAAGAATTCGTAACTCTCTTGGTTTACCTATGTCTGAAGTAGAGAAGCAAGTGTTTCCATGGCATATGCTACTTTGTTGTCATTCCTCAGAATCTGTTCAAAAATTATTTCTACAAAATACTTCTTGAAATCATCTACCATCTTTGATAACGTATTAGATTTCCATCCTTTGTTTGATAATCATCATTGATTTGATTGATGATAAGCTGAGAGTCTCCCAAAACTTGTAGTTGTGTGATGTTTCATTCTATGGCCATCTTGATTCTTGTGACCAAAGCTTCATATTCCACTATATTGTTGGTGCATGGAATGTTAGATAGTTTAGATAACTGAAAGACATCTAAGAGGGGGGTGATTAAGTTGTCATAGATTACAGGAACATTCAGAAATTAAAACTTTAATACCAGAACCCAAAACAATAATACCGGAATAGAAGTTAATCAAATTAAGCATAAACAATAATCATAGAATAAAAGCCATCCACAAAATGCCAAGATTTTTACATGGAAAACCCGGTAAAGGGAAAAACCATGGTGGGAAGCCTACCCACAGTCAGATAATACTTTTGCAGTAAGTATGTGAATTATAATGAAGGGGCCTGCACTTGCAGGAAGGCCAACAACCTAGAGCACACTGCTCATCACAAAAGGAGCCTCACTAACTACATATAAATCCAAAATACAATCCGAAGAAGTGTTGAACTATAAAAGATAGCATCTCCTATGCTAGAGTATAGTTCTGATTAAACTCAATACCAGAGGACTAAATCCTCTTATATAAACCCAATTCGATCTCCAATGATCGACCAACTCCTTTGCCTAAATGATATTACATTATTTGCACATTACATTCCTTGATCATGACCTCTTAGATTAACCATGATGATCTACAATGAGATCTTACATCTATCAATACAAACCCTTGACCATAACCAATCAGGTCAGCCACCAAACAATAAATCAATTACATAATTACAAACCATGTCGGTCTTAGACAAACAAATAATAACAACACATAAGACATCTCAAAAATACATCAATTGGTCATATCCACATGTTACATTAAAGTCGGTCCATAACCTAGATCAATCGGGAGCAAGTATAGGTCCATACACTTTAGCAACAATCTCCAACTGCCAAGTCTCAAACATGATCACCAACAACATCCTAAAACTCCAACATAAGTTGCACCAATACCACTTATGCAATTCAACAAAGATCTCCACCAAAAGCTCTGCTGGTGAAACCCTCACCAGAACCACAAATCAATCTTCTAACCAAGCAGGATAGCATCCAATCACCAGACCAAAACCAATAGACCGAATATTAGTATAAGTATCATGAACAAGAAATTCAATCACCAGACTATATCGGAGCCTGCCAGATCATATCGGATCTAAGTTAACTAGAAACTACTTAACCTACTAGGACACAAAGGGTGTCAGTAAAGCATCCAAACAGCTAATGTTGACATCAATGATAAAACATCAATGCAACATATAATCAATTCCACTAAATGGCCAACAATATCCCCCTTTAGCATTGATGGCAACACTAGATGTGAAAAACATCTAAGTACTAAGAAATGCCAAACAAGTCTCCCCTTGTGGAAGACAACCAACAAACTCCCACATATAGCTCTGAATATCAATATCTCTCATTTTTCATATCTCTCAGGCCCCTTTGACATTTAGTTTCTCACATCAACATCAATCTCCCCCTTTGGCATTGATGGCAACAGTAGATGTGAAAAACATCTAAATACCAAGAAATGTCAAACAAGTCTCCCCCTGTGGAAGATAGCCAAAAAACTCCCACATATAGCTCTGAATATCAATATCTCTCCCTTTTCATATCTCTCCCCCTTTGACATTTACTTTTTCACATCAATATCACTCCCCTTTGACATTAATGCTAGAAATCTAATAGAAATATCAAAGAAAAAAACATAAGCCTTTGAATCTCAAAGTTGACTACTCCCCCTCAGCAATAGCATCCCACAACAGTGACAATGAGTAGTATCTTAGATAGTGCATGTCGGATTGATGCCAAACTGCATCAATTAGGTCTCTATCAGAGGGGAAGAAACACCCAATTTGTCTCTCAGGTACTCAAATGATTCCTTGGATAAAGGTTTACTGAAAATATTTGCAAACTATTCTTTAATGTTCACATAAACTAGTCTAGCTTCATTTGCTTCCACCTTCTCCTTCAAAAAGTTATACTTGATAGATATGTACTTTGTCTTAGAATGAAATACCGAATTCTATGATATATCAATAGCAGCAGAGTTATCACAGTGAATAACTACCGGTGCATCACAATCCACCTTTTTATCCTTCAACATTTGCTTCATCCATAAAAAATGTGTACAGTTAGTAGCAGCAACAACATACTCAGCTTCAATAGGAGATAGAGAAGTACATGACTGTTTCTTCCTGATCCATGAAACTGACTTCTTTCCAAGAAAGAAAGATCCACCGGAAGTACTTTTCTAGTCATCGACATCTCTAGCGCAATCAGCATCTGTATATGCACATAAAGTGAAGTTATCTTCCTTAGGGTACCACAAGCCATATTCTGATGTACCTTGCAAGTATCTAAAAATTCTTTTCACCGCCATCTCATGATTTTCTCTAGGATCACTCTAAAATCTTGAAACAATACAAACAAAATTCATAATGTTAGGCCTAGTTTAAGTAAAATAAAGCAGACCTCTGGTCATAAATTTGTATCTTGTAGGATTTACTAGAGTAGAAACATCTTTTCTTGTCAATTTCTTACTTGTAACCATAGGTGTACTTACTGATTTAGAATCTCCCATACCAAATTTCTTCAAAAATTTCTTAGCATATTTAGTTTGACAGATAAAAATGCCTTTGTCAGTCTGAGTAATCTGCAAACTTAAGCAAAATTTCATCTCACCAATCATAGACATCTCAAATTCTTTCTCCATATTCTTAGAAAATTCTATGCATAACTTATCTTCACCTCCAAAAATAATGTCATCAACAAATACTTCAACAATCACTATATCATTATCAGTGATTTTATAATATAAATTACTATTAGCACTACCTTTAGTAAAACCAAGCTTCAAAAGATATTTATCCAACCTTGCATAACAAGTTCTAAGTGATTCTTTCAATCCATATAAAGCTTTCCTTAACCTACAAACCATATATGTATCATCTGATAATGAAAAAATATCAGGTTGGTCAATATAAACTTCCTCATCAAGATCCCCATTAAAGAATGCACATTTACCATACATTTGATAAACCTTATAGCTTTTATAATAAACATAGGCAAGAAATAATCTTACAGCTTCAATCCTAGCTACAAGTGAAAAAGTCTCTCCATAATCAGTTCCTTCCTTCAAAGAATATCCTTTACAAACCAATCTATCCTTACTCCTTATAACTTGACCATCCTCACTCATTTTATTCCTAAAAACCCATTTAGTTCCAATAACATTTTTATTTTTAGGCCGGGGAACCAAATTCCATGTGTTATTTTTCTCAATCTGATCTAATTCTTCTTCCATAGCTTTTAACCAATGTTCATCTTTACAAGATTTAATTACTGATACTGGTTCAACTTGTAAAATTAAACATACCACATTAGTTTCCAGTCTTCTTCTTATCATCACTCCATTTCTCTTATCCCCAATGATTTGATCTTTAGAATGATTCAATCTCACATACCTAGCAGTCTTCTAACTTTCTATTCCTCTTCCCTATTCTTTAGTTACTGTAGAATTATCTGATGTTGCTAGAGTAACTAGTTCAAATCTTTGTTCTGGTAAAGGTGCTACTAGTTCAGATATAATCATTTCCACTGCCGGTTCCTTCTCATGAACTCTGATTTGACTTATGTTTAGCTCATCTACTTTGACATTAGCACTCTCCACAATTCTTTGCAATCTCTTGTTATAACATCTATATGATTTTCTTTCATTATAATAACCAAGAAATATGCCTTCATTACTTCTAGGATCAAATTCCCAATAGTATCATCTCTTTTGATATAATATTTACTACTAAAAATTCTAAAATACTTAACTCTAGGTGCATTGTCAAACCATAATTCATAAGGTCTCTTACCAGTTTCTCCTTTGATATATACTCTATTGAATGTATAAACCATTGTACTCACTTCTTCTCTCCAGTAGATATGAGGTATATTAGCTTCCATCATCATTGTTCTAGCAGCATCCAAGATAGTTTTGTTTTTCCTTTCCACAACTCCATTCTACTGAGGTGTTCGGGGAAAATTGTCTTCTTATACCATGCTTGTCAAAAAAGTTATTGAACTCACCAGATGTGAATTCTCCACCATGATCTGACCTCAACCAATTAATCTTGAATCCTTTCTCAGTTTCCACCTTAGCCTTAAAGATTTTAAACTTTTCAAATGCTTGAGATTTTTCTTTCAAAAAAGTAACCCACATCATTCTAGAATAATCATCAATGATTAGCATGAAATATCTATCACCATGAAAACTTTTAACTCTAGCGGGGCCACACAAATCAGTATGAATAAGATCAAGAACATCATTTGATTTATCTTGTATACTCCTAAAAGAGGTTCTGACACCCATTTGACATTCTTTACATACCGGATTATAGGACTTCATAATCTTAGGTATATCCCTAACTGCCTTAGTTGAACTAATCTTCACAATGCAATCAAAATTCACATGAGACAGCCTTTTATGCCATAGCCAACTCTCATCAATATGTGTAATCAAACCTGTCTTCTCACTGGAGTTCAAATGAACTATATTACCTTTTGTCTATGTACTGGTGTCATGCCCAAACTTTTGGGCAAAAATGAAACAACAATTTTTTTTTTTAAAACAACATAAATACACTAGATAATCTACATTTAAAATGGAATAAATAAGTTTTGTCTTAACCAAAGGTTCATTCAGGGTTAAATAGAATGGTTTCCTAAAGTTGGTTTAATCAACTCAATCATTATAGTGTCAGTAATTAGAGTAGGCTAATTATTCCCGAAAAAAGGTTGTCATAACTTAATTAATTAATTTAACTAAATTAATTAATTTCCCCTAATTAAAATTTTTCCAATACTAAATCATGAGACATTGATTATCTCAAAAGTATTTAAAATACTCAAGGCTAAATAAAATAATGTTAACTCATATTAGAAATAATTAATTGAGCAAAAGAAAAAACGCCTTTAAATTAAACTAATAAAGTTAACCAAATCAAATATATGTTAGACTAATAAATTCATTTTATATTAAGGTCAAATTTAATTCCCCTTTAGATATTAAATATCAAATATTTAATATTCGACAAATATTGACCTTATAGATTAAAATTAAATATTTCTCTTATATATCATCCAATATTAAAGTTTACAAAAGACATTTAACTTAAACAATAATACACACACACACACACACACACACACACACACACACACACACACACACACACACATATATATATATATATTTATATACATATATATGTATATATATTTATATGTGTGTGTGTGTGTGTGTGTGTGTGTGTGTGTGTGTGTGTGTGTGAGTGATCATTGGCATATAAATGTATATATATATACACATAAATATAACTACCTATAATATAGATTTCATTTTAAAAAAAATATTAACCCAATAACAAAACTAGAAATAATTTTCTAACAGTGGCTAAATTAACAAATGGGGTTACCTATTTCAAACTTGAAAAGGTTTCCCCCTCTTTTATTTATATTATTATTATATCTCTTTTTTCTTTCCCTTACATCCCTAACTAGGGTTGGCTTTATCCTATAACTAAAGCTTGGTTTCATTCTACCAAATTCTAATTTCTAACCCTAACCCAAAATTGGGTTAGGGTTTCTTCTCTAACATCATTCCTTTTGTTTGTGTGTGTGTGCAGGTGATAGCCATGGCGGCCAAGCAAGGAGGAGAGAGATGAGGCAGTGGCAGAGGGCTAAGGTTTATGAGGAGGGTAGAGGTTTATGTGCTATGGGGGCCACAGTGGTTGCAAGGGCACGACTGCTACAAGCTACCCACAAGACGGTCACAACCATGCCTGGTGGTCCTGGCCCATTGTGGTGGTTGTGGGCGCCCCTGTGGGTCACAACCCATAGTGGCGGTCGAGGCCAGCCCTTTGGGTAGCGACCAACAGTGCAGTCCGAGCCACCCTATGGACGCACCCACAGTCGTCTCGTGGAAACCATGGAAGATTTTCTTTGTTTTTTTTTTTTATAAATATTTTGAAATTAATCAAAGGAAATATATATATATATATATATATATATGACTGTGTGAACATGCAGATTTAATAAAATGAACCAGAAATATAAATTACCACACATTTCATTTTTAGAATATAATATATATATATATATACACAAACACACACACACACACACACACACACACACACATATATATATATATATATGTATATATATTGGAGAATATATATATTTATGTATATACTTATATTTTTAAATGATTCACTCAGCATTTCCTAACTTAGAGTATGATATGATTAAATAACATAATAGAATAAATTTGTTTTCTTTCAATAGCACATAGTAATTTTTTTTTTGAATCAAAAGTATTAATATCTAGGTTTATTTATTTCCTACTTAACATGCATTTATAGAATATAAAATTTAGCAGAAATGATTTTATTTACAACTACAATATAAACCTTTCTAAAATCCATTGGTTTAATAATAGCAAGATGAAATGTAAGATTAAAAACCATTTCTAAGATGTCTAATAATTTTTTTGTGTTTAACTATAGTCATAAGAAAATATTTCATTTCCCTTTTTTTTTTCCTAATACTTGCACTACAATATTTAACTAGTTTCATTTCTTTTCTAATAGCTAACGAGGTAGAAATAAATTTCATTTCTAATCTCTTCTAATAAGGAAATGCCAATAAGGAATAACTCAAATATCTATAGAAAAATAACTTCAAATTTTATTTCTTGAATAAAATATACTTAAATAAAATACATCTTTATTTCTTGAAATGAAAATTTTCAACAAATATGCTTATTACATCATGGTTCCCTTTTTACAGCTAGGTAGATAACAAAATCAAGTCTCTCATTTCTACTAAATGAGGGCTTGTCAAATACATGTATTTTCTTTTTGCAACTAAATACAAATTAACAATAATAGGATCAACCATAGGTTCCCTTCAAATCTTTTCCCAAGCAAACCTGCAATAAAAAGTTGTAGGATGTGACCATGGAGGCTCACCTCCCAACCTAGGCTTACAAGAAGCCACCACGAGCTAGGAGAACCAAGGCTAAATGGGATGCACACAAGCAATACACATATAAGCAAGAAAACTTACAACATTTCTACTCCCAACCCAAGGATAGACAACATCACTAATGTGACTTTTCAAGTGGGGTGAAGGTGGATCAAGTACCTAGAGGATAATTCTACAAGTAGGAGAACATAATGCCATTGCAAGGCTACCAAGAAGCACATCCACTAGTTCCAAACTTGTCCCAACAATTCCTTATGTCCCCCAAGGCATACAAGCCAAAAAAAATCCCCTTATGACCCCCATTGCATAAACAAAAGACTATGCAACAATGGTCACAAAAATCCCTTGTGAATCACTCTCTTGCAAAGAGAGCCTCTTCACTCTTAGGTTGTCAAACAACCCTTCACCCCAACGCCACTCTACCCTCCCAAGGGTGAGCTTGACCTTCAAAACTCCTAAAAAAATAACATAAAACCTCAATAAAAACACATAAGAACTCAACATCTTCCTAAACATACTAAGAGAGCAACAATGGAAAAACAACTACAACACATAATCTTTAAAAAAACAAAAAACATACATGAGATAGTAATCCAACCAACATTAAATTTGCCAAAAGGATGAAAAGAAGTTGTAGGAGAGTTTCCCAAATCCAAAATCTTTTTCTTCTCAAGACTTCGCCAAATTTTCTATATGAAAATTCCAAACTTCTCAAGATTCTAAGTCTCCAAAAATGGAGAGTGGGTGATTACCATCCTAAGCCTCAAACCCTTCCCTAAGAAGGCTCATCTCACTCTTTCCAACCTCTTGGATAGAGTGTGATCTCACATTGGTTGGTCTTCCCAACCTATTATAGGCTTACTAAAACTAGCAATAAAAAAAGGTAAGAGAAAGTGGGGAAGAGAAACTGACACAAGAAAGGAAGGTTGTCTAACCTAGGTGGAAAATTCAAAAGTTGAATTTCGTCCATCTTGGAAGACTCAACTTTTGAGGTGACTAAACAGTCACATGGGAGTGGTCACATTCTTAAAATTGACCCTTATCGATAGGTATACCATATGGACCTTTAGAAAATCCCCTAAACTAACCCTAGGAGTCAGTTTGGCCCGTCAGAAACCCGCCTGAAGTTTACCTACGGGTCAAACTTGAGTTGACCACTCCAAAGGCTCTCTACCCAAGACTAATTTGGGACCACACTAAGATATTTAAAAAATGCATTAGTTGAAACAATTTCCCTCCAATAGACATGTCATTGCCAACTCACTTTACAACACGTGTCAAGTGACACAATAAAAATACATTACTTAATTACACATGGGAGATGTCTCTTTTTGGAATAAACAATTTTAATAAATACAATTTACACACACCTATGCATTCACATTTATGAATAAAATATATTACACATGAGGTGTTGTCTTTCCAAATAGACAACCCTTGGCTTCACAAACGCACATAGGTTTAGGCTTGATTGTCCAAATAGTTTCCATGGTCACATGGATTAGTTTTCTTGTACATCTCATTTTACACATTAGTAATTCCCAAATAACCACATATAAATTTAACATATACAAGAATACAATTTAGTCACTCTGCATACAATTTCCATCATAACAACCAAATTACCATATTGCCAATAAAATACACATAAAGAAATTCACCTAACGACATTATCATAATCCTCATAAATTTCAATCATTCATAAGACATGCATCCATATTTCTAACATCATAATAAATTTTTTCAAATCAAAATAAATGACATACACCATATCAATGTTATCCAATCTCTGGATCATATAAAATCTATATCCATAATGCATAGAAATGAAGCATCAATAATACGTCCAACATGAAAATAATTGAAATGCTAGGACAAGTCGAGGTAGGGCCTCACACCCTCCCCCTCTACGAATGAACTTCCTCCTGGAGTTCATCGAAAAGATTGGGGTACTGAGATCTCATTTGTGCTGCCTCCTCCCATGATGTTGTAACCTCATCATAACAATCCCACTGGATCCTAACCTGGTCCAGCTCTTGACCTTGAAGGGCCAATGTATGGCGAACCAAAATGTGAATGGGCTCCAAAGCTAACTTCCCATATGACTCCACCTGCAAGGCATCCCAATCTATAATATGAGACTCATTATAAATATACTTCCTTAGAACTGATACATGAAACACATCGTGGATGCGTGATAGGCTAGGTGGCAAAGCTAAATAGTATGCAACTGGTCCTATCCTCTCAAGGATCTCAAATGGTTTGACAAAGTGAGGTGTGATCTTAGAGCCCTTTCCATAATGGATTGGACTCTTATGTGGTCGCACTCTAAGGAAGACTCTGTCCCCAACCATGAGGCTATGATCTATCCTCTTTGTATCCACATACTTCTTCTATCTATCTTGTGCCTCTCTAAGGCGCTATCTAATCAGATCCACATGCTTCTCCATATCACAAAATATCTCAGCACTGATAGCTACTCTATCCTCAATGCGGTCCCAACTCAAAGGTGTTCTACAAGTTCTGTCGTACAAAGCCTAAAAAGGAGGCATCCCCAAAGAAGTGTGATGCCCATTATTATAGGGAAACTCTACCAGGGGAAGGTACTCTTCCCATCTGGTTTGGCTAATCCATGATGTACATATGAAGCATATCCTCTAACACCTAGTTAACACTCTCTTTCTATCCATCCATTTCAGAATGATAGGCTATGCTAAAATTGAGTTTGGTGCCCATTTCTGCCTACAATGCCTTCCAAAAGGAAGAAGTGAAGAGGGAATCCCTGCCAGAAATAATCTTGCGTGGAATGCCATGAAGTCTGAAAATATCTCACAAGAATACCTATGCCACTACTAGTGCTATGAAGGTAGTCTAAACTGGTGAGAAGTGGGCCACTTTGGTCAGCTTGTCAACTACCACCAAGATGGCATCATGACAACATGATGACATAGGAAGACCAATGACAAAATCCATTGATATAGTATCCCACTTCCACTCTGGTATTGCATGAGACTGGAGAAACCCACCTCGATGGTGGTGCTCCGCCTTGACTCTCTAACACTCAAGGCATCGAGCTACTAACTCAGCAATAAGCTACCGTATACCAGGCCAATGATATAACTTCCTCAAATTTGCATGCATCTTCTTAACTCTGGGATGTGTTGCATAAGGATCTCTATGAGCCTCCATCACAATGAACTCACACAATTCTCCAGAAGAAGGTACATAGATGCACTCTCTATGGTGTAATAGTCCATTGGACTCTAAGGAATAGTCTTCATACTTTCCCTTTAGGGTCTCTTGAGATCGCATTACCTGACAAACCTCTAAATACCACTAATCCTCTGGCAATCACTGCAATATACGATCTCTCAAATCTGTGCCCATAGACATGGAGTATATCTCATGACATCTCCTACTCAAGGCATCTGCAACTACGTTTTCTTTTTGCTTGATGTAGTGAACATCAAAATCATACTCACATAAAAATTCCATCCATCTTCTATGATGAGCATTAAGATTAGGCTGAGTAAATATATACTATAAGCTCTGATGATCTGAATGAAGCTAAAAACGATGACCTAAAAGGAAGTGTCTCCTCCTCACAAGTGCATGCACTAATGCTACAAGCTCAAGGTCATGAGTAGGGTAGTTAAGTTTGTGAGCCTTAAGTTTCCTAGACTCATAAGCTATATCTTTCCCCTCCTACATAAGGACTGCTCCTAAACCATCCAAGGAAGCATCTGTAAACACCATGAAATCGCTGAGGGATCTGGAACAACAAGAATAGGTGCACTAGTGAGTGCCCTTTTGAGTTCTTAGAAGGCCCTCTCACACTTTTCTATCCATTCAAATTTCTTTCCCTTTTACAGAAGAGAATTAATAGGATGTGCAACTCTAGAGAACCCCTCAACAAAGCATCGGTAATAACCTATTAGACCCATGAAACTCTTGACTTTTGTCACACTAGTTGGCACTGACCAATCCATAATAGCTCTGATCTTCGATGGGTTACCTAAGATCCCATCACTGGATATAACATGACCTAGATATCTGACTTCTGATCTAAAGAATGCACACTTCGACAAACTTCCAAACAACTGATTATCTCTCAAGCACTGCAAAAACTGCCTCAAGTGCTCCTCATGCTCCTTCTCATTCCAAGGATATGTCAATATGTCGTCAAGGAATACAATCATGAACCGGTCAAGGAAAGAGCCGACTACCCCATTCATGAGACTCATGAATACAGCTGGAGCATTCGTAAGACCAAATGGAACCACAGTGAACTCATAGTGGCCATACCTAGTACAAAAAGCGGTCTTCTGGATACCGCTCTCTACTATTCTCAATTGATGGTACCCTGACTTCAGAACTATCTTGAAAAATAATTTCGCACCCTGAAGTTAATCAAATAAATTGTAGATCCTGGGTAAAGGGTATCGGTTCTTGATGGTCACTTTGTTCAACTTATGGTAATCCATAAACAACCGAAGGGATCCATCCTTCTTCTTTACGAAGATGACTAGTGCACCCCAAGGGGATACACAAGGATGAATGTGACCCTTCTCTAAAATTTTCTCAAGATGCATCTTGATCTCATTAAGCTCATTAATTCTGCAAGTAGGAGAACATAATGCCATTGCAAGGCTACCAAGAAGCACATCCACAAGTTCCAAACTTGTCCCAACAATTCCTTATGTCCCCCAAGGCATAAAAGCCAACAAAACTCCCCTTATGACCCCCATTACATAAACAAAATACTATGCAACAAGGGTCACAAAAATCCCTTGTGAATCACTCTCTTCCAAAGAGAGCCTCTTCACTCTTAGGCTATCAAACAACCCTTCACCTCAAGGCCACTCTACCCTCCCAAGGGTGAGTTTGGCCTTCAAAATTCCCAAAACAATAACATACAACCTCAATAAAAACACATAGGGAAGAACTCAACATCTTCCTAAACATGCTAAGAGAGCAACAATGGAAAAACAACTATAACAAACAATGTTTTCAAGAACAAACAACATACATGAGATAGTAATCCAACCAACCTTAAATCTGCCAAAAGGATGAAATGAAGTTGTAGGAGAGCTGCCCAAATCCACAATCTTTTTCTTCTCAAGACTTAGCCGGATTTTCTATATGAAAGTTCCAAACTTCTCAAGATTCTAAGTCTCCAAAAATGAAGATTGGGTGATTATCATCCTAAGCCTCAAACCCTTCCCTAAGAAGGTTCATCTCACTCTTTCCAACCTCTTGGATAGAGTGTGAGCTCACATTGGTTGGTCTTCCCAACCTCTTACAGGATTACTAAAATTGGCAATTGAAAAAGGTAAGAGAAAGTGGGAAAGAGAAATTGACACAAGAAAGGAAGGTTGTCTAACCTAGGTGGAATCCTCAAAAGTTGAATTTCGTCCATCTTGGAAGACTCAACTTTTGCGGTAACTAAATAGTCACATGGAAGTGGTCACATGCTTAAAATTGACCCTTACTGATAGGTATACCATATGGACCTTTAGAAAATCCCCTAAACTAACCCTAGGAGTCAGTTTGACCCCTCAAAAACCCACCTGAAGTTTACCTATAGGTCAAACTTGAGTTGACCACTCCAAAGGCTCTCTACCCAAGACTAATTTGGGACCACATTAAGATATTTGAAAAATGCATTGGTTGAAACAATTTCCCTCCAAGAGACATGTCACTGCCAACTCATTTTACAACACGTGTCAAGTGACACAATAAAAATACATTACTTAATTACACATGGAAAATGTCTCTTTTTGGAATAAATAATTTTAATAAATACAATTTACACACACCCATGCATTCACATTTATGAATAAAATACATTACACATGAGGTGTTTTCTTTCCAAATAGACAACCCTTGACTTCACAAACACACCTAGGTTTAGGCTTGATTCTCCGAATAGTTTTCATGGTCACATGGATTAGTTTTCCTACACATCTCATTTTACACATTAGTAATTCCCAAATAACCACATATAAATTTAACATATACAATAATACAATTTAGGCACTCTGCATACAATTTCCATCATAACAATCAAATTACCATATGTGCAATAAAATCCACATAAAGCAATTCACTTAATGACATTATCATAATCCTCATTAAATTTCAATCATTCATAAGACATGCATCCATATTTCTAACATCATAATAAAGTTCTGCAAATCAAAATAAATGACATACACCATATCAATGTTATCCAATCTCTAGATCATATAAAATCTATATCCATAATGCATAAAAATGAAGCATCAATAATAGGTCCAACATGAAAATAACTGAAATTCTAGGATAGGTCAGGGTAGGGCCTCACAACCGATTGCAATCTCCAAGCCAAATTTGTTAATGTTTTTGCATTTTCCATCCTCGAACTATAATTGAAATCCTTTGTCTACCAATTGTCCTACACTCAAAAGATTATGCTTCAAACCTTGAACATAATAAATATTGTCAGTATTGTTCTTACCATCCAATGATATAGTTCCTTTTCCTTCAATCATACATGCCTTGTCATCTCCAAATATAACTAGTATTAGGAACCGAGAAG
The DNA here is from genome assembly GCF_030272615.1 of Cryptomeria japonica. Taxonomy (NCBI): domain Eukaryota; kingdom Viridiplantae; phylum Streptophyta; class Pinopsida; order Cupressales; family Cupressaceae; genus Cryptomeria; species Cryptomeria japonica. The sequence goes on from NC_081405.1 coordinate 276,565,887, forward strand.
GACAACTGAGAGGGGGGCGGACAAATCAGTTGTCAATAAATTACAACCAAAAACCAATTATTCCAACTTAAAACTTAGTGTCAGTAAAACAAACTTTATGTCGGTAAAATAGATTAACAGTTATAGCAGTACTAGTATAACTTAATGCATGAAACAGAAAGAGAAACAACATCCACAACACATGACACAAAGATTTTGACATGGAAACCTTGTAAGGGGAAAAACCATAGTGGGAAACCTTACCCACAATCAGATGATACTACTGTAGATAGTAAGTGAATACAATAAGGGGTTTGCACATGTAGAAAGGCCAACCACCTAGAGCTCACTGCTCAATCACAAAATAGGAGTCACACTAACTACAATTGGATGGTTAAATCCAATAAACAATGTATTGCTTTAGTATAGCATCTACAATGCTGGATTCAATACTAGTTTAAGCTCTGACTATGAGTGCCAAACACCTTCATAACCTTTCCTTCAACCTTCATATAATATTTGCATGATTTGCACAAGGATCTTCTCTTCACAATGATCTTCAATATTCACACATGCTCATATATCCTCATACATTTTCCAAATAAGATCTTACAATTATTTATACAAAAACCTAAGACCTTATGATGAGGTTGGCTCCCAAAAGATATTACAATTACAAAATAAGTCTTGATGTGATACAATATGTCAGCTCAATACATTTACACATTATCCAATCAACAAACCATTTCCAAAACGTGTCGTATTGATCTGGAACATGATATCTTGTACCGGTGCATAACCTGGACCTATCTGTTGGTTAAGGCAAATATGTGAACCTGACCAGACCAATAAGAAAAACACCAAATCCAAACATCCAATCCATGTCTTTGACATAACCAAATCATCTCCAGATGATAACAAGTCATCATCAACTTCCTGAGCTATCAGTGAAACATATACCAGTGACTGTGCATAAGACAATATCCATGTCGGGACCACAATGTGTCGGTTTAACAACAAACCAATATAACCAAAGTGCCAAATCAACAATGTAGACCTCCTGAAAGATAAGTGTTGACATCAATGACAAAACCAATGCAACACATGATGAAGTCATCCATAATACCAAAAATCTCCCCCTTTGGCATTGATGGCAACACTAGATAGAAAAACATCTAAGTGCCAAAACAAAATGCCAAATACCAATAATATCTCCCAAAATAGATCAATCAAAGTTCTATACCAAAACATAAACAATATAACCAAAACCAAAAATACATCAATAAAAATATATCTCTCCCCAATCTTCAAAGTACGACAATGTTTGTCCATAGACATCTCTCCCCCTTTGACACCAAATGCCAAAGTAGTCAAGAATAAAAAAATTGAACATAACATACAACTAACTACTCCCCATGAGCAGTAGCTCTCCTTCATCAAAGACAAAAAAATATTTTTTTGTTAGTCCCTACCAGTTTGATGTCAATCTTCATCATTCAAGTCTTTGCCAGTAGGGAAAATACCCCAAGCTTCTCTCTAAGATATTCAAATGTTTCCTTAGGCAAAGGCTTTTTAAAAATACCTACAATTTTCTCTTTAGTATTCACATAGACCAATCTCACTTCATTTCCTTCAACATTTTGTTTTTAGAAAATTATACTTAATAGAAACATGCTTTTTTTAGAGTGAAATACCAGATTCTTTGATATATCAATTGCTACTGAGTTATCACAGTAAATAATTACCGATTCTTTGTATTTTACCTTGATATCCTTCAACATTTTCTTGATCCATAATACCTGAGTGCAATTAGTTGCTACTGCAACATATTATACTTTTGCTGTAGATAATGATGTACAAGTTTGCTTCTTGTTGATCCATGAAATTAACCTTCTACCAAGAAAGAATGCTCCTTCAGTGGTACTCTTTCTGTCATCCACATATCCTGCCGAATTTGCATCTGTATATGCACATAGCTCAAGATTGTCATCCTTAGGATACCATAAACCAAGATTTGTTGTGCCTTGTAGGTACCAAAAAATCCTTTTTACTACAGTTTTGTGATTTTCTTTAGGATTGCTTTGAAATCTTGATACAATACACACTGCATTCATTATATCAGGTCTAGCTTGTGTCAAATACAATAATCCTCCAATCATAGATTTGTACCTTGTCGGATTTATAGGAGTTGAATCATCCTTGATATCAATTTATCAGTTGTAATTATAGGAGTGCTTACTGGTTTGGAGTTTTCCATACCAAATTTCTTCAAAAGTTCCTTCAAGTATTTTGTTTGACATATGAATATACCTTTATTTGTTTGTGAAATCTGCAAACCTAGAAAATTTTTTATCTCTCCAATCATAGACATTTCAAACTCTTCCTGCATCTTGTTAGCAAAATTTTTACATAACTCTTCTTCACCTCCAAAAATGATATCATCCACAAATACTTCAATAACCAAAATGTCATCATTGGTAATTTTATAATACAAATTATTGTTAGCATTACTTTTAGTATAACCAAGCTTTAGAAGATATTTATCCAATCTAGCATACCAAGCTCTGGGAGCTTGCTTCAATCCATATAAAGCTTTCCTTAACCTGCAAACCATATCCTTATCATCTGTTAATGTAAATCCATTAGTTTGTTCAATGTAAACTTCTTCTTCAAGATCTCCATTCAAAAATGCATATTTTACATCCATCTGATAAACTTTATAGTTCTTATGAGCTGCAAATGCAAGAAATAGTCTAACTGCTTCAATTCTGGCTATCAGTGCAAAAGTTTCATTATAATCAATTCCTTCTTTCTGAGAATAACCTTTACAAACTAATCTTTCTTTGTTTCTGATTACTTCACCATCTTCATTAAGTTTATTTCTAAATACCCATTTAGTTCCAATTACATTTTTGTCTTTAGGCTGAGGAACTAATGTCCAAGTATTATTCTTTTCAATCTGTTCTAATTCATCTTCCATTGCTTTTATCCAATGTTTATCCTGACATGCTTCAATAATTGATGCTGGTTCAACTTGAGAAATTAAACATACCTCTTCATTTGCCAATCTTCCTCGATTCATAACATCTTGATTTTTATTTCCAATTATTTGATTTTTTGAGTGATTCAATCTTACATCCATAGGTTTATTTTGATTTCCATTTATAAGCTATTGTTCTTCAGTCACAATTGAATTTTTTGATGATGCCAGTGTGAATGGTTATTCACTTTATTCCAGTGCAATTTGTGCTAGTTCATTTATAATCATTTCTACTGTCGGTTCAGAACCTATAGATCTTGATTCTCATCTAAAATGTTAATCTATCTTCACATTAGTACTTTCAATGATTTTCTGCAATCTTTTATTATAACATCTATATGCCTTGCTTCTAGTTGAATAACCAAGAATAATTCCTTCATCACTTCTAGGATCAAATTTTCCAATAGAATCATCTCTCCTAATATAGCATTTGATTCCAAATATTCTAAAGTATTTAAGAGTAGGAGTATGACCGAACCATAGTTCATAAGGGGTCTTACCGATTTCACCTTTGATGTGTACTCTGTTGAAACTATAAACTATTGTATTTACTACTTCTCACCAGTACATATGAGGTATATTTTCTTCCATCATCATGGTTCTTCCTTTCCACAACTCCATTCTGCTGGGGTGTCCGGGGTGTTGATAGTTGTCTTTTGATTCCATTCTCTTCACAAAATACATTGAATTCCCTAAATGTAAATTATCCTCCTTGATCGGATCTCAAACATTTGATTTTCTTTCCAGTTTCATTCTCTACCATTGCCTTGTATATCTTGAATCTCCCAAAAGCTTCTGATTTCTCCCTGAGAAAAATAACCCAACACATTCTAGAATAATCATTAATTATTAGCATAAAGTATCTATCACCCTAAGGACTCCTTGTCCTTGCTGGACCACATAAATCAATATGAATTAAATCAAGAATATTATTAGATTTCTCATAAATTCTCTTAAATGTTGTTCTAACTTGCTTTGCCATTTGACATTCCTTACATACCAGATTATGAGGTTTCACAATCTTAGGTAAATCCCTTACTGCCTTGGTTGAACTAATCTTTACAATGCAATCAAAATTCACATGACATATTCTTTTATGCCATAACCAAATTTCATCAATTCGTGTAATCACACATGTCTTATCACTAGTATTCAAATGAAAGATATTACCTTTAGTCTGATTACCGGTTGTAATCTCCAATCTAGTTCTATTTATGATTTTTCATTTTCCATTCTTGAATTGTAATTGAAATCCTTTGTCCACTAATTGACCAACACTCAAAAGTTATGCTTTAAACCTTCAACATAATAAACATTGTCAGTATTCTGCTTACCATCCAAATATATAGTGCCTCTTCCTTTGATTAAACAATCTTTGTCATCTCCAAATCTTACTAGACCTCCATGAATTTCCTACAATGATAATAATTTGCTTTTATCACCAGTCATATGATGCGAGCATCCACTATTAATGATCCAATCATCTTTTTCTTCTATTTTTGCTACTAATCCCTAATCTACTAGTTTGACAATTGGTGCCGGTTGATCTTCTTTATTGCAACAAATGCCCATCCACTATTTGCTCGATCTTCATCAAAGTCATCTGTAACACCTTCATCTGCATAGTAACATGACTTATCTCTATTTTTCTTAAATTTGTATCTCTGATATTTAGGGTTAGGCTTATATGTTCTCTTAGCTTCATCTCTCAGTCTTGCATGTCTATCAGGACACCTAGACGCCATATGACCAACTTTATTGCAATTAAAACATTTGAAAGGTGCTTTACCTTTATACTTACTTCCTACTAGACCTTTAGGCATCTTCCTTGCAAATAGTGCTTCAGGTTCTTCATTTTCTTTTTTGATATCTTCAAGTTCTTTTGCATAAAGTGCTTTCCAATCAGATTTGTCAGATGATGATGATGATGACGATGATGATGTTGATGCTAATACTTTGAAATCTATATCAGTTCTAACTGTAGCAACAAGACCAAATTCTTCAAGCTCAAATACTGAAAGTTTTCCAACCAAATTATCTCTAGATACTGAGGTATTAGGCATTGTTCTCAACCCATTAATAGCAGTCACTTTCATTTTGTAAGCCAGTGGCAAAGCTCTTAAAAATTTAGAAACAATTTCATCTTCACTTAAGGATCCTCCACAACATTATATTCCCAAAACAATTTCATTAACTCTTTCCATAAATGCAGAAATTCTTTCATCTTCCATTTTTAAATTTTCATACCTAACCCTGTAACATTCCAATTTTGCAATCTTGACAGTGGTATCTCCTTCATTCAATGTTTCTAGTTTATCCTAAATAGCTTTTACAATAGATCTATCTGATAATCCCATGATTTGATGATCTGATAATGCACTTAGAAGTGCTTCTCTTGCTTTGCAATCATTCTCCAAGTCTTTAGCCAATGTTGGTGGATGAGGGTTATTCTGAGTAGAACCAACATATCCATTCTTTGTAACATCCCATATATCTCTTCCAATGCAGTTCATATGTGTCTCCACTCTGATCTTCCATATAGTTAGTTCCATCAAGTTTAGGACTATCCTTCCTAAATATATTTGCTACCATCGGATCTCCTCAAGCTATTAGGCTTCTACAAAAAGAGGAATAGGCTCTGATACCAATTGTTAGGAACCAAGAAGGACAACTGAGAGGGGGGGTGAATCAGTTGTGAATAAATTACAACCAACAACCAATTATTCCAACTTAAAACTTAGTGCCAGTAAAACAAACTTAATGTCGGTAAAATAGATTAATAGCTATAGCAGTACCAGTATAACTTAATGCATGAAACATAAAGAGAAACAACATCCACAACACATGACACAAAGATTTTGATGTGGAAACCCTGTCAGGGGAAAAACCATGATGGGAAACCTTACCCATAATCAGATGATGCTACTACAGATAGTAAATAAATACAATAAGGGGTTTGCACATGCAGAAAGGCCAACCACCTAGAGCTCACTGCTCAATCACAAAATAGGAGTCACATTGACTACAATTGGATGGTTAAATCCAATAAACAATGTACTAATTTAGTATAGAATCTACAATGTTGGATTCAGTACCGGTTTAAGCTCTAACTATGAGTGCCAAACACCTTCATAACCTTTCCTTCAACCTTTAGATAATATCTACGTGATTCGCAGAAGGATTTTCTCTTCACAATAATCTTCAATATTCGCACACACTCATATATCCTCATACATCTTCCAAATAATATCTTACAATTATTTATACAAAAACCTAAGACCTTATGTTGAGGTCGGCTCCCAAAAGATATTATAATTACAAAATAAGTCTTGATGTGATACAATATGTCGGCTCAATACATTTATACATTATCCAATCAATAAACAATTTCCAAAATGTATCGTGTTGATCTAGAACATGATATCTTGTACCAGTGCATAACCTGGACCTATCTGTCGGTTAAGGCAAATATGTGAACCCAATCAGAACAATAAGAAAAACAATAAATCCAAACATCCAATCAATGTCTTCGACATAACCAAATGATCTCCAGATGATAACAAGTCATCATCAACTTCCTGAGTTGTCGGTGAAACATATACCAATGACTTTGCATAAGCCAAAATCCATGTCGAGACCACAATGTGTCGGTTCAACAACAAACCAATATAACCAAAGTGCTAAATCAACAATGTAGACCTCCAGAAAGATAAGTGTTGACATCAATGACAAAACCAATGCAACACATGACGAAGTTATCCATAATACCAACAACTAGTCCACCATCAAATTCTTGCAAAGACAAAAAATTCCCTTTATCTCCACTCATATGATGTGTACAACCACTGCCAATTACCCATTCATCCTTGTCCTCAATTTTAGTAGCAAGTTGCTTCTCTTCAGGTACATTCTCTTCCAGTGCCAGATCATCTTCCTTGATAGCTAGGAACAACCATTCCTTCCCATTGTTGGATCCACTAGCAGAGTCTTCTATCAGTTCATCATCTAAATCAGTAATGCCTTCCTCATCCGCTATATAGCATGATTTGTCTCTATTTTTCTTGTACTTATACTTGTTCTGATATTGAGGGTTAGGCTTAAATGATCTTTCAACTCTTTCTTCAAATCTTGAATTCTTTTTAGGACATCTAGATGCAAAATGACCAATCTTATTACATGAAAAACATTTAAAAGGTGTTTTTCCTCCATACTTACTTCCTACTGGTCCTTTCTATACTCTTCTAGTAAATAGTGCTTCAAGTTTCTCAAACTCATCATCTTCTCTCTTCATATCTTCTAACTCCTTTGCATATAAAGCTTTCCAATCTTGCTTACTATTTGCAGATGTAGATGCATGAAAAGCAGGTTCAGTCTTCACAGCTCTAGAAGGTCCAAATTCCTCAAGCTCAAAAGCAAATATTTTCCCAACCAAGGTATCTCTATTGACAAATGTATTAGCCAGTGTTCTCAATTCATTAATAGTAGTAGCCTTCATTTTTTAAGCCAATGGTAGGGCTCTCAGGACTTTAGAAACAATTTCATGTTTGCTCAGAGTTCCACCACAACATTGAATTCCCATAACGATATCATTTACCCTTTCCATGAATGCAGTAATCCTTTCATCTTCTCCCATCTTCAGGTTTTTGGTATCTCACCCGATAACCATCAAGTTTAGCGCTCTTCACTGTAGGGTCACCTTCATTAAGAGTCTCCAACTTATCCCATATAGCCTTTCTAGATGATTTGTCTATTAGTCCCATTATTTGTTGATCAGAAAGTTCAAATAACTGGAAGACAACTAAGAGGGGGGAAGACAACTAAGAGGGGGTTGAACCAGTTGTCACAGATTACAGGAACATTCAAAAATTAAAATTTTAATACTAAAACCAAAAACAATAATACCAGAATATTAGTTAATCCAATTAAGAATAAACAATAATCATATAATAAAATCCATCCACACAACACCAAGATTTGTACATGGAAAGCTTGGTAAAGGGAAAAACCACAGTGGGAAGCCTACCGACAGTAAGATAATACTTCTGCAATAAGTATGTGAATTACAATGAAGGGTCCTACACTTGCAAGAAGGCCAACAACCTAGAGAACACTTCTCATCATAAAATGAGCCTCACTGACTACATATAAATCCATACCACAATCTAAAGAAGTGTTGAACTGCAAAAGATAGCATCTCCTATGCTAGAGTACAGTTCTAGTTAAGCTCAGTACCAGAGGACTAAATCCTCTTACATAAACCCAATTCGATCTCCAATGATCAACCAACTCCTCTACTTGAATGATATTATATTATTCACACACTACATTCCTTGACCATGACCTCTAACATTAACGATGATGATCTACAATGAGATCTTACATCTATTTATACAAACCATTGACCATAAACAATCAGGTTGGGCACCAGACAATAAACTGATTACATAATTACAAACCATATTGGCCTTAGACCAAACAAATAATAACAACACACAAGACATCCCATAAATACATCAGTAGGTCTTATACACACATTACATTAAAGTCGGTCCATAACCTAGATCAACCGAGACCAAGTATAGGTCCATACGCTTCAGCAACGATCTCCAACTGCCAAGTCTCGAACATGATCACCAACATCATCTTTGAAACTCCATCAGAAGTTGTGCCAAAACCACATGCAATTCATCAAAGATCTCCACCAATAGCTTTGCCAGTGAAACCCTCGCCAGAACCAGAAATCAATCTTCTAAGCAAGCAAGATACCATCCAATCACCAGACCAAAACCAACTAGCCAAATATGAGCATAAGTATCATGAACAAGCCAATTCCATTACCAGAATATACTGGAGCCTACCAGACCATGTCGGATCCAAGTTAACCAAAAACTACTTAACCTATCGAGACCAAAAGGGTATCGGTAAAGCGTCCAAATAGCTAGTGTTGACATCAATGACAAAACATCAATGACAAAACATCAATGAAACACATAATCAATTCCACCAAATGGCCAACATGGAAAACTCAATTTATATGCCTTTGGAATTGTGTGACCTTGTAGTTTGATGTACATAATTCTTTCTCTTGATCCATGCTAAGTATATGAACCATCAAAATATGACTACCATGTCTATTTGGTGATTGTGAGTATATTTGCATCTGTAAATTCAATGTTTAAAGGATGATCATCTTGAAGTGGTGCCTCTACTAGTTGGTCTACGATGACTTGTCGCTTGATGGGTTTTTTGTCCACATATTCAATATCAAATTTGCTTAGGATCATTATCCATTTGGCTAATATTCCCATTAATGTCACCTTGCTAAGCAAATACTTTAATGGATCTATTTTAGCAATTAGTTTGATTGGGTAAGATAGTAGATAGTGTCAGAGCTTTTGAGAATAAAACACTACTTCTAAGCATGCTTTTTTTGTTGGTGAATAATTGAGATTGTATCCCACTAATGTTATGCTGATGTAGTAAATAGATTGTTCTTTTCCTTCATTATCCTGCTATGCGAGCATAACTCCTAATGATACTTATGTGGTTGATACATATAGTAACAATGACTTTCCTTGAATTGGTGACATTAGTACTGGTGGCTACATGAGATATTGCTTGATCTTGTTGAATGCTTCTTCACATTGATTATCCCATTTGAAATGAACATTCTTGTGTAATAGATGTGTAGATGGTTGACACTTATTTGCCAACTAAGCGATAAATCTTCTGATTGATTGTAGTCTTCCTTGAAGTGACCTGAGTTGACTAATATTGGGAGGTCATTTCCATGATTGCTTTAACTTTAGCCGCATCTAATTCTATACCTCTAGCTGAAACAATGTATCCCAATAACTTACCTAAAGTGACACCAAAGGCACATTTCTTAGGATTTAGCCTTAGCTTGTACTATTCTAGCCAGTCAACAATCTATTCTAGTATTTCCAGATCTTCTTCTCTACTATATGATTTTTCTAGTATATCATCCACATAGTCTTCCATGAATGTATGCATCATGTCATGAAATATCACTGTCATGGCTCTCTAATATGTGGCACCTACATTTTTTAGTCCAAATGACATGACATTCTAGTAGAAAGTACCCCATGGACATGTGAAGGTTATCTTTTCCCGATCTTCAGGTGCTATTTTAATCTGATTACAGTATCTAGAGAAACCACCCATTATAGATAACATTGAATGTCTAGTGGTTAGATCAACAATGATGTCAATATTTGGTAAAGGAAATTTGTCCTTTTGATGTGCATTATTAAGGTCTCTAAAGTCTGTGCATACTCTTATACTTTTGTCTAGCTTAGAAACTAGAACAATGTTTGATATCCACTAAGGATATGCTATAGGTCTGATGAATCCCACATTCAGTAATTTCTTCAGTTTTGCTTTAACAAGGAGAGCTATATGAGGATGCATCTTTCTCAATTTTTGTTTGACTAGTTTGGCTCTTGGAGCAACATTTGGGTGATGCATTATAAGATCCGGATCTAACCATGGCATGTCTACATATGACTAGGAAAAATTGATTTGTCATCTTTTGAAGAATTCCATATATTGTTGCATTTCTTGTTCTGATAGAAAGGTTGCTGGATGTAGAATCTTTGGTTGCCCTATTGTCCCAATGTTAACTACCTTTGTTGGTTTGATTAATATGGATGACCTTTCTTGATAGTATATAGGTAAGGTGTCACATCTCCCATCTTTCGGTGCCTCAAGGACGGTTTCACCATTAGATGCATCCTTTATTTTTATTTTTTCTTGGTCTAATGTTGCTAATAAATGGTTTTTAGCATTAGACTTGATATTGTTATCTTTATTTTCACTTTTGTGACTCAGAGATTTGGCACCCACTTGACTGGAAGATGCATTGTTGAAATACCTAGTGGAAGTTATTGCAAGTTCGATTGCATTAAGATATAAGGATATATCATGGTCATTAGGAAAGGTATCAATTTCAGTATGTCCTTCATTATCCTAGGTAGTAAGTTCAGGATATATTAAAGGTAAAGGATCCTTAGGTTGAGATGTTTCAAAGGCATTAAGGGTCATGATAGAGATGTCAAATTTTTTAATATGTATTTCAATGTCTAAGATGGTACTCTTGTCAGAATGACCTCTTGCAAGTAGCTCCTGATCATCCTCGATTAAGTCCAAGTCAACCAAAAGTGATTCTAATTCAAGTGGGATAGTTCCTAACATTTTTCCTTCATACATGTGAGCTACATTGACACCTACATCTTCTTTAAAGAAGGTTTCTTCAACTAATTATTCAAAATGATAGGAATCGCATTCCCATTCATTAGAATTTGTCTCACTTGTAGCTTGCAATCTACAAATTTGTTCATATAGTGTTTGATTTGTTTCTTCTATTTTTCTTTCTATTTATTTTATTCTCTCATATTTAGCTTCCTTTGGGTTGATATTGATTTATGTCAACCTTGCTATCAGCTCTCCTTGATTTGTACCATCTTCTTGTCTATTTTGATTAGGAGTTAACTCTACTTGGGAAGTGCCTTTAGATTGTTTTTCATGTTGATTAGAAGTCTTCTTCTTTTTCCATTTCATGTTTTCTTGTCCTTGTTGTTTGGTAGAGGTTTCTTCCCTTTCAATTACAAGTTTCTCTTATCTGTTATCATGTTAATCTAGTTGTTGTCTAGAAGATGTGTCCTCTTGTAGAGTAACTTGTCCATACGCTAAGCCTAATTTGTCTATAGCCTGTTGAGTATGAGGTTGGATGGGTTATGAGATACCTTCTTTTATTTTTCCTATAGGACCTATTCCAATGTACCCCATTTTCTGAAGGATGTTAAATCCCTTTCCATATTTTTCTATGGGTATTCTAACATTATTGATGTTTTGTTGAACTTCTTCATCCTTGTGTAGCCATTGAAGCACATCTTTGTCTTTTGTTTCCTCAGATAATGTCCCAACACTAATAAATGCTCCATCAAATATTGGAAGAGGTTTTACAACTGGTTGTTGGTTTGAGTTTGATGGTTTACCATAAGATTTAGGAGAAAGTGGTAACTGTGATAGTGAATATTCTTCATTCTCTTGATTTCTTAGCTGCATTTGTTTTTCCATGCTTGACAAAATTGAGGAAAATGAATTTTCCTTGGATTATGTGCTTGAAGATGATGCCTCCCTATTATGAGGATCAATGAAGTCTTGAGCCAGTTTTAGATAACTATAGTACTAGAATGGATTTGAGTCTGCTGAGATCGTGATTTCCTACCCATTATATGGAAACTTCAGGAATTGATGATATGTTGATGGAATAGCTTGTATGTCATGTATCCATCGTCTTCCCAAGAGTATGTTCTATGATAAATCCAAGTCTAAGACTTGGCATAATGTGTCTTCCTACAAAGGTCCCACTCTGATGGGTAATACAACAATTCCCTTGGAGGAATGCTCTTCTTCATCATATGCTTTAATTGTGATCTTTTTATGGGGATCAACTTGTGTGTGTAAAAAATGGAATAAGTATCTGCAAGCTATAAGACACAACACTTCAATTAAGTCATTACATGTATGGTTAGACAAATATAAGAATGAATAATAAAACCATAACAAATTGACCCATTTCCTTCTAAAAGATGTGAGTATAGACTTGTTGTTAGATTTGTATAAGCAATACCAATGACTAGACTACACCAAGATGAAGGATTTAATCTATATGAGCATGAGAATAAGCTAAATGGATGCAATATTATGCAAGATTTAAGCTAGATAGATGAATATTAAGCTATATGAATTCAAGAAATCATAATTGAACTAAATATGCAGAAAGCTAAACTAAGATGCAATAATCTCAAAAACACAATATCTTCAATGACTCTAGAGAAAAAACTACATAATAACAATAAATCTCCAGGGTTTTTGAATGAGAGATGAAGGCTGAATTTATAGAGATTACAAAGAGAGACCAACGATCAAGATCGATTAGCAATGAGTGGTTGAGATTATTCAAGAAAAAGCACAATTTAGGATAATTGAAATAATTGAGAGATCAGATTCAGTTAACCTTGAGATAAATTCCAATTATAGCTTTATTAAAATGCATTCAGATTATAAGTTCAATTTTGCATTGGAGGTAAAATTCAATTAATTCCATGCACTTGAGATAAAAATAGGTGATTCCATGCGATTTCTTTAATTTATTCAAGAAAAGAGTCTTTTCAATGCAACAAAACTTCTTTTCTCAAAAGATTTGAGTTCCAATTTTAGAGAAGACTAATAATTCAATTTAATTGCTTTTCTGATTTCAAGTTATCTCAATTTAGAAGAAGAAATAATTTCTCAAGTTTGATTTCTCTCTCAATTCAATTTTTTTATTTTATTTTCAATTTAACTCTTTCTTTGTAATTAATTCCTCCTTTGTAATAAATTAATTCATTTTTTAATGATTAAATGGTAAATTTATTAATTAATTAAATATGCTAGGATATTTAATAAATTAAATAGGATAATTGATCAAAATGATTTAATTAATTAAATAAATATTTAATTAATATAGAATGATTCATTTCCCATGTGACAGTTGATGATTGGAGAATTAATTAATTATTTGCTCAAGATTGATTTAATTGCCTTTGGTTAGGACCTTGGTGATGTTGTCGAGATTAGGGGCCCATGGTTTAGATGACCAATTTTAGGGTATTACATTTGTCCCTCTTTGAATTAATGTGCGAGTAGCACGTTGGTTCAAAGAATAGTTGATGTCTAGGAAATACTAGTTTTGAACTTGATTGATCAAGAACTAGATGAAGAGTGAGGTGTTTAACTTATTTTGAAGTAATGAAACTAAACAAAGTTGGTTAAAGAAATACCGATCCCGAACTTGATTGAACTAGGACCCATGAAGAGAAAAGATACCGAACTTGAACTTGATTGATCAAGAAGCAGATCTTAATGATCTAGAACTTGATTGAACTAAACACAGTGAGTGAAGATAAAACTAATCTTGAACTTGATAGATCAAGACACGATGAGCGCAGATAAACTATCCATCTTGATTTGATGTGATGAAATTGAACACCTTCTTAGATTAAGCGTGTGATCAAAGATATTGTTTAAACTTTTGATTGAGTTTAAACGAATAATTAGCTTGATGAAAAGTGATGAAACTGATTAACGTTAAGAGACTCATTCAGATGAAGATAATATTAGCTTGATTTGAAGTGATGAGACCAATATGTCCCTAGTGATTGATTCAATTCAGATGATCGAGAGATCTCAAATTGATATGAAGCGATGAAACTGAGATGCCATTAGCGATAAGGTCTTGTTTGATTTTATTTAGTTGGAAAGATTGTTTTACTCGACTTTTGATGAAGATTTGAAAATTTTATCTACATTAGAGATGAGAGGTCATGTGGTCATGAGTATGCCCCCTCGGGAGAAAAATCGAAAGATAGAGAGGGTACATGATTATAGGAAATTTTTGGTGATGATAATGACTTGAGCATGGAGATTGAGTCAGAGGATCATTTTGAAGATTTAGCGATGATTGATGAGAAATTGAGCACTACGTTGATTTGAGGAAAGAGCTTTTGACGAAAGTGCTAAGTGGTTCAAGTTGTACGAAATTGACTAGGAGAATGATCTTGGATTTTGATTTCGATCCCAAAAGGACAGACAAATTAGCTTAGGGTATAGTTTTCATGTCCATCGGAGCAAGTTGAAAAACTAGGGTTTTGGTTATATAAGGGTTCCAAGTGCCATTTTCAATTCATTTTAACCTCTCCAAGTTTGAAATTTGAAATTTGAAAAGCCTTCTATGAAAAAATGGCCATTCCTATCCAGGAGCATCAATTCGAGCACCGGAGATGACATAATCAACCGTGGAACTACAAGCCAGTGGTAAGGGATCAATCTTAAGCCTTTGCATTTCATCAAATTTGAATTTTTGTTGAATTTTTTGCTTTTTGAAGTCGTTAAAAATCGTTCAATATCATTTTGTCATGCGATAAGACACTATATGTCATATGACAAACTATCTCTCTTGTGGTTTGTCATTTTAGTCTATGTGTTTTGTCATATGGTATCATTCCATATTTCATATAAGATTGTTCTACATAGCCCATATTATCGTGCGAGAGAATACCATTTGTCATATGAGAATGTTTTATCATTCAGAATGTACTCCTATCTCATACGAGTTTTTGTTACACTATGAAAACTCGTATGGAAAATAGTGAGCATTTTTAAGAGTTAAAACATGAAATTTTGATTTGGTATTTGGTGTATTTTGATTCACGTGATGTTTAACATGTTTCATAGCATAATTTGGATGATGTGTAGTGTGTTGATGCTCTGTTGTTTGATTTTTGTAGATTCAATTGCCAGATATCATGTTTCAGTGTGTCTATCCTCTGACAACGTGAGCTATCAAATATAGATAGAGCACATATTGATTTGTATGACTTTACTCACCTTTTAGAGATGTTTGATATCCATGTGAATCATAGGATGCTTATTGCACTAGTTGAGAGTTTCCATTCAGAGCATAACACTTTTCATCTACTAGTTGGAGAGATGACCATTACACAAGAGGATTTCATTTGCTGGGGGTAAGGTTGATGATGATTCTGCTCAACAACCTGGTATCTTAGCCTTGAGATGTATATTTCATGATGAGACTATTCTTGAGCAGGCTATCACATGGGATGTTATGATGGCTAGGTATAGTGAGTAGTTTCTGCTGGCATGTGTTAGCAGGTTTCATTGGTTTTTTCGTTATGTTGGACAGGGGACAATAGGGCTTTCTATGTGGCTGGGCTAGGATGCTCACGAGACTACTGACTCATCCTGAGAGATTAGGGTGGGGATCTTTCTTGTTAGCCCACATGTATCATGAGATGCACGAGGTTGCATATAGGGAGAGGAAAAGCATGGTGACAAGAGTCTTAGTTCTACAGATTTGGGCATGGGAGCATATCCTAGTTTGTAGACCGATAGTAGATGATGCCAGAGATCCACACCAGCTAATCATATATAGATATTCAGGATATGTTGCTTAGCCTCATCTGGGAAAGATAGACTATTGGAGACGATAGCTTGATGATTTGATCATTGTAGTGTGGAGACCATATAGGGGTCTGGAGCTATGGGATGATTGAAGAGCTTAGCAAAGAGACATGTTCATGAATCATCCTCTTATTGGCAGATTAGTGTCCATCATTGAGCAATTCATTGTATCGAGGGTTATGATAGAGTATGGAAAACCTCAAGGTATATCATAGGAGTTCACCTCCTATGCTCTATATGGTGAGGAGGAGAGATGAGGATGGGCCCCTAGGTTGTCCTACACCTTGAGCATGTAGGAGCTAGTCGGGTTACAATGACAATGATGGGACTATCTTAGGATATTATAGATGCAGGGGTATTGCCCTAGTATAGGGATTGGTTTTAGAGATATCCCTTCCCTAGATTTATAGATCTAGTAGAGCATGTGCTTCTCATAGATGAGGCTGAGGATGAGGCCCCTGGACAAGCGCAGGTACAGGAACAGGCATAGGGACGGAGAGTGGAGGTTCCTAGTTGGGTAGGAGGTGATCTTGGTGCTAGTAGTAGTAGGGTACTAGTTGGGGGTCGACAATGCCAAAGAGGGGAGGGTGGATCCCTTGGAGCTATTGGTGTGGGGGCTAATGGTGCTAGGGCAGCAGAGGGTGGAGATGAGGAGGAGTGAGTGGCTCCTAGATAGGTGAGACAATGGATAGATGAAAAGGGTGGAGAGAGAGGTGAAGAGCCTATGAGAGAGTAGGGGGCAATGGACCCACTATGGTCTTTGAGAGCCAGATTAGCAGGTTTGCAATCACAGTTGACAGTGGCTCAGACACAGCTTGTACAGAGAGACCGATAGCTAGTAGAGGTCAGAGCTGAGTGCAATTGTCAACTCACTGAGATGAGGGAAGAGGGAGATGCTCTTCAGTAGGAGGTGTTGCAACAGACTAGCCGAGCAACTTATTATGTTGCAGCATATAGCATAGCAGTTCCAGTAGCGCAACAGGTTGTCCCATATTCTCAATATATGGCTCAATTTGAGGGAGCTCGGGCACCTAGGTAGGACACTGGTCAACAAACACCACCTCCTCCACCACTTGGTGATGAGGGAGAGGCAGAGAACTAGATTTTTATAGCTCCTTGATTTTGTTATATACCCCATTTTTTTTAGCTCCGATGAGACATTGTATATGACAATTGATATCATTTGTATTCTGCGATTTTTATGATTATATATATGAGATCTTGATTTGATTTCATCATACTTGTGTTGATTGATTTATGAGATATATTTCTATATGCTTTATTCTATATGTATGCATATCTTTTCAATATGGATGCATGTAATACAGATGAATATGGATGTTCATTTTTGTTTCTTTTCATATGCAAATAAATGATGAAAATGGGTAATTAGTAATGCAAATTTTTATTTTTCTATGCGATAATATGAATGAAAATAAGTATATAATGAAATGTATGGATCTATATAAGATGCTTGTGTATGCAGCTAACATCTCAATACACAAGTACTCGATCGGAGAAATGAAGAAAAAGAGACCACTTAGCCAATAAATGATAATACTTCAAACTATCATTCAAAACATAAATAAATCATTGTTATCATGCCGAAATCACTCAAAATGCATAAAATTTGGAATGAACACAACCTAAACCTGGTCACTAGATTTGGAATGCTTAATATTCATCACTAAGCATTTACAAACATAGTAGGTAGAATAGAGTTCCTTTCTTTTCATGTACAATATTAATTATCTTGTCCATAATGACCCTTTTTTCGTTTGTATCCTTGGATAGATTACACATGCATCTAGATTGCACATTAAATAAATTCCCTCAAAATAGACAAAGAAATGATTCCAACCTCCTTGTAACATATAAACAAGTGGAGTCGAGGTATGTGTGGCGAGTTCACCTTGACGTGAAGGAACTTATCACAGACACCCAGTGGATTAGATGTTTCCAGATCATTGGAATCATTCTTACAAGTAGAAAAAAAAGAAAATATTATGCCCCCAATCTTGGCTCCTCTTAGTCAAGATAGACTTCCTTGAGTTACTCAGAGGGAATAATAATCAAAAACTAATATAAAAGATAGCACACAAAAAAAATTCATGCATATCTCAAACTGTGTAGTGATTGTTTTCAGTAATGTTGTTTTGCTTGTTTACTCAGTGATAAAACTCTTCAGTAGTTAGGAGACAAGTGACTGACTCAGTTTGGATGACTGGGTATCACTGAGAAAGATGACTTGGTTGATACTACTTAGGACACGTAAATTTCTCAATCAATTACCCTAAGACTAGGACATTGATCAGTTTCAAGCCATGAGGGTTCCAAAAGAACTAGAATGTCACAAAAGCGACTAAAAGATATGTACAAGTAAAATCGAAGATGTGGGAAAGTGGTAAATTCCAATGTTGTGTTGATAGATGGAGCACTTGAGTACAAGAGGCGCCTGTTTGTCAGGTTTTCACCTGCTTGGCAAAGAAAAAAAAAATTGTGACTTTTTATTATTTTAAGGATTTTTTCCAAGACTTTTTAGCTGTACAGGTTGTTGGAGCAGAGAATACTAAGCGAAGAATTTTTTCAAGTGGATAGTGTTGATCAGTTCATGGAGCTGTTCTCCTTCTGATGTTGAGAGTTGATAGGCACCAGAGGCAAAGACTGTAGTAACGATGTAGGGACCCCGCCAGTTGGGTTCAAACTTACCTTTGTTGTCTCGAAACTATTGATTTTTAGGATTTTTTCTCAGAACAAGGTCACCAACCTGAAATTTTCATTGTCAAACCTTCTTGTTATATCCTTTAGACATTCTCTTTTGATACACTCTCAAATGATCAAATTCCACTTGCCGATGTTCATCTAGTAACTCGAGTTCTTGCAATCTAGATATTTTGTAGTCTTCATCAGTAACAAGACCTTGCAAAGAAACTCTTAGAGATGGTATTTCCACCTCAATAGGTAAAACTTCTTCGGATCCATACACCAAAGAAAATGTTGTAGCCCCAATAGATGTTCTAATACTTGTTCTATAAGCCCATAGTGCAGGATTGAGCTGCAGATGCCAATCCCTTCCAAATTTATTTATTGTTTTATGTAAGATAGTTAGCAGATATTTGTTAGATGCTTCATCTTGTCCATTACCTTGAGGGTAATATATGGATGACCAGTGCTATTTAATTTTGAATTTTTATAGAGCTCGTCTAGATCTTTATTCTTGAATTTCCCTCCATTATCAGTCACAATGGATGAAGGTATATCATACCTGCAGATGATATAGTTAAGGATGAACAGAGCTACTTGTTTACCTATTTCTTTGATGAGTGAAATTGCTTCTACCCACTTAGTGAAGTACTTAGTGTCAGTTATGATAAACTTATGTTTGTTAGATGATGTAGGATATATTTGGCCAATGAGATCAAACACCCATTGTTAAAAAGGCCAATGTGTAATGAAGGGTGTGAGATCCCTTGCTGGAGCATGTATGAGATTCCCATGTAGCTAACACTTCTCACAAGTTTTAGCAAACTTTATAGCATCTTTCTCCATATCTAGCCAGTAGTAGCTAGCCCTTAGTAGTTTCTGAGCTAAAGTTAGACCATTTGAATGAGACCCACAAATACCTTCATGGATTTCAGATAATGTGCGTTGGGACTCTTCAGTTTCTAGACACCTAAGAAAAGTGCTATCCAAACCTCACCTAAATAGATCATTAGTGATGATGATGTACCATGAAGCATTTCAGATTAGGTTCCTTTTCTCATTAGGGGTAAGATTAGCAGGATTAATTTGGTCAAGCAGGTAAGAGTAAATGTGGCTGTAGCAAGATGAGATGTCCAATAATAGAATAGACCATCTAGGACTCAAGAAAATCATAAGAAAGATAATATAACTCTTCCACTAGGAATTCAAAGAGAAAAATAGATTCTTGTAACTCTCGTATAGACACCAAGGTGGCCATAGCATCTGCTGCTCTGTTTGCTGATCTAGGAATTTGTTGAAAAGATACAAAAGTAAAATATTTTTTTAGATCATCAACCATTTTCTTATAAGGCATCTGTTTCTCATCTTGAGTATGATATATATCATTGATTTGGTTGATGATTAGTTGAGAATCTCCATAGATGTGTAATTCCAAAACCTTTCATTCAATAGCCAGCTTGATCCCATTTACCAAAGCTTCATACTATGCAATGTTGTTTGTGCAAGGGAAATGAATCTTGTAAGCCTTTGGGATTGAATATTTTTGAGGAGTAATAAAAAGTATTCTAGCACCAGAACCATCTTGAGTGAAAGACCCATCAAAGAACATCTTCCATGATCATTGAGTAAGGTGCATAATGGATTCATCCAGAAATTCTATGTGCAGAAGTTGACTATCTTCAAGTGGACCATCAACAAGTTGATCTACAATGACCTATCCTTTGATGGCTTTTCATTCTATATATTCAATATCAAATTCTTTAAGAACCATGACCCATTTAGCCAATCTTCCTGTAAGTGTTGCTTTGCTAAGAAGATATTTGAGCGGATCAATCTTAGCCACCAGCTTGATTGAATGTGCTAACATGTAGTGTCTCAATTTTTGTGATGTAAAGACTAATGCCAAATAAAAAAATTCTATTAGTATAGTTCATTTCATAAGACACCAAAGTTTTGCTGATATAATATATAGCTCTTTCCTTTTTATTCTCATCATGTTATGCCAGAAGTACCCCCAGTGATGTATCAGTAGCTGATATGTATAGAATCATTGGTTTACCTTGAATTGGTGGCATCAATATAGGTGGATTAGATAGGTATTCCTTGATTTTTCAAAGGTGTTTCTCACATTCCTGATCCCAGTTGTATGTTACTCCTTTCCTTAATACTTTTGTGAAGGGTTGCACTTTATCTACTAGCTGAGAAATAAAGCATCTGATTGATTGGAGATGTCCTTGTAAACTTCTCATTTGAATGATATTCTTTGGAGATGGCATTTCCATTATAGCTTGGACCTTCTCAATATCAAACTCAATTCCTTTCTTTGAAATAATGTAACCAAGTAATTTCCCTGATGTCACTCCAAATGCACACTTTTTAGGATTTAGCAGGAGCTTGAATTTTTCCATTCTATCTAGTATGAGTCCTAGCTCTTGAATATGTGTGGATCTCTTCATGGTTTTTAGTAAGGTGTCATCAACATAATCTTCCATATTTTTATGCATCATATCATGTAAGATAGTAGTTACTGCTCTTTGGTAAGTTGCTCCTACATTCTTTAGCCCAAATAGCATGATGTTCTAGCAAAAGGTTCCCCATGCATAGGTGAAAGATGTCTTTTCTTGATCCCCAAGAGCTATTTTGGTTTAAATTTTAACTGAAGAATGTTGGCATATGCACACTCCAATGAGACATTATATGTGATTGAATGTTTTGTCATTGATGGCAACCTTGCAATCTTATGGCACCGACAAAGGCATTATACTAGCATTACTAGATCACACTCTACACCGACACTCAGGACACTGACACTCACACAGAAGAAAGGAAGTATATCGACACAGAGGCCGACAAGATTTTGTTATATTATATTTTGTTTATTTTTGTAAAAATGTGTAAGCTGACTTGGCAAATTGTAAAATGACTCTTATATATAAAAGAGATCATTGTAGACATTTGTGATAGGAGATGTAAGAAAAAAGGAAAAATATTAGGTAGACCTATTGTGTGAAATATAGGTCAAGGGGTATATGTAAAGAATAGAGCCGGAACCAGTACTGAATTTGGCATTGAAGATGCTATTATAAAGCAGTACAAGATATTGGATTTGTAAGATCCTTATTGTAAGTTAGTGAGACTTCCCATTGAGCAGTGAGCACTTGTAATGCCCCGCAAGGAAACCCCGAAGGGATTAAGCCAAAACACAAGAATAGAGAACAATAATTTAAAAAAAAAAAAGTTACACCACATTAAGATTCAACAAGATATCAAAGATTCAGATTACATAGCGGAAGACATCAACTAACACCTAAAGAGTTTCCCAACGTGATTACTTAATTTACACATTTCACTTAACTCACACAATTAATCCAATAAGCTGATTATCTTAAAAATGAGATAATTCTTAACTAAGGATAATTTCTTTCAAAAGATGGAAATATAAATCACATGCTAATGTTTATCCATTATGATTCATTCATACTTTACATTCAATCTTTTCATTAAAATATAAGCCATGCATCTACTATTCTAACACACTAGAATTTTATCATAAACATATGAGATCTTCCATACACACTTAATTTCCTTAATAATGATTGAATATAATCCATTATCCTAAGCTACATTCTTTCATATTCCAATTTACTGCATTCAAGAAAGGACTGCCTATAAGCATTTAAAGTTAATTCCATCTTATCCACTTATAGATTCTAACATAAGCTATTCATACATGATAAAGTTGAATAAGGGAAACATGAGAGAATAACATCACATAACACCATAATGATCTCAGAGTTCACCCCTAAAGGGCTACATCTTCAGGTTTGCTCAACTGCAAGACCCCTCTGATAATTAATAAAGTTAAGAATACATGAGGTTACACCATTACAATCCGGCCATCAAGGTGAAACATAATCAATATACAAACGACCACATCGGTCAATAAATACATAATCAATCCCTGAAAAGAAAAAGATCCAACTGAACATAATCAAAGCTAATACAAAGGTCCATTGGAGCATCCACAAAACTGAGTCATCACCACCCAAGGTCTAACATGAAACCAAGTACTCACAAGGGTATCGACAATAGGATGACCCACAAACGTGCTCCTAACAGGACAAAATGACAACACACTAGCGAACATAGGGACAAGTGTCATCACACAACCTGGTATGGTTACCATGGTAGGTCTTCATAGGTTCTAGCCCCATACACTGGTTACCCTAGCAACCTAAGCCGAACCTCCAGCCCATCCAAGCTATATGTGGACCCACACATCCTCTCGTGAAGACAAGGATGATGGTTTGCCATTTCAGGCCTTCTCACAACATGTCGAGTCTGTGTTAGCACTCGTCCCATGTGTGAGGCACAATTATCTTACCTAGAGATTACATTCTAATCTACTATTAGGTTATCACTTATTAGACTCACTTTCGATGGGTTACCGAACAACCACTTTGGGGATGACCCCCAATTGAAAGCCACCTTCCCATACGACACTAGACTATACTCAGACGAACTCAGAAACCAAGGAATAGACATGGTCAGACGAATGGAGTTTAAAAAGGAGGGAACATCCATTTGGTCAAATGCGACTCAAAAGAGGTACATTTACTAATGGTACTCTAACCAGAGACCTGACCAACCATGGTCAAACACGAATCATCATTCGACACCCACACAAAGGATATGACCAAATACGACACTACCACAAAACAACAGTCAACTTAGAACCGAGGACTGAAACAGGTACCCCAAATCAATCCATATGACAAGGTCTTATCAAACGAAGCACGACTTGCCATTACATAAGAAAAAGCGAATACAGAAATTAAACTCGCATAGGTAATATTCAGCAAATACAATCATTTTCAAATTGATCTAAACGTTAAAAGTCGATCAAGTTTTCTATATGATCTATATTAGATTGCAGTTATCTACCTCATCTAGGTATAGGTTGTTCTTGGTTTTCTAGCTCTCTAATGTTCATAGCATCGAACACACATAAAAGCCATAATGAGTTCTTAAACTAATTTCACATTCATAAAATCAGACAACCATTAACCAATTAAATAAGATATTTAATCTCCAATTAAAACATCATTGACATACTGGTTCAAAACCAATCTCTACAGTTTCATATTTTCCAAGCCCAGTTTCACTATACAGATCAAGGAAACATAAATATATACGGAATCCAAATGAAGATAATCGTTTCCAAAATCCAAAAATTACTTCCCTTCGCACATATAGAAGAATCCAAAATTAACTATTAATTAATGAATATATCTATTAATCCATGATTAATTAAATATAACAAATTAATAATTAATAACGGAATTAACAAATTAAGTATTTAATTAGAAAAATATTCATTAATAATAAAATAAAATTTGAGTATTAATTATTGTACACTTTCCAGTATACAAATAATTAATAACACATTAATCATAATTTATTACTTAAAGAATATTTAATCATAATTAAAAAAAATAAACTTAATTAAAAAATATGTTTATTATAATATTAAATTATAATATATATTTTTTTTTATTTAAAAAAAAACCATATAAAAAAAAACACGTTTCTTTATTTTCTTTTATAGGTAAACAAAATCATAATAAAGGGGAGGGAGGGTACCCACGTGGAACCCCACATGGCCCCCCCCTTGGTAGCTCATGCTACCCACAGTAGCGTTGCTACCAAATGGTAGCAAGCGACTACCATGGGCAGCGCTGCTACCATTTGGTAGCAGTCCGCTACCATGGTAGCAAGCTACCTCCCGCGTGGTGGGGGTTTGTGCCCTGCCACGTGGGTAATAAATTATTACTTTTTTTTTTTTAATTTTTTTTTAAAAACATTTTACTATCAAAAATGCACAGTAAAAAAAAAATACAGTCTCCCAGAGACTAAAATATTCTCTCCTTTTTTTTTTTTTAAAACACAATTTTGATTTGCCATGAAAATCAGTTTGGTATGAAATATGTTTTGGTTTCATTTTTTTTTTTATGGGTATTCTTCCTTCCAAACACAAATGGGTTTCAAACACCCCCAAAAAATTAAGGAATATCAAAACCCCAAATAAATTTTTTCAACAAAAATCCATATATGAGCAAAAAGAACCATTTTTAACACCATGATTTAACTATTTTTGCAAGAACACTAGTCATATGAATAGTTTTAAAATCACATATCCAAATTAAATCAAAAATCAATTTGAAAGCTTGATTTTTTTAACAGCAAACATTTTTCTTTCAACCACAGACCATTTCTTTGGTAACAAGGAAGACAAATAAGGTAATTCCTACCTCCATACGCATTCCTGGAAGAGATTTGAAGGAGAGCCCAACCTGCAAGCTCCAAAAACCTTCTTCCTCCCAAAACCCCCAAATTTCCTCCAAAATATTTTCCAAAATTATATTTTTTTCTCCGAAAAACTTCCATCCCCAAAATTTCCAAAAGTCTAGGTTATAAGGGAAAGGTTGACCAAAAAAATTTCATTTTTGGAATTAAAATTTTTATTTAAAATAATTCACAAAAAATGATTCTCTTAAACTATATCAACAAATTAAACTTGCCTTTCAAATTTAAAATTGATTTTCTCAATTAATTAAATTTAACCTTTCCATTTCAAAAATGCCAAGAAGATAAAATTAATTCTATTTCAATTAAAATTAGATCTTTCTTTTCTTAGGCATAAACATAATACATTTAATATTTAAATCTAACCATTTAGTTGAACTTGCTCCCAATTTAAATCGAGCAATTCAAATTAATGATCAATCACAAAAAGAAATCCTGTTTAATTTAGTCCATTAATCTTTAATGCACAAACACATATTTAATCAAATTAAATACTAAGGACTATTTACTTAATTTAACCATACACACCAAACACACAAACCAAGAAGGTCAACCAGACAGACGACTCGCAAACCCAACCAAAAGGGAATACCGACGACGACTGATGATGCTCACTTGAGCACGACTATGGTCAACTAGGGTCCTACGACCACCTAATCTAACTCTAAGGATTAAAGAGGTACACTCAAACCTGCAAATCCAGGTGAAGAACAACCTTGCACTCATCCGGTATTGTACTTGAAATCTCCTGCAACCAAGAGTCATACATGCATACATATATAAACTTAATGAAAGTGTTAGCCCAATATTAATACCATGAAATAGGAACACTAAGCAACTTGCATACAACTAGTGTGAAAACCACATTAACAGATATGCACTAAATCAATACATCTGACTATAATCATTATATTATGATAAACTAACTAAGATAAAACTGAGATTAAAAATTGATTGGGGCAGGGGTACTACATTCTCCTCCCCTAGGTTCTGACTTACTCCTGGAAGTCGTAAGGCTAGATGGAGAACATGTCGTACACATCAGCCCTGAAACTCATTCAACAAAGATCAAATTGCACATCGAAATCTTTCCATAAATAAATGAAATATTACTGCTAAATCCTTTACGAATGCCATTACCGATTGGCAAGATACATCTAAATCCATACATTTCTTATAACATTTTAGAAATTATCCACAATTATAGAAGAGAAACAAGAATTTTTTCTCTTTCATTTCCCAAATTAATACATTACAAAAAGGTAAACAACAATTACCATACTCATCTACCCAATATGACAAGAAAACATGCCATCATGATCAATTTCTGTTACCACTACATCTTTTTCGTAAAACTTTATAGCATAGAACTAGCTTCAAATATCAATTTCTACAACCAAATTAACTTTCATGAAATAAGAGCAACGCAAATAACTCAATTGTTTACACTTGCCAGGCATAAGAAAACCTTTCCAAAGACTATGTCCCGTAACATAGTGACAAGTTAACACAATTTACTCCATGATACACATAATAACCATCCACATAACTGGAATGCATAACTCAAAAGGCCACATGTGAGCATGTCCAATGCTCGGTCAAAGATAACATGCACGATCAACATCTCTATGCCTGATCTTAGAACAACAATATGATCATAAATATCCAATATCTCACTCAAGGCTCGATGGTGCTAGGCACACCATAGTGGTGCTACCTTCCATACAAGACTTTTGTGAATATCCCTTGTTGAGCAAGGTGGTTAGGCTCCAAGAGATAGTCACCACACATAGGTAGGTAGTGGGTCCTAGCTGCAACATAGCCTCACATACCCCCATCCTCAAGGTTCCCTACATCTACTTCCTCGCACACACTCTGCCAAGACCATACCATACGTCCTTGGAGAGGAATTCCACATTTCAACACAAGACCAGCATCCGAAAATAATAAGGATAAACCAGTTTAGCCACAAAAGTATAGATGAATAAAGGTAATAAATCATCAATTCCAATAGTAAGGCAAGAAAATAATCCGGAATTGCAACACCAAGTCAAAAGTGCAAAAGATCACAAGATCATGGCTAAACCTTCAAAGTCAAAGTAAAAATAAATTGCTGGTCCCCAAAGAAAATATAAAGAATATCACAACTGCACATAACATCACTATGTGACTAGCATCTAGCCACCAATGAGGAAGGAAGGAACAACTGACTAGCTATTACAGTAGCTCATCATGTGGTGTGGCATAGTCACACTACCCACATGGCATGGTGGTGTGCACCTCGACATCACCCCGCATCACGTCGTCACGCGGCATGGAAATACCCCAAGCGGAGAAGACAAGAAATGGGTATATCCTGCATGGTAGTGTACCTCACGGAAACAAGCACGCACAGGTCACATCCCACATAGCGACGTATCTAAAAGGATACTCGCCATAGCCAGAGGTATACATGACTAGGGTCCACCCACATGCCCACCAACACGTACTAACTGGCAGCACATGTGAATAAACCTACCTTTCATGAAGACAAGGCAAAGGATCCTCCAAATTACACCATCACTATACACAAAAATCACCATCAAAATGCTCAAATAAAGGAGAGGAATAGGCTGTCACATATAAACCTATAAATAGATTCATCAAGAGGGAAAGTATTGAGTACACCTTTGATACAGTTTAATAGTACAACTATTATCATTCCTCAAAGTAGAGAAGCTAAAGTCACTTCGTGCCGATATTACTCGTACGCCAATCCATACTATTCAAGGAATGGTGACTTCAAATACTACCCCTTAACATATTGAGTTACCCATAGCCCGAGGTTTGGTACTCAGTAGGGAAACAAATAAGCAACATCGCATAAACAGTATGGTTTCCCATACTCATAAGCAACATATCCTCCATGGTTGATTACTTCACCAATCCATGGGCACATATAATAAGTACTGGTTTCTTACAATACACACAGATACACCAGTACTGGTTTAGTCACATTTATGGGGAGTACTTTTCAGTACGCTAACATCTATTCAAGGAAGATTTTAATTATGCTTTCTACATAAATAACTGAATCAAGTTTACTCTAGATACAAGTACTGAAATTGTTAACAATTCACAATTACATAAGGAAATAACATCATTCCTATATCTTTCTCAAATTTCACTAAGCATTCGTAACTAAATTACTAACTATGCAAATTCTTTTCCCAAAGAGGACTTTCATCTATCAATATGAAGCCAAATGCAAACATACAATTTCACATGTTTTATAAACATTCTATTTAAATCAATGCATCCTTCGTAGCATTTCTAAAAAAAATCTTATGATTAGGCAAAGAGAAGGGGAAGAGAGTTTGATAACCAAACTATTTCCTACAAAGACACAAGATCAACAAGATCACACTATAATATAAAATTTCTCACTATAAGCCTATCATTTTAATTGCATGGTTTTCATTTCGCTACCACTTTAGAAGAGTATCAATCGAACTAACATGACATCTCCAATTATTATGGTTGCAACAGGAGCTTCTAGTTTTCCAACCAATAGAGATCAAAACAGGCAATCTTTTTGATAATGCAAGACCTCTTAAGAACACTCACTAATTTTAATTCAATATAGACACATATCATAATTTGCAACCTATTATAGAAAATCACATTACGATCAAAGGGGGTAGGCAAGGAGTTATCAACAAAATAATACATATTAGTGCATGCACATCAAACAAGCTTTTCATTCGCACTTCTTAAACACATTAAGGCAATTTATATATCCAAAAGCAAGTTCAATGGAGCATTGCTAAAATAAATTCTCGATCAACTTGGTTTACTGAAACACATCAAACAATCTTTCATGGAACACATTAATATACTCTCGAAGCTACTATAACATGTTCCAATTTATACATCTTTTACAAACAAAGCAGTTTCACATAACAACTATCCACATATTAATGCACATTACTTAAGATAAAATTTAATTATGTTACTCATACAAAACACATGGAGAATACTTTAAATGCACACCTACAATTTTCTCCCAATAGCCAATATAAATTTTTAAACCCATAGCCCCTTTTTAATATTTAAAAACATATAATCATCATGAGGCTCAAACAAGGGCTCAAGAAGTCACAACCTTTCTCTCGCAAACAAGAAAACTCGAATCAAAGATAATTGCACACATATACTAATCATTTTAATTTCTAGAAAGAGAGAGAGAAGGAAGAGTGATAATTGTTCAATTTGCTACAAAATAAGCATTCAATATTTACCATACTAGTCCTTCAAGTGGACAACACTAAGCTAGATCATAATCTTAAACAAGCATGATTCGCACTTTCAGATTCAAGACAAGCACTGACCAACCAAATGGATTAGTCTATAGAGTACAACACTCAAAAAGGAAGGTACATATGACTCTCTTTCAGAGTATGAGTAACCGTAGACCAAGACATCAATAAGCACACCAAGCACATATAATCATTCAGAACACCAACATTAAGAAGGTGAGAACAAGGTGTGAACACACACGTTACATACAAGTTAAGGTTTGCTCAATCACTCACATACACAAGGGAGGAAAAGCATGCACATAAGGTCGATACACCTCACAACAACTAAGGGCACAACAAAACTAGAGATCCCAGTGTTTGCAACATGGGCTCTGATACCAAATGTAATGCCTCGCCAGGAAACCCCAAAGGGATTAAGCCAAATCACAAGAATAGAGTGCAATAATTTTTTTTAAAAAAGGTTACACCACATTAAGATACAACAAGATATCAAAGATTCAGATTACATAGCGGAAGACATCAACTAACACCTAAAGAGTTTCCCAACGTGATTACTTAATTTACACATTTCACTTAACTCACACAATTAATCCAATAAGCTGATTATCTTAAAAATGAGATAATTCTTAACTAAGGATAATTTCTTTCAAAAGATGGAAATATAAATCACATGCTAATGTTTATCCATTATGATTCATTCATACTTTACATTCAAGCTTTTCATTAAAATATAAGCCATGCATCTACTATTCTAACACACCAGAATTTTATCATAAACATATGAGATCTTCCATACACACTTAATTTCCTTAATAATGATTGAATATAATCCATTATCCTAAGCTACATTCTTTCATATTCCAATTTCTCGCATTCAAGAAAGGACTACCTATAAGCATTTAAAGTTAATTCCATCTTATCCACTTATACATTCTAACATAAGCTATTCATACATGATAAAGTTGAATAAGGGAAACATGAGAGAATAACATCACATAACACCATAATGATCTCGGAGTTCACCCCTAAAGGGCTACATCTCTGGGTCTGCTCAACTGCAAGACCCCTCTAATAATTAATAAAGTTAAGAATACATGAGGTTACACCATTACAATCCGCCCATCAAGGCAAAACATAATCAATATACAAACAACCGCATCGGTCAATAAATACATAATCAATCCCTCAAAAGAAAAGAATCCAGCTGAACATAATCAAAGCTAATACAAAGGTCCATTGGAGCATCCACAAAACTGAGTCATCACCACCCAAGGTCTAACATGAAACCAAGTACTCACAAGGGTATCGACAATAGGATGACCCACAAACGTGCTCCTAACAGGACAAAATGACAACACACTAGCGAACATAGGGACAAGTGTCATCACACAACCTGGTACGGTTACCATGGCAGGTCTTCATAGGTTCCGACCTCATACACTGGTTACCCTGGCAACCTAATCCGAACCTCCAGCCCATCCAAGCCTTATGTGGACCCACACATCCTCTCGTGAAGACAAGGATGATGGTTTGTCATTTCAAGCCTTCTCACAACATGTCAAGTCTATGTTAGCACTCGTCCCATGTGTGAGGCACAATTATCTTACTTAGAGATTATGTTCTAATCTACTGTTAGGTTATCACTTATTAGACTCACTTTCGATGGGTTACCCAACAGCCACTTTGGGCATGGCCCCCAATCGAAAGCCACCTTCCCATACGACACTAGACTATACTCAGGTGAACTCAAAAACCAAGGAATAGACATGGTAAGACGAATGAAGTTTAAAAAGGAGGGAACATCCATTTGGTCAAACGCAACTCAAAAGAGGTACACTTATTGACGGTACTCTAACCAGAGACCTGACCAACCATGGTCAAACACGAATCATCATTCGACACCCACACAAAGGATATGACCAAATACGACACTACCACAAAACAACAGTCAACTCGGAACCGACTAAAATAGGTACCCCAAATCAATCCATACGACAGGGTCTTATCAAACGAAGCACGACTTGCCATTACATAAGAAAAAGCGAATACAGAAATTAAACTCGCATAGGTAATATTCAACAAATACAATCATTTCCGAATTGATCTAAATGTTAAAAGTCGATCAAGTTTTCTATATGATCTATATTAGATTGCAGTTATCTACCTCATCTAGGTATAGGTTGTTCTTGGTTTTCTAACTCTCTAAGGTTCATAGCATCGAACACACATAAAAGCCATAATGAGTTCTTAAACCAATTTCACATTCATAAAATCAAACAACCATTAATTAATTAAATAAGATATTTAATCTCCAATTAAAACATCATTGACATACTGGTTCAAAACCAATCTCTATAGTTTCATATTTTCCAAGCCCAATTACACTATACGGATCAAGGAAACATAAATATATATGGAATCCAAATGAAGATAATCATTTCCAAAATCCAAAAATTACTTCCCTTCGCACATATAGAAGAATCCAAAATTAACTATTAATTAATGAATATATCTATTAATCCACGATTAATTAAATATAACAAATTAATAATTAATAATGGAATTAACAAATTAAGTATTTAATTAGAAAAATATTCATTAATAATAAAATAAAATTTGAGTATTAATTATTGTACACTTTCCATTATACAAATAATTAATAACACATTAATCATAATTTATTACTTAAAGAATATTTAATCATAATTAAAAAAAATAAACTTAATTAAAAAATACGTTTATTATAATATTAAATTATAATATATATATTTTTTTATTTAAAAAAAAAACATATAAAAAAAAAACACGTTTCTTTATTTTTTTTTTTAGGTAAACAAAATCATAATAAAGGGGAGGGCGGGTACCCACATGGAACCCCACGTGGGCCCCCCCTTGGGCGCTCACGCTACCCATGGTAGCGCTGCTACCAAATGGTAGCAAGCGGCTGCCATGGGCAGTGCTGCT
This sequence comes from Cryptomeria japonica, assembly GCF_030272615.1. Taxonomy (NCBI): domain Eukaryota; kingdom Viridiplantae; phylum Streptophyta; class Pinopsida; order Cupressales; family Cupressaceae; genus Cryptomeria; species Cryptomeria japonica. Next base: position 276,598,287 of record NC_081405.1, read on the forward strand.
ACCATTTGGTAGCAGTCCGCTACCATGGTAACAAGCTACCTCCCGCGTGGTGGGGGTTTGTGCCCTGCCACGTGGGTAATAAATTATTACTTTTTTTTTTTAAATTTTTTTTTAAAACATTTTACTGTCAAAAATGCACAGTAAAAAAAAAATACAGTCTCCCAGAGACTAAAATATTCTCTCTTTTTTTTTTTTTTTAAAACACAATTTCGATTTTCCATGAAAATCAGTTTGGTATGAAATATTTTTTGGTTTCATTTTTTTTTTATGGGTATTCTTCCTTCTAAACACAAATGGGTTTCAAACACCCAAAACAAATTGAGGAATATCAAAACCCCAAATAAATTTTTTCAACAAAAATCCATATATGAGCAAAAAGAACCATTTTTAACACCATGATTCAACTATTTTTGCAAGAACACGAGTCATATGCATAGTTTTAAAATCACATATCCAAATTAAATCAAAAATCAATTTGAAAGCTTGATTTTTTTAACAACAAACATTTTTCTTTCAACCACAGACCATTTCTTTGGTAACAAGGAAGACAAATAAGGTAATTCCTACCTCCATATGCATTCCTGGAAGAGATTTGAAGGAGAGCCCAACCTGCAAGCTCCAAAAACCTTCTTCCTCCCAAAACCCCCAAATTTCCTCCAAAATATTTTCCAAAATTATATTTTTTTCTCCAAAAAAATTCCATCCCCAAAATTTCCAAAAGTCTAGGTTATAAGGGAAAGGTTGACCAAAAAAATTTCATTTTTGGAATTAAAATTTTTATTTAAAATAATTCACAAAAAATGATTCTTTTAAACTATATCAACAAATTAAACTTGCCTTTCAAATTTAAAATTGATTTTCTCAATTAATTAAATTTAACCTTTCCATTTCAAAAATGCAAAGAAGATAAAATTAATTCTATTTCAATTAAAATTAGATCTTTCTCTTCTTAGGCATAAACATAATACATTTAATATTTAAATTTAACCATTTAGTTGAACTTGCTCCCAATTTAAATCGAGCAATTCAAATTAACGATAAATCACAAAAATAAATCCTGTTTAATTTAGTCCATTAATCTTTAATGCACAAACACATATTTAATCAAATTAAATACTAAGGACTATTTACTTAATTTAACCATACACACCAAACACGCAAACCAAGAAGGTCAACCAGATAGACGACTAGCAAACCCAACCAAAAGGGAATACCGACGATGACTGACGATGCTCACTTGAGCATGTCTATGGTCAACTAGGGTCTTACGACCACCTAATCCAACTCTAAGGATTAAAGAGGTACACTCAAACCTGCAAATCCAGGTGAAGACCAACCTCGCACTCATGTGGCGTTGTACCTGAAATCTCCTGCAACCAAGAGTCATACATGCATACATATATAGACTTAATGAAAGCGTTAGCCCAATATTAATACCATGAAATAGGAACACTAAGAAACTTGCATACAACTAGTGTGAAAACCACATTAACAGATATGCACTAAATCAATACATCTAACTATAATCATTATATTATGATAAACTAACTAAGATAAAACTGAGATTAAAAATTGATTAGGACAGGGGTACTACAGCTCTAAGCAGTTAGCCTTCCTGCATGTGCAAGCCCCTATTGTAAGTAGTATTCTCTTATTGGCCAGTGAGTGAATATTGTGGGTCACAAATCCCACCGAGGTTTTTCCCACACTGGGTTTCCTCGTTAAAATCTTGTGTTATGGTATGCTTTTCATGTGGATGTTTTTGATTCTGTTTATTGCATTATTTCTTGCATACCGGTACACTGTTACATTATGTTCTGCATGTTTTAAGTTAAGAAATTCTAATTGTCGATCAGATACTGATTCACCTCCCCCCCTCTCTGTATCTATGGGATCCCTAACAATTGGTATTAGAGCTTGGTCCTCTATTTTCAAAAGCCTAACAACTTGAGGAAGATCCTGACACCAGTAAAGATGGAAAATCTAATGAAGCAACTGGAAGGAGCTCTTATAGACTATGATGCAGAAAAATTGAAAAATATCAAACTAGATGATGATTTAAGGGCAGCTCAGGACATCATTCAGGCACTTCAAGAAAATTTTACTATTGCAAGAAATAAGAGAAGAGAACTTTGTGAAAAATTGCAAAATGAGAATGATGAAAAGGAATCACTTAATGATATGATAAGCAAGTTGAAACAAGAGATCATGACAACAAAGAATGAAATGTAGGATATGACTATGAGATTTTGCAAAGAGATTGAGAATAGGAAGAAGAATGAAGAAGAATTGACCAGAAGACTAAGTGATGTAGCAAATGAGAACACAAGACTTAGCTATGAAAATGACATGTTGAAGATAGATCTAATGCATACTCAGAATGACTCAAATGAACTGATGAGACAAAAAGAAGTCTTAGAAAGAGAACTAGAAACTGCAAATCAACATAAAGAAAAATTCAAGAAAAGCTCAAAGGAACTTGGCACCTTGCTGAAGAATCAAAAACCTAAAGGTGACACTTCTGGAATTGGCTTTAAAGTTGGTGAAAGCTCTGGTATTGAAAATACTCAAGATCACAACAAACTGGTAAGAGAACCTAATGCTTATAAATTCAATGGAAAATGCTTTAACTGTAATAAGTATGGTCATAGAGGAAATGAATGTAGATCTAGAAATTATCAGAATATCAACACACCCACCGGTCAATGTTCTAAATGCAACAAAGTAGGTCACAACTTTGAAAACTGCAGAATGAATGTGAGATGTTATATTTGTGGAAGATTTGGACATTTATCTAATCAATGCAGAACACAAACCGGCATAGGTTATGGGAAAGCTATTCAGAAAAATAATGTAACTTGTTATGCATATAACAAGATTGGACATATTGCTAAATTTTGTAGAAGTAGAGGAACATCGGTAGACAACAAAAATTCTAGCTTGAAAGGTAAATAAAAGGTTGAAGAGGTTAAGCAAGAATTCTCCAAACAATGGATTAGAAAAGCTGATCTAAATATTGGGAATACTCCTCCACCTGTAGAACCAACCAATGCTTCACCAACAGAACAAAGTGATGCTTCACCAGAAGGACAAAGCAGTGCTCCACCGGTAGGAAGTTCTTCATCTAATTGAAGAAAATTTCCTTGAGGGTTTGGCAATCTATTGATACATGTGCTATTATTCCCTCGGTTAGAGATAAGAAGTTGGAAATTACTTATTATCGACAAACAATGTTAAGTGAATACTTAATCGGCATGCAATTAATGTGGTAGATAGTGAATAAACACTATATAATCAAGGTTTTGGCTCCATTTCATTTGATCGAGATTTCAAATTTACAAAGAGCATGAAGACTCTGAGCTAAGGCATTTTGAGCAAGAAGCAAGAACACTCCAAACAATCATCCATCCTAAGGAAGTAAAAGGTATTTAATCATGGCATCCATCTCTGCAATTGAATATATAGCAAACCCTACTATTGTTGAAGTGATAAAAAGACCTAGGCCCGTATTTCAGTTAATTTCTGAAGTAGAAAAGAAAGATGATACCTTAGGTGCTTTTTCTCAAATTCCTAAGGGAGTTGTTTATGCTGAAGACCCCAAAATGTACATCCACTACAACATTGAAGAGTTAGGAGATGAATAAATTAAAACCATGTTCAAAACTATGATATGTGATAATACCGATAATGTAAAAGATGAACACAAGATCATTGAGACCCTAGGATTTATAGAGATCCTTAGCATTCCTAAATTCCCCAAGGATGTGATTAGGATAGTCTTGAGCAGGGTACATGGAGAATTTTTCTAGTTAGATGCAATCCACAAAATCACTAAGGAAGTTGTGAAAGCTATCACAGGGTTACTGACCACCGGTAAAAGACTAGATAAAACCAAGAAAGTTTCCAATGACCTAGTTATAAACCTAACTGGTGCAACATTCGACAAGAGGTCCTTAAGAGTTAATGATGTAATAGATATCAATGTGAGATTCATCAGCATGATATTAGGATATAAAGCTACTCATGCAAATAGACTTAATTCAGTTTCAAGCTTATGCATTAAGATTTCTTATGACATGGTCACAGATAATGCAAAAATTGATATATGTGAGTGGTTAAAGGATGAATTAATTGACAACCTTGGAAAGATCAAGAAGGACAAGAAAGGAACTTTCAGGTTTGGAAATCTGTTAGTATGTCTAATGCTACATATAACAAAATAGGTTCTTGGTATAGGTTACAAAGAACTTGGATATGATATACTGGTAGGAAAACAATTAATAGAACTATTCAATAACATGGGTGAGAACAAGGAAAACAATATTCATGACTTTTTTCAAGCATTAAAGGCCAAAATGAAGAAAAGAATAAGGTTATCACAGAAGATTGTAGACAAATACAAAGATGAAATATGCTTTGTTATCAAGAAAGATGAAATCTGGATGGAAGGAGTCATCCCAAGGACAGTTTAGGTAACCGAGATGGGCTATGAAACAGATGATCACATAGTTGAAACATATGCTAAAGCACTTCTGGAAGCCCCCAGAGAACCTAAGGAAGAAGTATTTGGTAGTGCAGAAAACATTGAAAGACAAATTCAATCAAAGAAAAGGGTGAAAAAGGTTGAGGCAGTTGTAAGGAAAGGTTCTAGATAGGCAAAAGCCATCAAAGAAGATGTATTGAAGAAAACCGGTATAACAGAGGATGAGTTAGCAGCTCCACAACCTGAAACCCACCTATCACTGGTAGGTACTTCTTCAGGAAGTGACATGCCTGCAACTTTCAAAAGAGTTGTAAGAAAAAGAGATCCCTCACTAGTAACCACACCCTCACCCAGGGGGACAAGGCAAAAGCAACAAGAAGTGAGATCTCCAGTAAGAAAGGCCACACCAAAGAAGAAATTGACACCCAAGAAGAAGAAAAGGACAAACAAAGACTTGGCCCCTCTTGATATACTATTGAATGAAATCATAGAGGAAGGTAAATTGAAGAACATAGAGAAAATATATGACACTCTAACAGCTGATGAAAAAGAGCAAGTTGAAAATAGTGTTATATTACATATGGATATGTACAAGAAATTTTTGATGGAGGACAAGGCAAAAGAAAAAGGACAAGGCAAAAGTAAAAGGACCCTCACCTAGGAGGACAAGGCAAAAGAAACAAGAAGTGAGATCTCCAGTAAGAAAGGCCACACCAAAGAAGAAACTGACACCCAAGAAGAAGAAAAGGACAAACAAAGACTTGGCCCCTCTTGATATACTACTAAATGAAATCACAGAGGAAGGTAAATTGAAGAACATAGAGAAAATATATGACACTCTAACAGCTGATGAAAAAGAGCGAGTTGAAAATAGTGTTATATTACATATGGATATGTACAAGAAATTTTTGATGGAAGTAGTCAATGAAATTCCTGATGAACTATTCAAAAGACTAGAAGCAAGAAGACAAGCAGTGATAGAACTAGATAAGAAAATAAATATTGAAAAGCTACTTGCTATATATCTGGTAAACTCTCCCCAAGAAATTGATGACCTAATTGCTCAAGCCAACCGGGCAGTATTTTCTACTGTACACCGGCACGTTGCTTTAATGGTACGAAGAGTTAATGAGGTAATAGAGGAGATAGAAAATGGATGGGATATATTCCTAGTTGAGAAAGAAAAACAAGAAGAGTACAGGAACCCCAAACCCATAAAAGTTTATCAGAAAGATAGAGACAAGGGGAAAGGAAAAGTTGGTGGACCACCTAGTATCAAGGTTAGAGACAACTTACCCCCACCTCCTTTAATTACTTCACTGGTAAAATCAACAACTACTAAAGATCAACCAACAGCTGAGAGTATGGATGTAGAGAATAATAATCCTAATCCTAAAGTCTTATATACTGTGGATGTTGGTACTTAGAAGATCAACATAGTGGTAGAGAAAGATAAAACAGATAAGACAGATATGGCTAGTGAGCCTCCAGTAGTTAAGGAAACTGATAACTCATAGGAGAAACCGATAGAAGATAAAAAGGTAGAGACTCAGACATAGACTGAGGCAATGCAACAAACAAAGCAAAAGGCTCAGGAACAGGAACATGTACATAAGGAAATAGTACCATCGGCAACTAGTGAAAAACCATTGCTTAAAGAAATGCAGACACAAACTAACCTACCAGAGGTCAATACAAGCTTGGTTACTTCCACCGGTACTCAGATTGTTGATTCAACATCAAGCTTCAAATCAACCAATGTGACTGAGGTACTACTCGATTCTATCAAGAAAATAACCGACTGCAGCTCACAAGATTACAAAGCAATTGATGATACCATACCAATTTTGAAGGTAATTGCTCCTAACTATAATATAGACAACAAAGATTATTTAGGACAACTAGATACACTGTGTAAATATATCTCAGAAAACATTGAGAAAATAAAAGAAGAGTTAGTGAAGGATAAAGTAGGAGTTGAAAAACAAAAATTATTTGATGAGAAAATAAAGAAGTGTAATAGAGATTTTGACACACTTCTACCAGAATTATGTAATTTGTTGAAAGAGTACAAAAATTTGTACAAAGATACCTGTAAAACAAACTTTTTGACTATAGATATAGACAAGAAAATGAGCAAGGTACAGGATGAGATCAATAAACTTGCAAATAATTTTGTCAACTCACCTGATACACTATCAGTTTTTGAGGAAAAGATAACAAATTTTGAGGAAGAACTACTTAAATTGGAAAGAGAGAAAGAAAGGATAATAAATAAGGCAAAACATTTGAGATCAAAACTAAGTCCAAGATTGGACTATCTAGCATCTCCACGGAAGGAAATTTTTGAGGCACTAATACAGGGAAAGAAAACACCGACAAAGCATTTGCAGCATCTCACCAGTATAGTGAAGAGAATAGAGACAACAATAAAGGATAGTAAAAAATTTATGGATAGTATAAACTTGATTTTGGGAGAACTTTTTCAAATTGTAACCACCCAATTACAAGGTTGAAACTACAAACTCTACTGACATCTTGACAACCTTTGTCATTGATGCCAAAGGGGGAGTAGTGGGATGAGAAAATTCAAATCACAAGAATCATATGATCAAGGGGAGCTCTCACATTTTTGGTAACTTTTTTTGGACTGCACATTTTTTGATACCTTTTGAAATTTCTCATGAGTGTTGCCATCAATGCCAAATGGGGAGATTGTTGGCATATGCACACTCCAATGAGACATTGTATATTGTTGGCTTCAAAATTTGATTCCCTTTAACATCCTTAGAATAATATGGTTAAACTCGGTGTAGAAGAGACATTAAAGATAAGGAAATTCTCAAGACAACATATGACAAGGTTTGATTGAACCTTCTACACTTAGGACTTACTCAAAGCCCAGGTGGGTATACCTTTGTGAATTGAATTCACACTTTCAAACATAAACCCACAGCAAACCAGTCCAGAAAACCAGTGGATCTATACACCTTGAAATCAACTGAAGACAAAGAATGGAAATTGTACTTAAATTCAGAATTTTATTCAATAAACAACTTCAATTAATACCAATGCCTTATCCAAGGTCACAGAGTCATCTAAACTCAAATAAAACTCCTCAAACAAAACATCTTTATGTTTCCTGTTGGCTTGGTTCCTATTAATCCTTGTATATGCCTGACACCTACAAGAATTTATGCATTCTAAATTAAGCTATGATCATCAAAATTCAAAATCTCTTCCAAAGAGTTTACTGGTATAAGTGATCCCCACATCTTTAATTTCCCTCCTAAAGAGAAAAGCTAACGAACACTTCTACTAAAATTGCTTTGCAATTCCATTCAAACAAAACAACCCTAGATTATTCAGAATGAAAGCAGTAAACAAATTTGTATACACACTTGAAGACAACACAAAGGTTTACTCAAAACCGATGGTCTGTATATTGATATTTAGTTCAAGAAATATTACAAGAAATTTAGAGTATTCTCCATTAGACTTAGAAAAGCTCAGATAAATTTTTGTAGCGTTTTCTTACAATTCTTTGTGATCCCCTTTCCTCTAGTCCTGGTATCCATTTATAACATGGATGCACAAAGCTTCGGACTTCTCGAGGAGAGTTTGTTACAATCATTTCTTTCAAATAAAGAGGTTACAAGCTTTTCGCAAAAATAGTTACAAGCTCTTTTCAGCCTCTGTAGTTTCTTCAACAAGTTGTTCAGTTGCAACCTCTTCTACCTTTTTAGGGGTGCTCTCCAACTATTCCGGATCATGGGTGGCAGATTTAGTTGTTCACTCACCATACACCTCTTCTGTCAGCCATGAGAAATTAATCACTTTATCTTTAGTCTTAGTCAATCTTTTCCAAGAATTTCTCATTTTGTTGACTTCTGAATTGAGAGAACCATAATGTGACTTAATTTTCTCTATCTCTTGTATTGTCACAACAAAGAAAGAAGCATCATCAAGATCAATAATTCCTTTAACTCTTGCTGAAAATTTAGCTTCTATCTCCTTAAGCCATACTTGTTTGTCCTTTAATTGATCTGGGCTAGCAAAAACTCCTGGGAGCAACTCAAAAAATTGATCAGTGTACTCCTTCTTGCACAAATTAACCTTCCTATCCACATTATCCACCTCTACTACTAATTGTACTAAGACTTTAGTGACATCAGAAGTGGATTTGATGATGGGATTGGCCCTTGCCTCATCACAAGATACACACATAAACTCTAAATCTTGCTCCCTAGGCCTCCATTTATCAAAAATAGGTGTCAAAATTGCCTTGTCTCTCCTGAGCTCATTCCATATACCCATAATTTTACCTACATTGTTGTAAAGCAATGAGGCATTTATTGTATCTACAAAACTAAAAATTGTAGCTCTTACTCTCTCCTCATACTTCTTTGCATATAAGGCCTGAGCCTGTTTCAAGTTTTCCAATTCTTGAGGAGTAATTTCAACCATTTGAGAGTTGGAGGGTGCTGGAGATGGTGGAAACTCAATGATAGGGTTGGTAGGTGGAGGTCTTGTAGGAGAAGAGGAAATCATCAGCATTGAAGACTCACCTTGATGGTATTGTCCAGTCAACTAGCTCTGCAGCTTGGCAATGATGTTATCCTAAATTCTTACCTCCTCCTTGGCATTGTTATAGGCCTTCAAAACTATTTCCAAATTAACTTGGAGGGCCTCTTTCTCTTTAGCTTCCTTCTTTGCTACTGCAACACTAAATTTTGTAGTCTCTAACATAGTGCTAGCAGCCTCCACTACCCCTGTACTCTGCACTCTCTTTACCATCATTCCACCAAGGTAACTTGACCTTGGGGTGTCTTTTCTTTTCTTACTCTCATTTCTCTTGAGAGACCACATAACGAGTGCAGCATTGTCCTTATTGAAAGTAATCCCCTCCATGGGTTTAGTCTCTTTTCTCATTGCATCTAGTACCAGGGCATCTACTATATCCCATTCGAGTAAGATAAGCACTCTAGCTTGTGCTACCATATCTCTTCCCTGCTCAGGGGTGATGGTTTTGAATTATTCCATCATCTCTTGCTTTATTTCCTCTTCCACCAGGGCTGGATCTTTATTGGGCTACTCAGCCTTTCTCGTTTCACATCTAGCATTATATTTATCTATGTGTTGTTTCCATATAAACTGCATAAATGCTTCTGATGTGACAAAATTGTTATCAGCTAAAAAGGCACTACTTGCCTGTTTTATCTCAGGATCCCACTCCTGGCCTTTGAGTTCAGTGGTAGTGATATCCATTTCAGTAGCAATCGGTTCTTCTGGCATTCCTTCCTCCACTTCATCATAAGTGTATGCAATTTCCCCTAGACTACCTAGCTATAGGAGTTGCTCAGCTGCTGCTTGCTCATTTCCTATATGGATAGGGGATTGGGATGGGGAATACAAAGGTGTATCTGATTTCACTTCTTTCCCCACCCTTTACTTCTTTGGGCTTTCTTGGATGTCAATGACATCTTGTATCTTCCTCTTTCCTTTAGAGGTAGAGGGCTTCCCTATTGTAGGCATCAGCACACTATAACTGGATTTCTTATGCAGTGTGTAATCACCAGGAGGGATTGCCTTGTTAGAAGCTAACCTACTTAGGATCATTCTTTCCTTCTCAGGGTTGCTCTTGATTACAACTTCCCTCTTCTCCTTCACTGTCTACATCACATCTTCAAAGAAAACAATCAAAAACTTTATTTTCTCTTCCAGTGGGAAAAAGCTAGACAATGGGTCATAGCTAGCATCAAATTGATGCACAAAATCCAAGGATTTCTTATAAGCTACCCACTTTTCTTTCCTTAGCTCCTGCTCATCTAGATCAAACTCATTTCTGATGAGGTCTTCAGAAAACTGGAATTGATGAGGCCTACCTTTGTATGCTACCTTCTTCCTAAACATACCATTGAAGAAGTCTTCTGGATCAGCACACCTGGACACTGCAGTGGACAAATGATAAGGCTTGAGGAAATCCTCAAAGCAATTCTAGCCTCCTTTTATTATTACAAATTGGTGAGCTATGGTAGTTGTAGGGAAAATAGTCCCTTTACCCCTACCTGTCAACTCTCCCTCTTGTAAGCCACCAATTTGTCTAAGGATCTCTGCAATTCCCACTTTGAGAGGGACCTGGTAAGGTAGCAAAAATGGGGTGCCTCTAAAACCAAACACTCTGAAAACTGCGGAGACTGGATACAAGTAAATGTCACCCCAGTTATGAACAATTTTTATGTTCTCTGCGAATTCTTTTGGTCTTATGAATTCCAGAAGAACTTTGGGGATTCTTGGGTTCTCAGAGCAGAGGAGAGTCCTTATCTTGGATGCAAAATATTTATCAAACTTCAAAAAACTGGCATCCTCTATATCCCATGACAACACAGTACTCCATAATTGTACCGACATTTTTTCTCCTTCTTTCTCCTTAACAAGGTCCAGTCCACTGGCAAAGTAATCACCACCTTTGAAGAGAAAAAGATGCATCAGGAGTGAGTACCATCCAAAAGGCCTATCCACCCTTCCATTCTTGATTCCTATTAACCCTCCATGGATAGCATCAGCAATAAAAGAGGCATAATCAAATGTAATTGCAAGAGAAGGATTCAAAATCTGAGCAATCATTAACAAGTAATGATTTGGCATATTTGCTTCAACATCTTCTCCCAAAACTTGGCAAAGTGCCCAATACATTCCTTTAGTCCTCAGGGTGAACATACTTAATGAAAAGGGCTCTTGTGTGTTGGGTCCTACAACTGTTAACCCTCCTATTTTCACAAAAAACTCCTTGAGAGGCCCATTCCTGAGATGACTCCTCTATGCACCGTAAATTTGGGCTAATGATGTGAAATTTATAGGTTCTAGAAAATTGGTGAACTTATTAAGCCCAAAAGTTGTCCTGAACTCTTCAGCATTAATCTCAACAAGGGTTTTCCCATTTACATCCCAAATGCTTCTTGTGACTGGATCATAGTTGAGCGCAATTTGGGTCAGTAAATCTGTGTCCATAAATACCCCTGGGACAACTAATTTCCCGACATCTAATTCCCAGATACTGTTTTGTGGGGCAGGAGAATTTCTCATTCCGAATCCAACTTTAAGCAAACCCAACCCAAACAATCCAACCTATGGGTCTCTCAACTAGTTATCCTTGTCATATAATCCTTCTCCTATCTTTAAACAGGGAGCCTTGGGCACTAACTCTTTTGCCTTTGAAGCTTGATTAGTTGACAACATCAACTATTCTAAAAATCATCACAAACACTCCTTTCTGAATAGTTAACTTTGCTAGAAAACTCTTTTTTAGGAGCCATTTTGAAAATGTAAGAAATGAATACCACTCCTAAACAATTCTGTGATGAATAAATTATCTTATCTAAAACACTACACATGAATTGCTATACAAGAATACAAGAGAACTTGTTCTTTGCTTGAAGGAATTTGCTCTGTAACTGAACCAACTTGCTCTATACCTGAAGAAAATACTTCTACATCTTCTCTTCTACTAAATCCTTTAAAAGATATCTTCACCCGGTTGATAGGAAATCAAATATTTGTACTCAGAGCCTTAACTACAACATTGATTCCACATGCTTCGACCGTCCCTTCAAAATTGAATTCATACAAGAATTCGTATTTTTTGCTCCAACGGGTCACAACATTCCTGCAAGTGTTTCATTTTGCTCTTTTGCAACTTCACGAAGCATAACTATCAGGCAGCTTAGTCCTGCGAAATAGTGCCGACCATCCGATCAAAAGAAACTTGATCGAGCGTTAGATTAACTAACAACTTTGGCTCCATGTCGGGTCCCACTTCTCTATTGGCTATATGATACCACGTGGCGCCCAATCATTGGCCTTGAAATTTCCTTTGCATTCGACTTAACGCTGGCCGCATGTCTTTCTTTTATGCCGCCGGTTCCACCTTGGCGGGCCCACACTTTCTTCTTAGACCACGTGTCATCATGACACGTGGACGGCTCTCATGCACTCTCGCTATTTCGCTGGGTATAAAGAACAAGCATCTTACCCTTGTGAAATAGCACAGGCCGTCAGATCATCTCTTAAGTTGATTGGCTTTTAATCATCTAAAAAGGCTTTTGGGAGGGGTGAGCCCGCTGACTCACTATGAACCCCTGGCGCCCAGTCACCTTCAGAGCTGACTAGTCACCTTTTTATATGCCGAAAGAAAACCATGAGGCTCCAGTAAGTTATTGACAATTGTACCCGCTAGGTCATCTCCATCTACGACCTGACTCACCTCTGGGGCCCGCCTTTTAGCCTTTAATCCTGACCCCCTGACTGTTGTGACTTGTGCCACATGTCGCCATTTTACTCGCTGTCAACAACCAGCTGGACTGTCGATGTGGCATGCCATGTGGTTTTTGCAACTTTGCTGGTTTTAAACTATGCACAACTTCGCCTAGCAAAATAACACGAGCTGTGGATCCATCTGCGAGATGGGCACTAGTTACGAGGCCCGACAACTTTAGGAGAAAAACATATGAGGCATAAATTTTTCAATTAATTAACATGACCGCCTAGGCAAACAACAAGGGGGGGACACTTGCTACGACCCCATGACCCATTACTTAAGTGAATAAAGTAATGAAAGATTAGAAATCAGAGGGTTTAAAACAAACACAAGAGGATCTAAAAAAAATAACCCTTAAACCCTTGAGGTCTAGAACAAAGCTGAAGCATTTGAAACTACACCCTATTCAAAATTTCAACAAACCATAGCCAATCATCGGAAAAGAAAAGCCCATTTTTAATCAGTGATAACATATGTTATTGAAGGTTTTGTCATTGATGGCAACCTTGCAATCTTATGGCACCGGCAAAGGCATTATACTGGCATCAACAGATCACACTCTACACCGACACTCAGGACATCAACACCGACACAAAAGAAAGGAAGTATACCGGCACAGAGGTTGACAAGATTTTGTTATATTATATTTTGTTTATTTTTGTAAAAATATGTAAGCCAACTTGGAAAATTGTAAAATGACTCTTATATATAAAAGAGATCATTGTAGACATTTGTGATAGGAGATGTAAGAAAAAAGGAAAAATATTAGGCAGACCTATTGTGTGAAATATAGGTCAAGGGGTATATGTAAAGAACAGAGCAGAAACCGGTACTGAATCTGGCATTGAAGATGCTATTATAAAGCAGTACATGATATTGGATTCATATAATCCTTATTGTAAGTCAGTGAGACTTCCCATTAAGTAGTGAGCTCTAGGCAGTTGGCCTTCCTGCATGTGCAGGCCCTTATTGTAAGTAATATTCTCTTATTGGCTAGTGAGTGAATATTGTGGGTCACAAATCCCACCAAGGTTTTTCCCACATCGGGTTTCCTCATTAAAATCTTGTGTTATAGTGTGCTTTTCATGTGGATGTTTTTGATTTTGTTTATTGCATTATTTCTTGCATACCAATACACTGTTACATTATGTTCTGCATGTTTTAAGTTAAGAAATTCTAATTACTGGTCTGATACTGATTCACCCCCCCTCTCAGTATCTGTGGGATCCCTAACAAAGAATCCATCCATTAATAAGTATATCTCATACCCAACAGTCATATCCACTATCATATCAATGTTAGGCAATGGAAAATTGTCCTTTGGACAAGCTTTGTTGAGATCTCAGAAGTTTGTGCAAACCCTAATAGATTTGTTTGCCTTTGATATATGTACTATGTTTGATATCCATTATGCATAGTCTATAGCTCTAATAAATCTAGCTTTTAGCAATTTTTATAGCTTAGTCTTGACCAGCAGTGTCACATGAGGGTGCATCTTACAAAGTTTTTGGTTGACTAGTTTAACTCTTGGTGTAATAGAAAGATGGTGCATGATGAGATCAAGATCTAGACCTGGCATATTAGAGTATGTCCATGCAAAGTTGATCTTCTTTTCTGAAAAGAGATTGCCAAAATCTTTTAACTCTTCTACTGATAGTGATTGAGCTAAGTGGATGATATGTGGTGTCTCTTGACTCCCAATATTTACTGGCTGAGTTGGTTCAATCAATATAGAAGACCTTTCCTGGAAGTGACTTGGCAATATATCAAGTATCTCACCTTCAAGTTCCTCAGAGAGGTTTTCACCCTTAGGTACATCCTTTATTTTCTCTATTTTTGATTCTGACAATGCCACAATGTGGTTTTCACCATCAGATCTTTTCTTTTTCTTTTTTTGATTTTTGTGACTAAGATACTTGATGTTTGTTTCAGTCATCTTCTCACTGGTGGAAGAGTCCATTGGTTCAACTACATTAAGATAGTAGGCTAACGTGTATTCATTGGAAAAGATAGGTACATTCATAGGTTGGTTTTATAGACTACAGTCAATTAGTTTAGGATGTACCAAGGATAAAGTTTGAATAGGTTCAAGGGAGTTCATGGTATTATCATCATAACTTCAGACTGACAAGTCGAGTTCCAGAAGACTACCTTGCGTAAATGTCTTGAGACCAAGAAGAGTTACAACATGATCATTGAAGTGAACTTTAATATTTATTTGACCAAATCCAATAGACCTACTCCTAGCACCATTTTCTATGCCAGATTAGACTACATATTGTGGTTTGATAGTAATAGGATTAGTAGACAGATTCCCGACATTCATGACAGAGGAGTCAAAATTTGATGTTGAATAGGTATTGTCATAAATAGAAATGTTGTCGGAGTCATCAGAGTCATAGGATGAAGTTTCTGACTCTTCTTTAAGTGATTGAGTAAAAGTATGTATAGTGTCAATACCTACATCTTTGATGCTGCAAGTTCCTTTGTGATTTGGTTCATTGATCACTTGTATCTAACATACCTATTGACATAACCTTGATGGCTTTGTGAATCTCTATTGTCTACTCCATTCAACTTCTTTTGGACTAATAACTGGTTCTATTTCTATAGCTTCCAATTCTTCTTGTGCATTTCCATACCTAATTTTTTCCATCTTATTAGAGGGAGATATAGTAGGTGGATAATTTTCTTCTGTTCTTCCTTCTTTCAGCTTTTGTTCATAGTCTTCTTGTCCTTTTAGTTTGATTTCTTCTATCACCATTTGTAGCTTTAAGTGTATCATCTCTTGTGTGTCATCTGTGATATCATCAGACTCTTCTGGATTTTTTGTAGTAGATGTATTTGAGTGATGATCTGGATCCCATTCATACTCATTCAAATCAGTTTCTGAATCTTCTACTTGTTGTCTACCAATATATGTGACTGAAATGTTCAGTGCTGCAAACAATTCTTTGATTCTTTCTACCTCTTCTCTCATATCCTCTGGGACTTCTACTCCTTGTAATGTTATAGCTAATACCATTAGAACTTGAGTACTGGCTATTTCCTCTCTCTTGATTGCTAGTTCTTCTAGTTCTTTTTCATACTTTTCTTGAGTTTTTTGAGTGTTTACTTCATGTGATGTTGAAGGCAGTATCTATTTCCTCCAATTAGACTGATGATGAGAAGTATGTTTCTAGTCTGATGTCTATCTTGGGTTGTATCCTAGTCCATCTTTATCATTTGTAGACTTAGTTTATAGCTGAATAGGTTCAAGAATAACTTCTTGATGCTTTCCTAGAGGACCAGTACCTGAATATCCCATGTGTTGAATCATCTTATATGCTAGACCATATTGTGTCAGGGAAATCTCACAATATCATACTTCTTTGTTTTCATTATCTTCTTTGAAAAGCCATTTGAGAACAACATTCTCTTTTATCTCATCTACAAGGGAAGTAGAGGACTGTACAAAAAGACCATCATAAATGATATTTGGAGTGGAAGTTTGTGGCTTCATAAGCTCTGATGGTTTTCCTGACTGTCTTGGTGATGGAGGAAGATAGATTAGTGAAAGTATTGGTTCTATCTTGTATCCATCCATGCCAGTATCTATAATTTTTAGTTTCTTTTCTAAATCCTTCATCAAGATTTATGAACTTTAAGCTATAGAGGCTTCTCTATTATGAGACACAAAGGTATCAGCACTGTGAGTTAATGCATTATAGGGGTAGTTTTTATCAGCAAGAATATTGACTTCAACTTTGTTATAAGGAAAATTGAAGCAATGATGATATGTAGATGGTACTGCCTTCATTTCGTGAATCCATGGCCTGCCCAGTAAGATGTTATATGAAAGAGGAAGATCAAGCACCTAAAAAAAAACATCTCTTTCTACAGGTCCTACCCTAATCGGTAATAGTACTAGACCTTTAGAGGTTATTTCTTCTCCATCATAGGCTTTGATTGTTATTTTCTTGGCTGGATCAATGATATTTTCAGAAAATCCCAGCTGTGTCAATAGATTGTAGGTACAAATATTCAACCCAATGCCTCCATCTATCAAAACACATTTAACTTGGTGTTTATGGATCATAGCTTTAATGTACAATGGCTGGTTATGTGGGTGATTCAGTGAGTTGTCATCTTCTTCAGAGAAATTGAGATAATGAGGTGAAGTCAGGTGACCCACCATAGATTGAAACCGGTCAACATATAAATCTTTTGGGACATTAGTGGTGAGCAAATCTTTGTCCAGGATCTCTTTATGAGTAGAAGAGATTTTAGGCAATTCAAAGATGGAGATTTGAGTGTTCATTCTTTTCAATTGTTCTACAATCCTATAACCAAGAGAGGATGATGAAGCCAACTATTTGGATTTAGCCATGATTGTGTTTGTATGTTTGTATGAAGTTGGTATGTTTGATGTTGTTTGAGCAAGATTTGAGGAACTAGTTCCTTGGAGAGTAACCTTCTTTTGAGTGCGAGTCATAGTATTTGTAGTTTGTACTTCATTTTTTTTATCTTTGATTATTATCACAATACAATATTTTGGTTGGGAAGACTCAATCATGTTGATCACATTGTCATTATTGGTATAGGTGTAATTGACTTTGACACCTCCTTTTTATTTTGAGGAATCACCTTGTTCGTAAATAGATAAGGGATCTTTAAAAGATTTGTGATTAGGATTAGTCATGTTATTTCCAACAACAATTTTACCCGCATCAATGAGATCTTGAATCTCATGTTTGAGCTTCATGCAGTTGTTTGTGTTATGACCTTTGTTTTGATGGTATTCACAATATTCATTTTCTCTCCAACATTTTGGTTTGACTTTTGGATCATATGGCCTAGAATTATCTGGTAATGTTATCAGATCATTTGCCAATAAAGTTTTAAAAGCGGATTCATATGATTCTTCCAGAGGAGTGAAGTTGTGTTTAGGTTTCGAAAGTCAAGGTTTCTCTTTAAACCACTCTTTTAATTTCTTCAGAGGATTTTTTGTTGCAGTTTTAGTTGCTTTGAGTACTTGTGTACCACTAGCCAAGTTAAATATTGTGGATTTTGTTTTTTCTTTAATAGTGTCTATCACTCTGTCATTAACAACGTTTCTATTCTTGTCTTTGGCGTATTTCCAATATTTTTTCTTTTCTTTGGAACTAGAACTTTGTTGTGTTTCTTTCCAAAGTGAGAGATCTCCTTTCTTTATAAGCACATCTTCCATTCTGAGGAAACTATCTACCATTTTGTTGAATGAAGGGTACAATTGCATTTGGATACTATATTTCAATTCAGGGATCAAGTTTTTGATGAAGATATCCATCTTCTCAGAATCTGGAATAGGTCATGAATATCTAGAGAACATCTTTCTCCAACGTTGGAGGAAAGTGAGAAAGGGTTCTCTTGTTTTCTATTTGGTATTGGAAATTTCAATCATAGTGACTAGATGATGAATGATATAGGAGTATTGTTGTAGAAACAATTGGATTAATTATTCAAAAGTTTTGATTCCCATAGGTAGACTTGAGAACCATTTCATACCTTGCCCTCCTAAACTTCTCGGGAAAAGGCGCATGAGATATGTTTGTTCGTGCAAGAATTCCATACATAAATCATAAAATTCTCTGACATGGTCTTAAGGATTTGAGTTGCCATCATATTTTTCAAATTTTGGAATCTCCACTCATGGAAATGGAGGCATGTAAAGGTCTTTGTCAAATGGAAATGAGCATATCGTATCTAGAGAATATTGTTTTGATGATTTATCCTTGTTTTTCAGTTCTGTGATTTTAGTCTGTAACACTTGCAATTGTTTGTTTACCATTGCTAATGGTGTCTCTTCCTCTTTAGTGATGAGGGTCTCAATGTTATAATCAGTAGGAAGTTTAGTGCCTTACTTTGCTAGTTCTAGAAAATAGTCTTCTTTTTCTCTAGACATGATAATCTTCATCATATTTCAGAAATGTTTATCATTTAGACATTTATTTATAACAATTTATGTAGGTTCAGAGGATTCAGAATTGCTTGATGAGGAATCACTGTTAGTGGTATGGATACTGAGATTATCAGAAGCATCGTGTTTAAAAGCTCATCTTTCTCTCCTTGCTCCAAATATGGTGGGAGATAAGGGTTGATAAAAAACTGGTATATTTGATGATGAAGGTTTATTAGTGACAAGGTCCTCTACGTAAAATGGATTATCTTGATATGAAAACGATGGTCCTCTATCTCTGTCGGCTTTCTTATGAGCACTTCTAGTTTGAGTAGGAATTTTTATGACTGATGTGACCTAGAGTTATTTGTGATACAAAAGTCAAGATCAAATTTGGAGCTAGTTTTTCATTTAACGTATTGATTGAGAGAAGAAACTAAGATTTAGTCTGGTTTCAAGAAAGATCTATCCTATGTAAGATGTGATCTAAGTTACCTAGTTTGATTTGAGAGAAGTGACTAAGACTCAGTCTAGTTTTAGGAAAGATCTATCCTATGTAAGACATGATCTAAGTGACTTAAGTTTGATAAGTAGTTGATTGAACTAGCTAAAAGATGATCGACAAAATCGTGCAACACAATGGCAGGGGTATACTATCTAGATTCATTTATGCTCAAGATGATGATAACCAGTTTTATGCTTGCATTGGACTATTTTATGCAAGTTTGACTATTTTGGACTGAAAAAATCATGAATTCATACGACAGGGTTTATAGAACCAGATGACAGTTTAATGGTTTATGGATGATAAAAATAGTATTTCATATGAGTTGTTGCCTAGGTTCGTATGACAGGTGGGTAGATTTTAGACGATAAATTGATGGATATGATGATGATTTTTTGTATGACACAAAACAAAGGCTCAGATGACAACCTTGACTAGGACAACAATTTCTCAGAACTCATACGAAAATTGATAAAGGACCAGACAACAAACTGTGAGGATTAATGAAGTTTCGTACAACAATACATATGCAGTAGGATGATATTTCAGTAGGTTCGTATGATAGTTTACTAGACAGAGATGAGATTCTGATAGACATAGTTTTCAATGATTGACGACGACCAATTTTGGATATGGACAGAGTTTTGACAATTAAGGTAGACTAGTTTTTAATACAGTCAGAGTTAGATCACTGAGTTGTTTATTGTTTTCTCTAGTTTCAATATATTTTAGTTTTAGTTTCAAGGATGAAAAACACAATAAACACAAAGATGTTATAATGAATTCAATAACAACATGCTAACCCTATCGAAGTTGGCTTAGACAAGAAAACCTTTGCTTGCAGACTTAGGTACACACCCAATAGCTAATTAGAATACAACAGATGAGTCTCATGCAATGGATTCTTTATGTTGTATTACATGACTCCAAATGCTAATGGGGGCACGAAATGGCAAGTATCTTGGGAGAGTTACTATCTCTCTTGCATAAATATTTTCCACTTTTCAGAGGTGAATCAGGTAGCCTCTATCTTATAGATCTTAGTCAAGAATTTTGTTCAAAATTACCCCTTGAAGTCACGCAAGCATGATTGAGGCCTATAGCCCGACAAGGTACCGAAACAAGTTGTAGTCATGTAAACATGATTGAGACCACGAGGCCCTATAAAATATCTGATATGAGAGATCTCAAAGATAAAACTCAAATAATTTCATCCTCTATGACTTTAATCACCAGAGACCTATGTATTATAGTGAGTTGGAATGCTCAGGTCTAGCTATACTCACTTGGGTTATTCTCACAAGGTGATTACTTTTTCCCACTGTGACAGGCCCGCTAAAGGTACACAAATCTCAAATTTAGAAAAAGCCTCAAGGGTCTAGATTTCTGATTGTCTATGCAGACAAGAGAATACTCTCCTATCTCTTAGAATTTTCTTAAAACACAAAAGACAAATTTGTTTATTAACCAGGTAGCAATTTAGGTGCCTAAAAATGAATTTAAAGAATACACGATGTTTACTTGAGTCTCCTTAGGCAACCTGCAAAGACAACAAATTGATAGTCATATTGTCTTTGTTTGACAAGCATATTCTTCAGCAAGCATTCTACAAAAACTAATTAGGCTATCAGAATTTCTCAAAAAAATAGACAAAACGCCAAGGTCAGCATTAGTATTATCAAAATTCAATAAAAAACTTGAAGAATGCAGTCTGTTTTTAACACAAAATATAGAATACCATATGACAATTATCATCGGGTCATACAATAATTTGCACATGACTCTACGACACCTGTAATTTATCGTTCAGGCCTGTGGCAAAAATCATATGAGATTTTGTAGTAACTGTACGGACCAAAATCCAAAAAATAAGAAAAAGTTAATCTGCAGGGCCGAAAGATTTGGTCTTCTACCCCACGGTGGGCACCAGAAATGTGTGTGTGAAAAGTGGAATAAGTATCTGCAAGCTATAAGACACAACACTTCAATTAAGTCATTACATGTATGCTTAGATAGATATAAGCATGAATAATAAAACCATAACAAATCAAACCATTTCCTTCTAAAAGATGAGAGTATAGACTTTCTCTCAGATTTGTATAAGCAATACCAGTGACTAGACTACACCAAGATGAAGGATTTAATCTATATGAGCATGAGAATAAGCTAAATGGATGCAATATTATGCAAGATTTAAGCTAGATGGATTAATATTAATCTATATGAATTCAAGCAATCATAATTGAACTAAATATGCAAAAAGATAAACTAAGATGCAATAATCTCAAAAACACAATATCTTCAATGACTTGAGAGCAAAAACTACATAATAACAATAAATCTCTAGGGTGTTTTGAATGAGAGATGAAGGCTAAATTTATAGGGATTCAAAAGAGAGACCAATGGTCAAGATCGATTAGCAATGAGTGGTTGAGATTGTTCAAGAAAAAGCACAATTTAGGATATTAGAAATAATTGAGAGATCAAATTCAGTTAACCTTGAGATAGATTCCAATTATAGCTTGATTAAAATGCATTCAGATTATAAGTTCAATTTTGCATTGGAGGTAAAATTCAATTAATTCCATGCACTTGAGATAAAAATAGGTGATTCCATGTGATTTCTTTAATTTATTCAAGAAAAGAGTCTTTTCAATGCAACTGAACTTCTTTTCTCAAAAGCTTTGAGTTCCAATTTTAGAGAAGATTAATAATTCAATTTAATTGCTTTTTTGATTTCAAGTTATCTCAATTTAGAAGAAGAAATAATATCTCAAGTTTGATTTCTCTCTCAATTTAATTTTTTTATTTTATTTTCAATTTAACTCTTTCTTTGTAATTAGTTCTTCTTTTGTAATAAATTAATTCCTTTTTTATGATTAAATGGCAAATTAATTAATAAATTAAATATGCTAGGATATTTAATATATTAAATAAGATAATTGATCAAAATGATTTACTGGAATGATTTAATTAATTAAATAAATATTTAATTAATATAGAATGATTCATTTGTCATGTGACATTTCATGATTGGAGAATTAATTAATTATGTGCTCAAGATTGATTTAATTGCCTTTGGTTAGGACCTTGGTGATGTTGTTGAGATTAGGGGCGCATGGTTTAGATGACCAATTTTAGGGTATTACACAACTATATCTTCAGAATAACCTAGAGCATGAACAAGACTTAATGAGAAAATGTTTAAGCCAACTCCCCAATCTATTAAAACATGTTTAACACACGTCTTATGAGTGAGGACCTCAATATGCAAGGGAGAGTTATGGGGATGTTGCAAGGAAATGTCATCTTCTTCTATGAATGATAAGCAATGAGGGATTGTGAGGTGTCCCACCATAGTTTAGAATTGATCTACATCAAGATCGTTGGACACATTTGTATCTACTAAGACTCTTTCTAGAATTTCTTTGTGTGCAGGTGAAAGTTTTAAAAGTTCTAAGATGGATATTTGCGCGGGAGTTTTTTGTAGTTGATCCACTAGACTGTATTATTTTGAAGTGGATGATGTGCTAGTTGTAGGTCCCGACAAAAAAACTTTGGATTTTCTTCTTTTTATAGCATGAGTAGGTTATTGTTGTTTTTTCTTTAACCACAATCACATTTACCACATTGTCATATGCATGAGCATAGTTCACCTTTGCTTTACCCTTACCATTATGCACTGCTGAAGACTCACCCTTCTCATAGTTAGGAAGCAAAGTTCTAAAAGTTGTATGTGATTCATTTGTCATATGTCCATCTATGATTATTACACCATTATCAATCAAATATTGGATGACATGTTTCAACCGTTGACAATTATTAGTATGATGT
Source organism: Cryptomeria japonica (assembly GCF_030272615.1). Lineage (NCBI taxonomy): Eukaryota > Viridiplantae > Streptophyta > Pinopsida > Cupressales > Cupressaceae > Cryptomeria > Cryptomeria japonica. The sequence goes on from NC_081405.1 coordinate 276,621,343, forward strand.
CCTTTGTTTTGATGAAAATCGCAATAATGATTGTCATTCCACCAAGAAGGTTTCACCTAGGGTTCAAAATTTCTTTCTTCTAGCAAGGTAATCAACTTGTTTGTGAGAAGTGTCTTTAATGCTGACCCAAGTGGTTCACCAATGTTCATAAATTGCTTGCGAAAGAAAGTGTTGAAGTTTGATTTGTGTTGATTGTTGTTTTGTTGAGCCGTTGTTGAGTGATTTGATAAATTGAAAATTGTTTGTTTTTGTTTCATATTATTGTTATCAACTATCCCATCATTGATAATATTTCCTAAATTGCTCACATCAAAATCTTAGGGGAGTGTGGCACTAGATTTTGCTAATTTTTCTTTTTCTCCCTCCAATATTTTCTCCATAAATTTATCAAATTTGGGATCTTGTTTGATTTCTTTGATATGTTGATCTATTATGTCTCCTTCTTGGATTTCACTTTGGTGTTCCATGTTCCTATGATCTTCAACTATTCCAAATGTTTCTATTTCCATTTCTTCAATCTTAAATCTCTGCACTCTAGTTAAAAAGGGCATACACGTGTGTTGAATGTTGTGCAGGGATTCGATTATGTAAAAGGGGTTTTGATAAGTGACCAACTGTCAATGTAGATATGATAGAGTGATATGACATGAAAAGATAATTCAAGTATTTGTAGATTTGTAAGTTTTTTGATCTTAGTTCGGAGTGCAATGATGATGATTTTGATAAAACCAAGTCCAATAGGAACGATATATCCTACGATGTGGGAAAAGGTTATCCTGATCAAACATTGTAGTTTTGTGATAGAGGATGATAGATCCTGATGAGAAACTAAGTTTTGAGTGATCAGTTTATCAAAGAGAGTGATTATGCACTTTGAGATGTTAGATCTTGAACTTGTTGAAGGTGAATACTTGAAAATCTTAGGGTGTATAGTTCTAGAATCCGTTTCGACATAAGATAACTTGACTAAGTGAACCAAGAAGACAACCTAAGAATGGGATGACAGATACTAGGTGTATATTCTCACTGTAAATTGACCAAGCAAACATGATAGATCTGAAAAAGACATGCAGGTAGACAACTCTGGACTGACAAAGACATAAATTTGTGCGATAGTTTACACAGTCCCAGATGACAATTCATATAGACCCATATGATAAACATAGAACCTCATATGGCAATTCCTACAAAACCATACTAACTAATGACAAAAATGTCTGTTGATCTAACTCATACGATAATCTACACATAGAAGGATGATAAACTAGATTCTTTGTATGACAAACTAGGAAACTTGTATGACTGAGAAAATAGCAGAGAACAAATTTTTACTTTGACAAATTTTTGACCAATGATGTTTGATGTTTTGATTATTTTTTCTAGTTTTAGATGTCTAAGTTTCTGTTTCAGGGATGAAAACACAACAAACACGTGATATGATAAGTGACCTCAAGCACAACATGCTAAATATTAAGGAAGTTGGCTGAGAGAAAAAACCTTTGCTTGCAAGCTTAGGTGCACACCCAATAGCTAATCAGAATATGATCATTGAGTCTCATGCAATGGATTCTCAACACTGTATTATCTGACTCCAAATGCTAATGGGGGCACTATATGACAAGTGTCTTGGGAGAGTTATTATGTCTCTTGAATAAATATTATCCCCCTTTCAAAGGTGAACTAGGTAGCTTCTATCTTAGGGTTTTTAGTAAGGTTTTCCATTTGAAATTACCCCTTGAAGTTGTGCAAGTGCAATTGAGGCCTATAGCCCAACAAGGTACCAAAACAAAAAGTAGTCACGCAAGCGTGATTGAGACCATGAGGCCCTACAAAATATCCAATATGAGAGACCTCAAAAGAGTAAACTCAAATAATACCATCTTCTGAGACTTTAATCCCAAGAGGCCTATTTTTTAGAGTGAGTCAAAAATTTTAGGTCTAGCTATACTCACTTGGGTCATTCTCATAGGGTGATTACTCTTTCCCACTATGATTGGCCCACTAAAGGTATTCAAATCTCAAACTAGAAATGCTTCAAGGGTTGGGATTTCTGATTGTCCAAATGGATAAGAGCATACTCTCCTACCTTTTAGACAACTTATCGAGCATAGAAAACAAAGGTTCATTTACCATTAGCAAAATAAGTGTGTCTAGAAAAATTTAAGAAGACATAAAGTTTGGTTGAGTTTCCCCTAGGTATCCAACAAAACTAATATGTTAGTAATCGTGTTGTTTTGAGCGATTGAATTTATTTGGCAAGCGTAATCTTGGACAAACGTTTTGCAAAAAATCAGCTAGGCTGCTAGAAAACTCACAAACAGAACAGGGTTAGAATTAGTGATAGTCAAAATTAAGCATGAAAACCTTAAAATGCAATATGTTTTGAAACAATAGAAGCATAAATTTGTACGATTATTTTCACCTAATAGTACGAGTGCACAAATGAACTTGTACAGTGTTGCAAAGGTACTTGTACTAAATTTTGAGATAGATATGATCAAAAACTCATGAGATTGAAGATTTGATGATGCAAAGAGGCCAAAAATGAGATTTCAGGCCCCACAGTGGGTGCCAAAATATTGTGAGTGTGAAGTAGGGTACTTGCAACTCCAACACAAACACTCAATAGATAATTACAAGCATAGCTATAAAATTGAAATCAAATGAAAGATAAACCATGTAAAAGTGACCTATCACCTCCTAAGAGATGCGAGTGTGGATTTTCTCTCAGATCTGGATGAGAAATCCCAGTGACTTGACTACACCAAGATGAAACATTTAAAATGATATGATGTGCAAGCTACATGAATGTATGATTATGCTAGATTGATCCAAGAAGCTAATTATGCTAATGATATGCATGATTATGCTAAATTATGATGCAATTAAGCTAGATGAGAGATTGATTATGCTACATGGTTCAACAATTATACTTGAAAATTATCAAATTAAGCTAGATCTAAGATGCAATAAATGATTAAAAATGTTAAACTAGAATGGTTAGAAATGATATGCCTATAATAACAATGCTTGAGATGAAAATGAGATGGGATATACCTATAATAACAATGCTTGAGATGGGATGTGATGGATGGATCCTTTGTACTCCAAAATGGGGGATATTTATAGGATTTTCCAAGTTCAAGGGTGAGGTGGTAGGAATCAACGATCAAGATTGAATTTGAAGATATCAAGGGTCAAATTGGAGGAGTTTGGAGAAGAGGTTAGAGGAAGGGAAACTTTTCATTTATTTGGTGACAAGTGTCAAGGAATCTTGCTCACAAGAGGGCAAGTGTCCAAGGGAGGAGACATGTGGCAAAAGTGCAATGTGTCTCAAGGGGAGAATATCCAACTCATAGGAGGTTAGGATAAGGAGGTTAGGATGTGCAAGATAGGATAGGGCTAGTTCTGCCCAGGATTAGGTGGAATGGGTTAGGTTAGGGGGTGGTTAGGTTTGGTGGTTAGAAGTTAGGAGGCATGTGGGTAATTTGAATTTAAAAAGTCAAATAATAGGAAAAGGCTAATTAACTTTCAACAAATCATAAATTGATTTGTTTTAATTAATTAAGGAACTAGAAGAAATGAACTTAATGGGGGGGATTTGTTAGTTAGATGAGAGGGGGGTGAATCATATAAACTCAATTATTCAATATATTCTTAGATTCAACCTCAGTAGCCTTTACTTGAATATGCATCAAGGACTGTAAATCATTCAAACTCATAAACAAATACACTTAAAACATCACAACACATTTAACACCATATTTAATGTGGAAACCCAAATAGGGAAAAACCACTATGGGATTTTGGACCCACTAAGAAATATACCCTTCTAGAGTATGCTCAGTTAAAAGCCAATCCTATTACAGATTACGTAAACACATTGCTAGATGTGACCCAGTTAAGGGATTTCCCTTAGATCTATTAGAATCTTGCACTTTGTTAGAAGTGACCTTGTCAAAGGATTTCAAACACTCAACTAGAATGTTACCTTGCTAGAGGTTTTACAAATAAGACTATTAAGTCTACTCGGTTAAGAGATTTTTTGTCACTTACAAAATAAAATAATAGTAATAAAATATATCTACAACTTCACATCTAAAATGCTAAAGTAGACTCTTATGTGCTCAAAATAATCTTGTCATAAGACTTATCTTGCTCCTTGCTAGGCTTCTCAATTTGTTCTCCACTCAGATCTTCAATCTTCAATGCTCGGTGATCACTACAGCAACATCACTGTTCTTCTATTTGCCCACATCCATTGTTCATCAACAATTCCTTATTTATAAATAATTCCTAACCGCTTAATCTCCTTGATCACATTTCCCATGATCAATCTTAGCCATCAGATCATCATACTTGACTAGGTTCACTGAATCCTTCGATCTGAAAATATTTTATCTTGCCTTGGAACTTGTATTCCTTCCTTGGTACTTGTGCTAGGTTATGATCGTTCAATCTATACTGTAGATCTAACTCTTGTATTTTCATTGTCATAGGTCCTCAACAAACTTCTTGCATGACATACTAATCATCTATACATCTCCATCTCATTGGTATCCTTCATTTAATAATTCTTTTATTCATCCAATGCGTTCTGTTACTGCTCGGTTGTTACTCGGTTAATACTGAACTTTACTCGATACACATTCTCCCTTCTTAACCGATATCGATAACTTAGGGTTTTACTAACTAGCTTCTTTGCTTGGTAACATAGAACAGTATCAAACCTATATTCATCTCCTAAATGAAATCTTTTTTTATTCAAATTCAGTCAATGAGTACACATCTATAGGATATCAAAACAATCAAAACAACAAAATTTTATCATTGTCTAACTCAGTAATAGTTGCCCATTGAATAACTTATTACTCCCCTTCATTCTGTGTCACTTACCGACATCTTTATACTCATCAAAACATACTCTTCAAGATATGGTAACATGATACTGAATTAGAAAATCAATTGCTTGACATCAATGACAAAATAATATTATTAAGACAATTATCATCCTTTCTTATTTATATCAATAATATCCAACAACCTTCTCAATATCCTGATATTAGCAATCTTATTGAAATGCCAACAATCTCCCCCTTTGGCGTTGTTGGCAATACCAACTTGATTTATTCCAATTGATATGGATTAGGATTGTTGTTAATCTTCTCCTATTATCCTTGATTTCTCTTGAAATTCTCTCCCTCAGTCATTAGTCTTCTCCTATCTTCTCCTATTAGTCTTCTCCCCCTTTGACTACAATGCCAAAAAGTAAAACTAATTCATAATTTCTTCCCTTGTGAAGTAAGTTTCTTGAAGTTTAAAACATATACAAATGTATCATCTCAGTCTTGGTCAGAGCAGCTTGTCTTCAATCACTATTCCCTGCACAACTTTAGGCAACCTCCTAAAGTGTGTAAATAAGAATCAACTCACAAATAGTATTCTACAGAGTCATAGAATTGATGCTTTCACCGAACTCTGTCAGTGAGTAGAAGATAGGGGTAGGACCCCTAACTTGCTTCTGAGATACTCAAAAGTGTCCCTTGGCAGTGGCTTTGTGAAGATGTCTGTTATTTGTTCCTTTGAACTAACATATTCTAGTGCAACTTTTTTCTCTTGAACTTCTTCTCTGAGATAATGATACTTTATAGAGATATGCTTTGTCTTAGAGTGCATTACCGGATTCTTTGAAATGTTGATAGCACTAGTATTATCACAGAATATAGTTACTAGCTCGGTAAATTTCTCATTCATACCTTCCAACAGTTGTTTGATCCATGCTATACTGGTACAATTCAATCTTGTAGCAATATATTCAGCTTCAACTATTGACTGTGAAATGCATCCTTGTTTCTTGCTAAGCCAACTTACTAGTCTTTCACCCAAAAAGAAAGCTCCTCCACTTGTGCTTTTTCTATCATCAATTTTTCATGCCCAATTAGCATCAGTATAGACTGTTAAGTCAAAATAATTCCTCTTTTTATATACTAAACCATAATCTTCAGTGCCTCTTATGTATCCAAAAATTCTCTTGATTGTTGTCATATGGGTTTCTTTGGGATCTGTAGAAAATATTGCAACTATACCTACTGCATGTGCTATATTTGGCCTACTGTGAACTACATATTGCAATTTTCCAATCATAGATTGGTAAAGTGTCTCATCAATAGATGTAGATTCATCATTCTTTGATAGTTTACAATTAGTAGTCATAGGAGTACTTACAGGTTTAGAATCTTCCATTCCAAATTTCCTCAAGATTTCCTTTATATATTTGGATTGAGTAATGAAAATCTCATTTTTCATTTGGAGTATTTGTAAACCTAAAAAATACTTTATTTCACCAATTAATGACATCTCAAATTCTTTGCATATTTCATTTCCAAAGTTCTTGCATAAAGAATCATTTCCACAAAAAATAATATCATCAACAAATATGGCTGAAATCAGTATTCCATTGTCCTCATCATTCTTCATGTACATGTTGTTGTTTTCACTTGTCCTCTTAAAACCAATCTTGATTAAGTAAGAGTGCAATCTTTCATACCATGCTCTTGGTGCTTGCTTTAGGCCATATAATTCTTTCTTCAACTTACATACCTGATCTTTATTCTTGTCTTCAATAAATCCTTCAGGTTGTTCGATATAAACTTCTTCTTCTAGTATACCATTCAAAAATGTAGATTTAACATCCATTTGATATACCTTGAAATTTTTGTAAGTAGCATATGCCAACAATGTTCTTACTCCCTCAAGTCTTGCCATAGGTGCAAAAGTCTCACCATAGTCTATTCCTTCTTCTTGAGCATAACCTTTGCAAACTAGTCTTGCTTTATTCTGAATGACCTCACCTTTTTCATTTATCTTGTTTTTGAAAATCCACTTTCTACTGATTACATTTTTCTCTTTTGGTCTTGGGACCAGTGTCCATCTTTCATTTTTCTTGATTTGTTCAATCTCTTCAGTCATAGCCTTTACCCAATCTTCATTGCTAAATGCCTCTTTTACTATCCTCAGTTCTTATTTAGATATCAAACAAGTGTTCTGCCTTAGTTTGTTCCTTGTCATCACTGGATCATCCTTATCTCCTATAATTTGACTTTATGCATGATTTCTTCTAACATATTTTGCTAATATAGGCTCAGTAGGCTCTATATGATCTTCTTCATCACTCGGTAACTGAGTATTTTCTTCATTTTCTTCATTAACTTTCTCGGTAGGATTTCTCAATTGAATATATACAAACTCTTCATAATCTTCTAGTTCTTTGGAATTTCCTTCATCATTTCTTTCTGCAAATTCATCAATTTTCACATTTCCACTTTCCACTATTTTGTTAGATGATTTGATCAGACATTTAAGTGCTTTACTTCTAGAAGAATAACCAAGAAATGTTCCTTCCTCTCTTTTCTAATCAAACTTTCCATTTATGTCATCTTTGTGAACATAACATCTACTTCCAAATATTTTTGTAGACACCTAAAAATGGTCAACGCTTGCGGAATCATACTTTAACATTTGCGCATTGCCTCGTTTTAGGTTTTTGCATCGCATTAACATTTCTCCTATGTCACACACTTGGTTTTTATCATTTGCGAGCGTCGAGTCATTCTTCTACATTCTTCATCTGTCTCGCTTTCGAATTTGGTCTTGTCGACAACAATCTTCAGTCATGATTTTGGTCGATCTTTGTCCTTGTCAATCTTGTCATATTGTGATCGATTCATCATCGATCCTTGTCCTTTTCAATCATGTCAATTTGGTCAATTTGTCATTGATTTTTGTCAATTGGCGCATCAATCAAATCACTTATCGCATTGGTCCTTTGTTAATCCGAATCATGATCAAGTCAATTATCTTTCATCAAGACCTAATTCATCTTCTAGGGTTTTGTGATTTAATCATTTAACCTTGATTTTCATTTCTCTCTCTAGGATTAATAATTTATTTATTTATCCTAAGTCTTCTTGTCACAATTAAATGTTCATTTAATTGGCTAATTATTCCTCTTTGTGAATTAATTAATAAATGAAAAATTATTAATTAATTTTACCTAATTTTTAATTCCTAATTTCTTAATTCCTCTTTTTCAAATTTTCTAATTTTCTAATTCCTAATTTCAATTTCCTCCTATTTCTCTCCTAAATTCATGGGAATGACATGTCAATTTGTCATAATTTGTCATAATTGAAAATCAATCAATTCTTGACATAGAATTTTGTCATAAATTGTCATAAATCATCAATCAACAAATTTTGCATAGAAAGTGCATAATTTGTCATAATTTGTCATAATTGACATAATTGATTTGCAATTTCCATTTGAATCATGCTAATTTGATCATCTCTCCAATTTGTCTATAAATTGGATGAATTTCTTCAATCAAAGCCCCTAATTAGACTATCGAATTTCTAATCACTTTGTCAAATCACGCTTCGAGTATTCTTGTGTCAATGTCAATCTTGCTTTCACAATTAGGTTTATGCACTTGAAGGTGAGATCTACAATAAAATTATTTGGAGAAGAAAGAAGAACAATGGAGCCGCATGAAGGAAACATTTGGATTTACATCTGGTTTGCATAATCTTTTTGAATGTTTCATCTTTATGTCTTTATTGAGTGTGTCTTAGGATAGATCATTACATTTTAGCTTTCGTGATTGAGCTAATGACTAATATTGACTTGTTTGTGAAGATTTCCTATTTCCTAACATACATTAATTGGTGAACCCGACGTGAACACTAACCATCTAATCCCTTTATTGTGTTTTTGAGTGCTTTTGAGTTGATTTGCAGGCCAAAAACCCAAAAATAGGGTCATGCAGGGTTTTCTAGAGACTTCTGCGCCTGTGTGAAGCAACTTGCGCCTATGTGAAGCAACTTGCGCCTGTGTTGAAGACATTCTGTGCCCGTGTCCTGAGTTTTGTGCCTGTGTAAAGTCCAGAATAGAGGTAAAAAGGCAGTGTTTCGCTTAAAAATTTGTCTTGTTTTTGCATTCTATTTTTTGTTTTTTGGTTTTTGGTACTAATTATCTGTGCAACATCTTGGCATATGCATGGCAAAGACAACAAATGAAACTACTAACATGTTTTATTCAGAATTGATAGTCAAAGAATAAACACCTCAAATTTCTAACTTGGGTTTTGCAGGTTGCCTTGGAGAAACAACTAAACTTGGTGTTTGTCATTAATGTTATAGGCACCTAGTATGATTTCTAAATAGGTTGGAATGAACATGTTTTTTCTTTGATTGTTGGGTGTGACATTGGAGTAGGAGAGTATGCTCTCATCCTTCTTAGGGTGATCAGAAATCCAGATCTTCGATACCATGCTCATGTCTTTGATTGTGTGTCACCTTTAGAGGGCCTGCCTTCCCGACCATTTGCTTTTGCAAGCAAGTGATAATAGTGAGAAGGGAACAACCCAAAGTGAGTATGGCTAGAATACCTTGGCATTCTAACTCACTATAAATAAATACCTGATGGGCGAAAGCTTTGAAGGAAGGGTTACATGGGAATTGATGACCCTTGAACTCTTTCTCATATCAACATCTAAGTAGGACCTCACGGTCTAAATCGTGCTTGCGCGACTACATTTGTTTGGTATCCTTATGGGCTTAATGTCTCAATCATGCTTGCGTGACATCAAGGAGTAACGCTTGATAGAAATCCTTACTAAACACCTTGTTTTTAGAGGCCAAAAACCCTTCTAGTTGCTTGAGAAGGACAAGTTCAGATACTTGGAAGAGATACTAAGTTCACCATGGGGAGATTTCCATGGGGACTGATGCTTGGCTGCCCTGAGAAGTGAGTGCCATGGAGGGGAGCCCATGGGGTCAAGCATCTATGTATTCTCTTTGAATCTCATAATGAGTCTACCTCTCAAGTACCTAATGTCCTTACCTACCATAAGAAATGTGGGAATGATAATGATTGTCTTGAGTCTAAGTTGAAATATCTTGTATTCTTTTCTTGTCAAAAGTTGAATTGTATCTCATTTCAAGAACAAGGCAAATTTATTCAAAACAAGGTTAAACACAAGAGCATTTCATCCAACAAAAGTTCAAGTTCAAAACACCTTCAAACATGGCTGTCAAAAATTGTTCAAAATCTTGTCTCAACATGCATGTCACTTAGATTTAGGTTCATCTTAGGTTTGCATTTTGCAAAGTTCATTGTCAAGTACCAAGGTTAGGTTTCACCTAAGTCATACTCCTTTGCATATCAATAAGGGTTATCCATTTGCATGTGTCCTCTTGCATTAGAGTAATACCATTTCATAATTCAAACTAGGCTTAGGTCATTATCATATCATATTAGGGTCATTTGCATAGTAATTGTTCCTTTGCATATAGTGTCAAAAACTAGGTTTTGTCACACTTGAGTAATTGCAAATCTTTGATAAACCCTAAGTCATTGTTAGGAAGTCTAGACCTTATCAAACACTTTCTCTTTTTGTCATTATTGTCATTTGGTCAAACCTAGCTTAGTATCCAAGCATATAGGGGAGACATTGTCATTTTGTCCTTTTGTCACTTGGTCCTTTTGCCCTTTGAGGTCTAGACATCATTTCAATTTCCTAAGGGTCTCATTTTTAGAATTGCATTCCAAAATTTTTGTCAAAATCTTGAAAAACAACCAAAAACATAGGTTGCATTCTTGCAATAGATTGCATTTTCATTTATTTAGGTTGCATTTAGTTGCATATCATATATCATCCTTTTAAAATCAAAAACCCTGAAAACATTGCATAGTGACATGTCTATTGAAACAAGGTTCCAAGCACTAATGACGCAATAAAGTTTGACATATCAACCGACAATGCAATCACAATTCTATCCAACCCAACAACAAAGCAACATTGATCAAACTTTTTATGATGAAACAAGTCTCCAAATACAAAAACTAGAGGAGAAACTAGCTCAAGAAAAGGAGATATTGGAACAAAGAGTGAAAAACATTGAGAAGAATAGATCATAAATGTCCAAAGTGTTTCGAAAATTTCCAGGTCGAAATCCAAATATTGAGCCAATTGATGTAAGATCTCTTCTTGAACGATCAGACATACAAGCTCTCCTCTCACAAATAGAGATGATGAAACAATTTCAAGAAAGGAGACAACATCAATTTCAACTTTATGTGCCTCCACAAAAAGAACAAGAAGGTGTTTACTATCAATCAGATTTTCAACCAATACAACCAATGGTTCAACCAATTGTTCAACATATACAACCAATACAACCAATGGTCTAATTTCAACAATATGTCCAACCAGCTATACAATGTCCAGAAATGGTTCAACCAATGGTGGAATATCAATGTCAACAACCACGATCACCAAACATTCAAAAACAAAGGATGCAGCCCACACCATCCCAAGTTTCAAACATGTCAGAACAATTGAACCAAGTCCAATATCAAAACATGACATCAAACCAAGACCAAATTCTTGCCAAACAAGTTCAAATTCCAGATACAACCATGTCAAAACCTCGAAAGAAAGGTAGCTTTATTGCAATGATCTTAAGGAAATTACCAAGTGAGTTCTTTGAAGAAGATCAAGATAATACAATTATGTCTAGTGATGCCTCATCCCCCCATAAACAAATTCACTCTCCAGTGGCATCTATCCCTACACCTTTAGAAGTTTCCCAAGAACCTTCCATATTGTCCTCATCAAACAATACACCCAAGGATGAAATTATCCAAGGGCTATACATAATTTATTGCCATGATAATCCAATTCATGATGCACATCCTTGTCATATTTCAGAAATACAAGATCCAATGCAACCATGTAGTTTATTGCCATTACCTGTTTTAGAGGACCCCATTCGAAGTCCCTCTTCCTCATGTTCAAGCATTGATTCCTTGCCAGAATCCATCACAAATGTTCAAAGTGCAATTCCTTCATCCCAAATCATTGATTCCTTGTCAGAATCCTCCATGCATATCCAAAGTCCAACCCCATGTCAAGAGGATAATTTAGAGCATGAATAAACGTGTCTTGAAATAGATCAAGATCAAGATCCCGAAACCATATCATCCCATCCAATTGTTGACTAGGACCCCATGTTCCTAGACACTCATGATGATTCCCCTATTCTTGTCCATCCTATCCAAAGTCCTATTGACACTCCATTCCCCGGGCAAGATCAAGATATCCCAGTTCATCCAATCCCAAACGATCCCCTTCCATTTCATGAACACAACGTCCTTTCAAATCCCATTGACATTCCACTTCCTGAGAAAGATCAAGATATCCTTTCCATCCTTTATGATGATCCCATTAAAAGTCAAGAGCAAAGCACCTTTAAAGAGGATTCCAATGATCTTCCTCCTTGTCAAGATCAAATTATTCCTTCAGATCCTCCATAAGATCCACTTGTTCCTCCATCTCCACGTCCTAATCCAGCATATCCACTCCAAGATCGCATTTCTTTTGATGATCCCATTATTTCTCCCATTCCATCTCTTGAAGAGCCTATCATTGAACCATGTCCACTACACAATCCTAGTCCCCCTCATGATCCTAATCCTCCTCATGATTCTAATGTGTCAGTGCAAGATGTTCATGAACCCTCGACATGCATAATGGGTTCTTCCACTTTGGTGCAATTCGATCCACTCCCAGATCTCATTATTTCTCTCATATCATATCCACCTCATAATGGAATCCCATCTTCTTCCCAAAGAAAAGAGTATCCTACAAGTCAAGATATTCATAAAGGCAAAGGAGTAGACCTTCACAAGAAAGAACTCCTCAATATGAAAGAAAATATTAAGGGTCATGTCTACACAACTCACTCTCAAGACGTTGGTATCCCTCCATCAAAATCCAAACATATCCCTTCCCTATCATCCCTTCCATCCATCTTAGGTCCTTATATTCATTTGTCCTCTATGCATGGTCAGCAAAGGCACACATCCTTGAGTAGATTTCATCCATCCAAAATAACTCCATTTCATTCATATCCATCCATGCATTCCTTTCCCCCTCCAAGCAATTTGGATGCCAAGTATAAAAGTCATAAGTCTAGAAATCCACATGTATTCAAGGATCAACATGTCCAATATAATCAACATGTCAAAACAAAGAACAATATGATCTATAAAGAAAAAGAAATATCCAAAAGGCCACAAAGGCCCACTGAGCAAAATAAAGAAAAGTCAAAGTATATATGGGTTCCTAAATCCCTTGTGCAAGCAATGCACTCCAAGGAACCACAAAAGCATGAAAAATCAAAAACCATGTGGATCCCTAAGCAACTCCTTGAAGCACAAAAGCCTAAAGAAACAATCAACTTGGCATCTAAAATTGCTATTCCTCCATCTAAACTTTCCAAGTCTATTCCTCCATCACCTTCTTCATCCATTTTGGGCCCTTATGTCCCAAAATCCCAAGCTATTCCTCTGTCCAAATCTCACAATCTAAGATCCCTTTTTTCTCCATCGGTCCATCACCCCTCAAGGTGTGTGCCAATGCTGATCTTGCCTTCATTTCCATCCACTGAAGCCCAATTCTTCCAATACCCTATCCATTATCCAATGCATATTTTCCATCATTCGATCTCTTTGATCCCATCCTTTGCATAGATCCTCGCCTTAGTTTCATCTCTTTTTCCATGTCCTTATCCTACCAACGTCTTTGAGCATACTTTTAAAGGTCATGGTCCATTTTTTTTAAGGCTACTATCCAAAAAAAAAGAAGAGATGCTTGAGTCCTTCTTTCATCCCCTATCATGTGTCCATCTTCTATTGAAAAAGTCAAAAAAAAAAAAAAAAAAAATTGAAAAATGTCCTGAAATAATTCAAAAAAAATAAATTGAAAAATGTCCTGAAATAATCCAAAAAAAATCAAATAATGTCCTAAAAAAATTCTCATAAAAATTTAAAAATGTCCTGAAATAATTCAAAAAAAAATAAAATTGAATAACGTCCTGAAAAAAATCCCTAAAAATCAAATAAAGTCTTGAAAAAAATCATAAAAATTGAATAATGTCTTGAAAAAATCCCTAAAAAGTCAAATAAAGTCCTGAAAAAAAAATGAACACAAAATTTTTTTTTCAAAAACATTAAAATCAAAAAACATGCATTTTGTCAATAAAGGATCTCTTTTTGTGCATAAGACAAATCACTGAGTATACATCCAATGACTTGCAATCCAACGCTATGCTTTAATGAAATCATGCATAAACAGATGAACTCTTTCCATCAAACTAGACATTCAAACCGATCACAGTTGTCATATCAATCGAACGTTGCCATCAAAATCATTTGTCCTTGTCTCTACTCTCATGGGTCTTATACAGGGTGTGGTATACTCGAAACCAAACTGTGTCCTGTCTTAGACGGGGTACCGCATGTCCTAAAACCAGACAGCATGATCGTCCTATCAGCACTTTCAACTTTTGACAATGAAGATCAAGATGTTTGTTTGATTTGTTGGAATTTGTGCATCTTATCTTTTTATTGATTTATCTTTGGCTTCGATCATGTTCCTATGTTGCTCGATGATGTCACTGAGTGATTTAGAGTGACCGGGATTGTTCATGGTCCTTTTCCTTTTTGTTGTGATTGTTGTTTGTCTGTGATGTGTCTGTCTTTTGCAAAAAGGGTTGCATTTCAGCTCTGGCCTTCCATGCCATGATGCTACGCATCCATTTTGCTACATTAAAATAAAGGTTCTCACCTACAATGTGCATTACTGAAAGCAAGTTTTTCTTCGTCCTCTGTCTAATTTCTTCTTACTAACATTTCTTCCGTCAGTCTTGGCAGTTTGTTCAACCTTATCATCTTCTGTCATTCTTATCGATCAATTGGCCTCTTCTATACATGTTTCTGGCCAATTCCTTGAGGGGGCATGCATATGTCATTATTATTGTCTGGGGCATTTTCGTTATTGTTCTTTGCAACAACGCTTAAAATTGCACTGTCTCAAAGAGGGGCAAAATGTAGACACCTAAAAATGGTCAACGCTTGCGGAATCATACTTTAACATTTACGCATTGCCTCGTTTTAGGTTTTTGTGTCGCATTAACATTTCTCCTATGTCACGCACTTGGTTTTTATCATTTGCGAGCATCGAGTCATTCTTCTGCATTCTTCATCTGTCTCGCTTTCGAATTTGGTCTTGTCGACAACAATCTTCAGTCATGATTTTGGTCAATCTTTGTCCTTGTCAATCTTGTCATATTGTGATCGATTCATCATCGATCCTTGTCCTTTTCAATCATGTCAATTTGGTCAATTTGTCATTGATTTTTGTCAATTGGTGCATCAATCAAATCACTTATCGCATTGGTCCTTTGTTAATCCGAATCATGATCAAGTCAATTATCTTTTATCAAGACCTAATTCATCTTCTAGGGTTTTGTGATTTAATCATTTAACCTTGATTGTCATTTCTCTCTCTAGGATTAATAATTTATTTATTTATCCTAAGTCTTCTTGTCACAATTAAATGTTCATTTAATTGGCTAATTATTCCTCTTTGTCAATTAATTAATAAATGAAAAATTATTAATTAATTTTACCTAATTTTTAATTCCTAATTTCTTAATTCCTCTTTTTCTAATTTTCTAATTCCTAATTTCAATTTCCTCCTATTTCTCTCCTAAATTCATGGGAATGACATGTCAATTTATCATAATTTGTCATAATTGACAATCAATCAATTCTTGACATAGAAATTTGTCATAAATTGTCATAAATCATCAATCAACAAATTTTGCATAGAAAGTGCATAATTTGTCATAATTTGTCATAATTGACATAATTGATTTGCAATTTCCATTTGAATTGAATCATGCTAATTTGATCATCTCTCCAATTTGTCTATAAATTGGATGAATTTCTTCAATCAAAGCCCTTAATTAGACTATCGAATTTCTAATCACTTTGTCAAATCACGCTTCGAGTATTCTTGTGTCAATGTCAATCTTGCTTTCACAATTAGGTTTATGCACTTGAAGGTGAGATCTACAATAAAATTATTTGGAGAAGAAAGAAGAACAATGGAGCCACATGAAGGAAACATTTGGATTTACATCTGGTTTGCATAATCTTTTTGAATGTTTCATCTTTATGTCTTTATTGAGTGTGTCTTAGGATAGATCATTACATTTTAGCTTTTGTGATTGAGCTAATGACTAATATTGACTTGTTTGTGATGATTTCCTATTTCCTATGCTACAATTTTAAAATAACTTACATTTGGTTTCATGTCATACCAGATTTCATATGGTGTCTTCAAAGTTCCTTTCTTCAGTTGTACTTGGTTCAGGGTGTAAACTGTAGTGCTGATTGCTTCTCTCCAAAATGTTTGAGGTGCCCTCTTTTCTATCATCAGGGTTCTAGCACAATCTACAATAGATCTGCTTCTTCTTTCAGCTATCCCATTTTGTTGTGGACTTCTCGGTGTAGACACTTTTCTCTTTATACCATGATCATTGAAAAATAGGTTAAATTCATTAGAAGTGAATTCTCCTCCTCTATCAGATCTTAGACATTTCAGCTGTCTTCTTGTTTCATTTTCAACTCTTGCCTTGTACCATTTGAACATTTTAAACACTTCTGATTTTTCTTTTAAAAGCATAACTGACATCATCCTTGAGTAATCATCCACAAATAATATGAAGTATTTATCTCCATAATAACTTTGAACTTTCATGGGACCACAAAGATTAGTGTGTACAAGATCTAAAATTCCTTTAGAAGTGTAGGACTTACTTGTAAAGCTTGATCTTGTCATCTTATCCATCTGGCATCCTTGGCACATTGCATTCTCAGGTTTTTCCAAGCTCGGTAGACCTCTTACTTGGTGCTTCTTACTTATTTTGATCAGGTTATCAAAATTTACATGACAAAACCTTTTATGCCATAACCAGGTATCTCCTATTTTTGCATACACACAATTTTTCAGAGTTGAGTCAAGATGAAATGTATTACCTCTTGTTTGAGTCTCGGTAGTAGCCAACTTTCCATGTTTGTCATGAACTTTGACAATTCCCTTCTGAAATTCTATTCGGTATCCTATATTGTTTAGATGTGCTACACTCAACAAATTGTATTTCAATCCTTCAACCCAATATACATCATCACATTTAGCATTGTCAAGAAGTGTGATAGAACCTTTACCTTTCATCAGACATGGTGCGTCATTACCAAATCTTACATAACCTTCATCATAGTCTTCTAATTTAACAAACTTGTGTTTATCACCTATCATGTGATGTGAGCATCCACTATCTATGATCCAAGAATCATTATTATTTATGTGAGATATTAAGGCTTTTTCCTCATACCTTTCTTCATCTGATCCATCTTTGATAGCCACATATACAACTTCCCCTATCTCAGTCCCATCAGATTTCTCATCATTGGATTTCTTATCAGCTACTAGGCATGTCTTTTTATCTCTCCTTCTGAAGTCTTGGTGCCCTCTATAATGATTGTCTTTCTGTCTGTCATCTCGGTATTCTCTCTTTTCACTAGATTCTTTGTCAGGATAGTTATAAGCCATATGTCCTATTTTATCACAGTTAAAACATATCAAAGGTAACTTTCCTTTATACTTACCTTTGCCTCTCGGTAACCTTCTAGCTAATAATGCTTCAAACTCTTCTTGCTTTCTGATTTCCTCATATAGTTTGTGTACTTCTTCCATGTTTTTGCGAAATCTCTCACTTGATCCACTGTGATTTCCTTCAGCATACTTATACATTCTATCATTGTAATCATTAGATTCACCAAGATGAAAAGAACTGAATGCAGATTCAACTTTATTTACTGAAGACCCACTGTTATCAAAACTACTTAACTCAAATGCATGTAGCTTACCGATAGTAGCATCCAAAGAGACTAGCATGTTTGGTACAGACCCTAATTCATTAATTGTAGAGACTTGAATGGCATAAGTAGGTAGAAGTGTTCTAAGCAACTTACTTGTTATATCCTTTTCTTCAATAGTTCCTCCTACTCCTTTGATTTGATTGACAGTTTCCTTTAACCTTGTACTGTATTGAATTATGTTCTCACCTTCATTCATTCTCATGGATTCAAGTTGTCCTCTTAGACTGTCTACTTTTGCTCTCTGAACATGTTCATCACCACCATACATAGATATGAGCTTATTCCACATTGCTTTGGTATCATTACAACCTTCCAGATCATTAAACTCTGAGTCGGTCATTGCTGATGTTATTTCAATCATTGCTTAAATATGTTCTTTCTTTGTCTTTATTTCTTCCATTGTCATTGGGTAGGTGCTAGGTGCAATGTAATCATTATCCAGATAATATGTTGCATATTCTCCACTTCTTGATAAATGCAGATTCATCCTTTTCTGCCATGTGGAAAAACTTGACTTGTTCAGCTTTGGTGCATCCCTCTTATACATCTTCGGATCTTGCCTCAAGTTCCTTTAAAATTTTCTTTCAAAGTCCAATGCTCTGATACCAATTGTTAGTTAGATGAGAGGGGGGGTGAATCATATAAACTCAGTTATTCAATATATTCTCAGATTCAACCTCGGTAGCCTTTACTTGAATATGAAACAAGGACTGTAAATCATTCAAACTCATAAAAAAATACACTTAAAACATCACAACAAATTTAACACCAGATTTAATGTGGAAACCCAAATAGGGAAAAGCCACTATGGGATTTCAGACCCACTAAGAAATATACCCTTCTAGAGTATGCTCGGTTAAAAGCCAATCTTGTTACAGATTACATAAACACATTGCTAGATGTGACCCAGTTAAGGGATTTCCCTCAGATCTGTTAGAATCTTGCACTTTGTTAGAAGTGACCTTGTCAAAGGATTTCAAACACTCAACTAGAATGTTACCTTGCTAGAGGTTTTACAAATAAGACTGTTAGATCTATTGCGTTAAGAGATTTTCTATCACTTACAAAATAAAATAACAGTAATAAAATATGTCTACAACTTCACATCTGAAATGATAAAGCGAACTCTTATGTGCTCAAAATAATCTTGTCATAAGACTTATCTTGCTCCTTACTGGGCTTCTCAATCTGTTCTCCAATCAGATTTTCAATATTCAGTGCTCGGTGATCACTACAACATCATCATTGTTCATCAACAATTCCTAACCACTTAATCTCCTTGATCACATTTCCCATGATCAATCTTAGCCATCAGATCATCATACTTGACAAGGTTCATTGAATCCTTTGATCTGAAAATGTTTTATCTTGCCTTGGAACTTGTATTCCTTCCTTGGTACTTGTGCTAGGTTATGACCGTTCAATCTGCACTGTAGATCTAACTCTTGTATTTTCATTGTCGTAGATCCTCAACAAACTTCTTGCATGACATACTAATCATCTATACATCTCTAGCTCATTGGTATCCTTCATTTAATAATGCTTTTATTCATCCAATGTGTTCTATTACTGCTCGGTTGTTACTCAGTTAATAGTAAACTTTACTCGGTAGACATTCTGCCTTCTTCAACCAATATCGATAACTTAGGGTTTTAGTAACTAGCTTCTTTGCTCGGTAACATAGAATAGTATCAAACCTATATTCATCTACTGAATGAAATTTTTTCTTATTCAAATTCAGTTAATGAGTACACATCTATAGGATATCAAAATAATCAAAACAACAAAATCTAATCACTGTCTAACTCGGTAATAGTTGCCCATTGAATAACTTATTACTCCCCTTCATTCTGTGTCACTTACCGACATCTTTATACTCATCAAAACATACTATTTAAGATATGGCAACATCATACTGAATCAGAAAATCAATTGTTTGACATCAATGACACAATAATATTATTAAGACAGTAATCATCCTTAGTTATATCAATAATCTCCAACAACCTTCTCAATATCCTCATATTAGCAATCTTATTTAAATGCCAACAAGATTAATCAATTTAGATTAATTAATCAAAGGGGACTATTGAAATGAACTTAATGAATAAATCCTTAGATTTATTGATAAGTAGATGAATGGGGAATTAATCAAATTGCTAGTGAATTCAATTAAATTGGAAAGGGGGGATTAATTAAATAATTTCTTATTTAATTAATTATCTTCAGACCATTTTTAGGTGTATACAATGGTCATGGCCTCAGTGAAATTCCTCAAGACGTTGGTACCCCTGCTAAATCCAACATCCCTCAAAAATCCAAACATATCCCTTCCCCTTCATCCCTTCCATCCATCTTAGGTCCTTATATTCCTTCGTTCCCTAGTCAAGGTCAGCAAAGGCATACATCTTCAAGAACCTTCCATCCATCTAAAAGACCTCCATATCATTCCTATCCATCCATACATTCCTTTCCCCCTCCAAGCAATTTGGATGCCAATCATAAAAGCCATAAGTCCAGCAATCAACGTGTATTCAAGGATCAGCATGTCTAGTCTAATCAACATGTCAAAACAAAGAAACATATGATCCAAAAAGAAAAATAAATGTTCAAAAGGCTACAAATGTCCACTAAAAAAAATAAAGAAAAGTCAATATATATATGGGTTCCTAAATCCCTTGTGCAAGCTATGCATTCCAAAGAACAAGAAAAGAATGAAAAATCCTAAACAATGTGGGTTCATAAGCGACTCCTTGAAGCACAAAAAGAAAAATTCAACTTGGCATCCAAAATTTCTATTCATCCATCCAAACCTTTCAAATTTGTTCCTCCATCACCTCCTTCATCGATTTTGGGTCATTATGTCCCAAAATCCCTAGCTATTCCTTCATCAAAATCTCCATATCCAAAATCCACTCTTCCTCCATCAGTTCATTACCCCTCAAGGTGTGTGCCAATGTTGGTCTTGACTTCATTTCCATCTGCTCAAGCCCAATTGTTCCAACACCCTATCCATTATCCAATGCATATTTTCCATCCTTTCATCTCTTTGGTCAAATCCTTTGCATAAATCCTTGCCTTTGTTTCATCTCATTTTCCATGTCCTTATCCTTCCAACATCTTTGAGCATACTTTTAAAGGTCATGGTCCATTTTTCTAAGGCTACTAACCAAACAAAAAGATGCTTGAGTCCTTCTTCCATCCTCTATCATGTGTCCATTTTTGGCTAAAATATCAAAATCCAAAAAAAATTTGAAAAAAAGGAAAAAGAAAAAGAAAAAAATAAAGAAAAATAATTCGTCCATTGGTGAAAACCTAGCAAACAAGCTCCTTGGGAAAGTACCATGATGAAAAATTGGCAAACAGGTGTCATGTGTAATCCTTGAACTTCTTTCATTCCACACTTGTGGAAGGCTTCATTATCCTATCATCCCTCATGTCCATATTCCCTTTTCCACCTTTGATCTTGATAAGGCCAAGGATCTTCATGAACGCCATTCACCCTGTTCACAACTTTCATTAAATTGCAACCTTCAGTTACTATCCCTTAGCACATCACAACCTTCAATCCATGTCCCTTATTCCTTTTTTTTATCTTGCTTATCCTATCCATATCCTATCAATGTCCATACACTCTTTTCCATCCCTTTATCTTGATTTGACGTAAGGACGTAAAATGCAAAACATGTTTTCAAAAACCTCTTGACATGCCCCTCATGCCAGGTCATTTTTTTTACATTGTTATATCTAATCCCTAACCCATAGCACAATAACCGTTGGAAATTGAATTTTTTCTATCTCCATAATAAATGGCCTTTGTAATTTCTATATCCACCAAAATTTAAGCAAGCTTGTTTATCAATTCATCATATTCCTTGCCTTGCTAGACACTGGGGGTAAAATCATAAAATAATCCAAAAAATAAAAAATATCCTAAAATAATCCAAAAAAAATTCAAAAAATGTCCTCAAATAATCACACACAAAAAATTGCAAAACATCCTGAAATAATCCAAAAAAATCATAAAATTTGTCAAAATAATCCAAAAAACATCGAAACATGTCCCAAAAAAGCATAAAAATTTTTAAACTCAAAAAAATCCTAAAAATTGGAAAACATAAAAAATGCAAAAACAACCACTTTCTTTTCATTTCACCAATAAACTATCCCTTTTGTACATAAACAATCACTTTTATTTCATTTAACCAATAAATTGTCCCTTTTATACATAGACTACCAGACTTCAAATAGAAACACATTAAACACTATGCTTAAACAAATAACGATTTAATCGACAAACTATTGAAACAAGCAATCATTCCAACTAATCAAAATTGTCTTATCAACCAATCAACATCAATATTATCAGTCCTTGTCAGCATTATCATGGGTCTTATACAGGGTGTGTTGTACTCGAAACCAGACTGTGTCATATCTTAGACGAGGTACTGAATTCCCTGAAACTAGACAACATTGTTAGATAGTTCAGATAGCTGGAAGACAACTGAGAGGGGGGGGTGAATCAGTTGTCACAGATTATCAAAATCATTAGCAATTTAAAACAACAATACTCGAACCCAAAACAATAATACCAAAATAACAGTTAATCCAATTAATCATTAATAATAATCACAGAATAAAAACCATCCACACAACACCAAAATTTGTACGTGGAAAACCCAGTAAAGGGAAAAACTATGATGGGAAGCCTACCCATAGTCAGATAATACTTCTGCAGTAAGTATGTGAATTTACAATGAAGGGGCATGCACTTGTAGGAAGGCCAAAAACCTAGAGCACACCGCTCATCACAAAAGGAGCCTCATTGACTACATACAAATCTAGAATACAATCTAGAGAAGTGTTGAACTGCAAAAGATAGCATCTCCTATGCCTGAGTACAATTTTGGTTAAGCTCAATATCGAAGGACTAAATCCTCTTCTATAAACCCAATTCGATCTCCAATGATCGACCAACTGCTCTACCTGAATTATATTACATTATTCACACATTACATTCCTTGACCATAACCTTCTGCAATAACCATGATGATCTACAATAAGATATTACATCTTATTTATACAAACCCTTGACCATTAACAATTAGGTCAGCCACCAAAAAATAAACCAACTACATAATTACAAACTATGTTAGCCTTAGACCAAAATAAATAATATCCACACATAATACATCTCAGAAATATAACAATAGGTCCTATCCACACATTACATCAATGTCAGTCCATAACCTAGATCAACTGGGACCGAGTATAGGTCCACACGCTTCAGCAATGATCTCCAAATGCCAAGTCTCAAAAATGATCACCAATAGCATCCTGAAACTCCATCAGAAGCTGCATCAACACCAATTATGCAATGTATCAAATATCTCCACCAAAAGCTCTGTTGGTGAAACCCTCGCTAGAACCAGAAACCAATTTTCATAGCTAGCAGGATATCATCCAATCACTAGAACAAAATCAACTGACCAAATATGAGTATAAGCATTATGAACAAGTCAAATCCATCACCAGATTATACTAGAGTCAACCAGATCATTTTGGATCCAAGTTAACCAAAAACCACTTAACCTACCGGGACCAGAAGGGTGTCGGTAAAGCATCCAAATAGCTAGTGTTCACATCAATGACAAAACATCAATGCAACACATAATCAATTCCACCAAATGGCCAACAATCTCCCCCTTTGTCATTGATGGCAAGACTAGATATGAAAAACATTTAAGTAGCAAGAAATGCCAAACAAGTCTCCCCCTGTGGAAGACAACCAACAATCTCTTGCATATAGCTCTGAATATCAATGCCTCTCTCCCTCTGAATAATATCTTTGTAAAGTTTTTAATTTCTTTTTCACATCACTATCTCTCCCTCTTTGACATCAATGCCATAAATCTGACAGAAATATCAAAGCAAAAACATAAGCCTCTGAATCTCAAAGCTGACTACTCCCCCTAAGCAATAACATCCCACATCAGTGCCAAAATGAATACTATCTATGAAAATGCATACCGAACTGATGTCATACTACATCAATTAAGTGTCTTCCAAAGGCATAAACCCCTAATCTATCTCTTAGGTACTCAAATGATTCCTTGGATAGAGGTTTAGTGAAAATATCTGCAATTTGTTCTTTAGTGTTCACATAAACTAGTTTAACATCATTTGATTCCACCTTCTCCTTCAAAAAGTTATACTTGATAGATATGTGCTTTTTCTTAGAGTGAAATACCTAATTCTTTGATATATCAATAGATACAGAGTTATCACAATGAAAAACTACTGGTGCATCACAATCCACCTTTATATCCGTCAACATTTGCTTCATTTATAAAACTTGTGTACAATTAGTAGAAGTAGCAAGATACTAAGCTTCAATTGTAGATAAAGAAGTACACGACCTTTTCTTGTTGATCCATGAAACTAAATTATTTCCAAGAATGAAAGCTCCACTGGAAGTACTTTTCTAGTCATCAACATCTCTAGCACAATCAACTTATGTATATGCAAAAAAAGTAAAATCATTATTCTTAGGATACCATAAACCATATTTTGATATACCTTGCAAGTATCTAAAAATCCTTTTTACTGCCATATCATGATTTTCTCTAGGATCACTCTGAAATATTGAAACAATACAAACAACATTCATAATGTCAAGCATAGTCTGAGTCAAATAAAGTAGACCTTCAATCATATATTTGTATCTTGTAGGATTTATCGATGTAGAAACAACTTTCCTTGTCAATTTATCACTTGTAACAGTTACTACTTATCAAGTTGCCATTAGTTTTGTATCCAAAGTCATTCTATATACTCTAGTCAGTTACTACTACCGAAATATTTAGTCGATATGCACAGTCCAGTCGGTTACAGAAGAAAGTAGTCACAGAGCCCAGTATGCACTGAGTTGTCTATCGAGTATCATTCTATGTCTATTGAGCAGCAAAGATGATACACCAAGATGATATACACCGAGTGAAACGTGTTACCAGATTCATTGAACTTGGACACACATATGAAAACATGTTACAAGATCGAGGAACATAGAACCATTATCACATTGGAAATTGCACTTACAGATTTTGTATGATTTTGAGATCATCTAACCAATGAAATATTTTGCATGGTTATTCATTTGAGAAATCATGTTTGTAAGATTGAAGCAATGAATCAGATCACCAACATAAGTGATCTATTTATACAGCATGGATTAAAAGATAAAAATATAAGATATGGATATACACAAGTGTATGAAGCAAGACATGTGTGATGCATGAGAAAGCACTAAGTGTTATAACTGTTACAAAGACACAGAGGTCACCGAGAAGGATTTTAGAGAACAGTAAAAGAACAGAGTAAACAGAAGGGTTTACCGAGTTACTTTATAGGTTACCAAGGTATGCTATAGTCAAGGTAATCTTATTTTGAGCACATAGAATCTGCTATAACATTTCAGATGTAAAGTTGCAGATAGTTGTAAGAGAAACCTCTAACAGGGTAAAAGACTCTAATCAAGTCTATAAATTGTAAAGCCTCTAACCAGGTGCAACATTTAAGTTAAGTGTTGTAAAATCCTTTAGCAAGGTAGATCTAATAGATCTTGATACTCCTAATAGGGTAAGCTATTAGAAATAGCTAAATATGTAGCTCTAACCAAGAAACCTTTATTATTGCAGTATTGAAGTTGTGGGTGCCATCTGCATCGCAGTTTTTCTCTCTAACCAAGTGTTTCTGCATAACCAAAATATATGTGTTATGGAGTGAATAATGTATGATTTTTATTTATCTATTTTAGCTTTATGTCATGTTACAACAACTTTTGGTTTATGCATAACAGTTAAGATATTGTTGATAAAAGGATTTGAAGTACCGATTCACCCCTCCCCTCTCAGTACATTAGCTTTCCATATTGGGCCTAACAATTGGTATCAGAGCTTGTTTCTTGGAAAAGGGTTTAACTGCCTAAAGAGAAAGATCTTATCAATGGAAGGCTACAAACAATCTCGAAGGATTGTGTATCTGCAAGAAGAATTGGATCATGCTAATCAAGTGATTGCAGACATACAAAGGCAAATGCAAAAATCTCTGAAAGTGAGAAGAAGATTATCTGATGATTTGTAGGACTCTCAAGAGTTAGTGGAACAAATTGAGACATCATCTAAGAATAGTATATCTGAAGAGACTGAAGAAATGATTGGAGTATTGAAAGAAAAGAACAAAGCACTGGCTGATCAACTAAAAGCACTGAAAAGAGAACATGAACATTTCAGCACACGGATGACTGAAAATCTTGATGCATTAAGGACAACTAAGGATAAAGTAAGAGATCTAGAAAGAGAGAAACAACAACTTGAAGCTTTAGTATCTGATAAGAATGATGAAATCATAAGGTTGACTGGGATCCAACAAAATATGTCAGATCAACTAGGTTATGAACATCATGAAGCAAATCTGAAAAATGATGAGAATCAAGCTTTGAAACTTGAAGTATCAAGGTTGACCAATGAACTTGAAATAGAAAATAAATCCAAAGAAACACTAAAAAAGAGTTATGAAGCATCAAAGATGTTGGATGAGCAACTGAATACAAGATGACCCTACAAAGATGCAGGAATCGGTTACAAAGGAAAAGACTTTACTGAGAAGGGAATCTATACTACCGAGAGAGGAGAATCATCAAAGCAAGATGGAATCAAGAATAACATCAAAGGAAAGAAGCCTATTTGCAACTACTGTGGAAATCAAGGTCATACTGCCAACATGCGCCAAATCAGAAAAGGTAAGCAACTGAATGTCACTAAGTCCAATGGTTATTGTTACAATTGCAATAAATATGGTCACACATCTAATCAATGTAGGACAAAGTCTGTTAACAATTATCAGAAGGAAAAATTCAAAGGGTTTTGTAAAAAATGCAATAGATATGGACATAGTACCGAGAAGTGTTGGTTTAAGCAAAAGAACTACATGTGGTCTACACACCGAGCAAATACTAGAGGTTACCGAACTCACACAGATCCTTACTGAAAATATTCTATAGTACCATGGGATTACAATACAAGGATATGGTGTGAATGTTGTGGAAAATATGGTCATATAAGTGCCAACTATTTAATAAGGTTTGGAATGAACAATCGAAGATCATGGAGAAATCCTAGTATGACATGTTTTCATTGTCACAAAGTTGGACACTTGGCTAGAGATTGCAGAGATCAACCTAGAAAAGACACTGAGGAAATAAAAGAAAAATTAAAGATGATTTGGAAAAAGAAGGAAATTGTGTCAAACAAAGAAAGCACCTTACCTACCGAGTTAGGTGCTCCTATTTCAAATTAATTGGTAAAGGTATGAAGTGACAGCACTCTCTCAAAGATAAATCTTAAACAGTTCCTACTTTATTATGCACTCAATTCAAAAACTGCATAGTTAAGATGTAGTAGTAAGTTTGAAATTCTATCAAAGTCTTTTGGAGCACTATACAGGAAACCTATCAAGTTGGTGAATACAGGAAACTTGTCAAGTCAGTGAATACAGGAAACTTGTCAAGTCGGTGAATACAAGAAACTTGCCAAGCTGGTAAATGAAGGAAGTTTGGCTACTCGGTTAAAACACAAAAAAAAGGGAAAGAAAGTTTAGTGGAACCGAGTGCATTTATTGTTTTTGACCTAACCTGCATGGAGCTTGATAAGGTATATTGTGTACTTAAAGCATTTACGTGGTCATTTTCACTCACCAAGTTTTCGAGAAGAGAAGAGCAGAGCGAATCAAGGCAATCAAACCTCCTACAAAGAAAAATTCAAGGTATTTACATCAATCTCATCGCATTGTTAAGCTAGTGTACCGATCTTATCAATTTATTATTATCTGCTAAGTGTGAAGTGTCTACCATTTGTAAATTCTCAAACCCTAAGGATCTTTTGTTATTTTTTATCTAGAGTTTACAATGGCACCTAAGATCCAAGACCCTATTGTTGTCAAGAATGTTGAGAAGCCCTCACTAAAATACTCTTTAACTCCCAACGTTTCATCTACACCGAATGACAAAATTGCATTTTCCCTCATCCCAGATAGAGTGTTATTAGTCGAGGATGTGAGATTCTTCACCAAATGTTGTGTAGAAGAACTCGGTCACGTTGAAATTAAAGATACATATGATGAATTGTGCACCGATGGTAAAATGGATAGCAGGTATGAGCATATCAAGATCAAGGGATTGATTGAAGCCCTAGCCTATCCCCATGTGTCCAAACCCCAATGGGTCAAGTTTGTTCTAAGCAGAGTTCATGATGACTTCATGTGGCTAGAAGAGCAACCGTTTAAGATCACCAAGGAACTTATTCATTTGATCACCGGTTACCATATCTATGATCTTGCCTGAGCCTAGAAAATGATATCACAAAAGGAATTGATCAGTTTGACCGGAGTAGAATCAGATTGCAGAGATCTAAAATTAAACAATGTCACTAATGCAGAAATAAAATTTGCCATTAGAGTAATTGGTTATTGTTTCTTCCAATCGGCAAGGGAAAATAGTGTACCCTGTGCAGTAGTGGACTTAGCATATAAAATTGTGAAGAAAGGCATGAAAATTGATCTATGTGAGGTGTTGCTAAAGAACCTATTTGAGAATCTAAACACAATTAGGAAGCTGAAGAAGAACAAATCGACATATACACTAAAGTTTGGATCACTGCTTGTATGCATGCTTTTCTACTTTGAGAAGTTCTTTCCAACAGTCGGTAAAGTTGTTTGGGAACTAGATCGACCAATCACCCATCAGATCAATGACTTCATCAAGAAGCTAGGTGATAATTTTAATGATATTTTGGATGATTACTTCAGTAAGTTTCAGGAGAAAATGCATAACAGGTATCGGATTCCACCCCAGCTAGTGGATAAATACAAAGATGACATATGTTTTGAAGTAGACACTGATTACTATTATGTGAATGTTGTGGAACCTAGAACTCAATCTTTGCTACCCATGGGTTATGAAATTTATTTTGACCTCACACATTAACAAATAGATGCATTCCTTACATTACCAAGGTATGCTATAGAGCTGAGTTATGGAACCTATGAAGAAGTGAAGGAAAAGGTAAAAATGAGCATTGTAGTACCCAAAGCTACAAGAAAGGAAACAAAGATGATAAAGGCATTATCTGAGAAATTTGGAGAAGATTCTTCCTCTACACCTATCAAAGGCACTATAGCCATTACCGAAGAGGAATCAGAAGCCCAAGAGGTAGCTATAGCACTAAGCACCAAATTGCCTAAAGGAAAAGTGTTGAAAAGAAAGAAACATGATCCATCAAAGGTCTCACCGACTCCTCCAAAGCGACCTAACACAAGAGCATCAGCAGCTTCACCGAGTAAGAAAACAAAGAATGTTACTATTCCAAAGGTAACCAAAACCTACAAGAAATCTACTCGGAGACTCATTTTGCCAAAAGAGTCTAGTGACACCGAATCTGAAGATGCAAGCAAATTTCAGATTGTTAAGAGAAAGAAGGTAAATGTACATAGTGTTCAAAACTTTTGTACTAATTTGAAGGAATATGGTGGATTTGGAGGATTCAGATATGTTAAATATGAATCCAGATCTATTGATGAAAAGAGTCAAATTGAAGAAGCTATCATCTGCACACTTCTGAAATTCTGAGTGATCCCATTAGAAGTCTCTAATTCTCTTCCCAAAGAATTATATGCATATATTGATAACAGGTGGCAATATTCCCTAGACTCAAAGAAATAGATTAGAGAAAGAAGTCTTGTGCATCTCTTTCCTGACATGTCGGTAGATGAGATCAAGGATCATCTAAAAAACAGCCAAACACAATTTTTAGTCAAGCAAAAAGCCTTGAAATTGATGAATGCCTTATATATTGAAGTGGAGAAGGAAACAAAAGAACAATGGTAGGAAATATTTCAAAGAAAGGATGCTGGTGAACAATCTACAGTTGAAATAATTGATGTCACTGAGCAAGATCCTGATGTCACCGAGCAAGACCCTGCTAACACCATTCAAATAGATGAAGATATCATGGATACAGAGGCACCAGAACAGGAAATGATAGAACGCAATGCATATACAAAACTTGTATCCAGTGAATTAGTATTGGAAAAGGTTCAGCCTTATCCACCGGTCAATCAACCTATCTCAATCGAAGCCTCTTAGGATATGGAGCAAGGCATCGAAGGTCACAAGTCTACAATAGAAGGTACTACTCAAGAACAGACCTCTCAAGTACCTTCTAGCACTGAAAATGTTGCTACCAAGACACCAAAGGATGCTATAGAGGCTAAAGTTACCAACCAAAGTGTTGCCTCTACCAAGCAACCTATCGAGGGTCCTCAAGCCTCACAATCCATTGTCTTAGTTCAATTGGTGAAAGGTAAAGAAAAGAAGCTGAAAAAGCATAGTTTCAAAGTTGATTTGTCAAAACCAATAGTGTTGCCCAATGTTGATATATCAAAATTAAAGGGGCAAGCACTCATTGATTTTGGTGAACTATGTAAAGCAAAGGCCGAACAAGAGAAGCAAATGACCATACAAAAGAAGAATAAAGTACTTCAGAAGGTAAAGACACTATTGACAGATATGCTACCTACAGCTACAATGTCAACCGATGCAACCATCCATTTTCAACTGGATGAACTCCTTAATCAGATAGAGAATCTGGAGTCGATGCATCTAAATATTTGAGAAAGCTAAAAGACAAGGAGCTCACTGCTAAAATGATAGAAGAGGTACAGAAATCCATTGCTGTTGGCAAAGTAAAACTTGTCAAATTTATTGCTGAGTTGTCCCCTCAACTCAAGCTCATTCTTTATTTATTTCAGAAACTCTATACATTTTCTTTATTCATTAAAGACATCAAAAATAAAACTTAAGCAATTGAGAAAGAGATCACCGATCTCTCAAATAAGTTGACCCCAGAGCCCAATTCAGTTCAGAACTTTTATACCAAGCTTCAACAGCTCATGGCTCAACAATTGGAACTAAGGAATGAGCAACATAAGATCTGAATGGACATAATGACACTTCAGACATTATTCCTTCCTCATCTTTCATCCATCCAAGAATAGATCAACCAAGCCACATTTCTATCTACTACACAAGAGGGAAGCACCTTAGATGGCTTAATATCATTATTGGCTGATATTCAAGCACAAAATTCCTTAATGGATAGTGTAAAGGATGCACTCTCTGTCGCTCTCACCAACGCATGGTTTAAGTACAAATATATTTTTGACCAGTTGCCACCACTGAATGGTAACTAAATTTTGATGTTTGTCAAAAAGGGGGAGTGATATAGTATTCAAAGTATCCAACAACAGGAGTATAGTATATAGGGGGAGTATACTGAGTAGAGTGGGCAGAGTATCCAAGAGCAGTGAACTAAGCAATGAACAGAGTAGAGTAAGAAAAGAACAAGAGCAGCACACTGATCATTGATCACCGAGCAAACACATCAGAATTTTGTATAGTATATTGATAAGGGGAGTATATCTGAATATACTATTTCATTGACTAATGTATATACTATTAGCTTAGTCAAATTTTGTAAAGTATATAGAATTTTTGAGTTATGACTTTGAAAATAGTTTTGTCAAACATCTCAACTAATGTCAAAAGGGGAGATTGTTACTACTTATCAAGTTGCCATTAGTTTTATATCCAAAGTCATTCTATATACTCTAGTCAGTTACTACTACCAAAATATTTAGTCGATATGCATAGTCCAGTCGGTTACAGAAGAAAGTAGTCACAGAGCTTAGTATGCACCGAGTTGTCTACCGAGTATCATTCTATGTCTACCAAGCAACAAAGATGATACACCGAGATGATATACACTGAGTGAAATGTGTTACCAGATTCATTGAACCTAGACACACATATGAAAACATGTTACAAGAGCGAGGAACATAGAACCGTTATCACATTGGAAATTGCACTTAAAGACTTTGTATGATTTTGAGGTCATCTAACCAATGAAATATTTTGCATGGTTATTCATTCAAGAAATCATGTTTGTAAGATCAAAGCAATGAATCAGATCATTGACATAAGAGATCTATTTATACAACATGGATTAAAAGATAAAAATATAAGATATGGATATACACAAGTGTATGAAGCAAGACATATGTGATGCATGAGAAAGCACTAAGTGTTATAACTGTTATAGAGACACAGAGGTCATCGAGAAGAATTTCAAAGAATAGTAAAAGAATAGAGTAAATAGAAGGGTTTACTGAGTTACTTTATAGGTTACCAAGGTATGCTATAGGCAAGGTAATCTTATTTTGAGCACATAGAATCTTCTATAACATTTCAGATGTAAAGTTGCAGATAGTTGTAAAGATTTTATTGAAAATTTTGAAGTTGTAAGAGAAACCTCTAACAGGGTAAAAGACTCTAATCAGTTCTATAAATTGTAAAGCCTCTAACCAGGTGCAGCATTTAAGTTAAGTGTTGTAAAATCCTTTAGCAAGGTAGATCTAATAGATCTTGATACTCCTAATAGGGTAAGCTATCAGAAATAGCTAAATATGTAGCTCTAACTAAGCAACCTTTATGATTGTAGTAGTGAAGTTGTGGGTGCCATCCCCACCCCAGTTTTTCTCTCTAACCAAGAGTTTCTGCGTAACCAAAATATATGTGTTATGGAGTGAATCATGTATGATTGTTATTTATCTGTTTTAGCTTTATGTTATGTTACAGTAGCTTTTGGTTTATGCATAACAGTTAAGATATTGTTGATAAAAGGATTTGAAGTACTGATTCACCCCTCCCCTCTCAGTGCATTAGCTTTCCATATTGGGCCTAACAGTAACCATAGGTGTACTTACCAGTTTAGAATCTCCCATACCAAATTTCTTCAACAATTCCTTAGCATATTTAGTTTGACAGATAAAAATACCTTTGTCAGTGTGAGTAATCAGCAAACCTAAGAAAAATTTCACCTCACCAATCAAAGACATCTCAAATTCTTTCTCTATGTTCTTAGAAAATTCTATGCATAATTTATCTTCACCTTCAAAAATAATGTCATCAACAAATAATTCAACAATCACTATATCATCATCAGTGATTTTATAATATAAATTACTATCAACATTGCCCTTAGTAAAACCAAGCTTCAAAAGATATTTATCCAACCTTGCATACCAAGCTCTAGGTGCTTGTTTCAGTCCATATAAATCTTTCCTTAATCTTCAAACCATATCAGTATCATCTAATAGTGCAAAACCATCAGGTTTCTCAATATAAACTTCCTCATCAAGATCCCCATTTAAGAATGCACATTTAACATCCATCTGATAAACCTTGTAGCTTTTATAAGAAGCCTACGCAAGAAATAATCTTACATCTTCACTCCTAGCTACCGGTGCAAAATTTTCTCCATAATCAATTCCTTCCTTCTGACAATATCCTTTACAAACCAATCTAGCCTTATGTTAGTCCCAACCGGTGCTAAGAGGGGAGGGGTGAATCAACACTTTACTAGTTTTGACCAATTGAAACTTTTACTTTAAGTTTGAACTAATTTACCATCCATCAATAAAAACATTTACTACTGAATATTAAGCATACATGAAAAGATACACAATGACACATAGATTTATCTCGTGGAAACCCAATAGGGAGAAAACCATGGTATGAGTAGGAACTCACAAAAAATTTACTCTTCTGGAGTATGCCCAGTTAAGATCCATCCTTGTTAGGAGACTACAAAGACACTGTTAGGTGCCAGTTGGTTAAGGGATTTTGATCAAGGTCGGTTAGTGCCTTTACCCTGTTAAGAGTAGCCTAGTTAAAGGACTTAAGAACATCAATTAAGATGTCACCTAGTTAAGGGATTTTTATAATGGTGCTTGTTAAGTCCACCCAATTAAGGGATTTAAGTTGCAGTTGTTAGAAAACAACACATGGATGATCTGCTAAAATTGCTACTCATTAGCCTGATCAGATCACACTGAAGAATCACTCTAGGTCCGCATTAGTTGTGTCTATTCTACACAACTTTGATTTTCTAAATGCACTTTCAACTCTACCTACTACTGAATTGTTGATCCTTGGATATCACACTATTGGTGCTCTATCACTCTAGTCACCACTCTGTGAAACTCCACTCTACCAGTCCTCTATCACTTGGCTCTGCAAAACTCCCCCTGTGTCCATTTTCACATTATCTTCATTCAACTCAACAATAACCATCTCAAGAATTAGATATGTGTATTTAGAGACCCTTTAGTCTATTGCCAGCTTTCCCTCCAAAACATTCATTTCAAAATTTCATTATCATGCCTTAAGTCACATCTCTGAAAACATTGCAAGAATCTTTGTCAATATAGTCAAACATGCCGATAAGTCCACCAGTTGACTAGAGAAGACTCTCGATTTAGCTGATTGTAACTAAACGTTACTAGTTGATTGGTTACAGACTCTTCTGGTGAACCAATCAAAATCTATCTAGCTGGTTTCCTCCTGAATACTGGTATGTTCTTTTCTTAGCTGATGGATTTGTCTAGATGGTTTCCTCCTGAATACTAGTCTATTTGTTTTCTTAGCTGATGGACCTCTTCCATGCCGATCTACTCACTGCTACCCGGTCTACTTACTACTTGCCAGTCTACTCACTATTTATCCTATTTACTTATTGCTTAGCCGGTTGACCTTAGTATCCTACTCTACTCACTACCAATGGACTGTGAAGACTAAAGAGATTATGTTGCCAACATTGAAAACCATATCATTTACCAGTCATACAAAATAGTATAAAAATGCCAACAAACTCCCCCTTTGGCATTGGTGGCAAATACTACAAACTGCTACAAAATTGTGCCAGTTCTGGCCCCTATTTCAGACAAGATTCCAAAATTTACAAAATTCCCCCTTTTGCCATCAATGGATAAGACTATCCAAAAATATTTATCAAAATAAAGAAAAAATCTCTTTGAAGTTTTTTTGAGCCACTTTCAAGGAAGATTCCATGAAGATTGAACCTATTTCATGGTGATGAAGTGGCCATGTAAGACTACAATGAAGACCTCCATATCATCCACTATCTTGCAATCAGGTTCATTTATTAGGTGGTGCTTCTTTAATGTTGAGTTGCATGAAATCAAGAATTGGTGCTAAATAGCACTAGAGCTCTAACAAACTAGGATTTCTTTTGTCTTCTTCATCTTTCAACCTTCTGATTTCATGATTTAGCATTTTGACTTTTCTAGTAAAGGTTAATGCTGAACTAATAAGAGGATCAAAAGAGCTTAGCAAATCTTGAATTTCCTTTTGATTATGATTTATTTTGTCTTCTAAGTCTTTGATTAAAGTAGAAAAACATGAGGATTTCACCAGTAGTTGACCAACTTGGTGCAGTACATTTTTAACTTCTTTTGTTCTGGTGGAAAGAGCAACTTTTCCAACTATTATTTGCTCCATTAAGTTATCTCCTCATTTTGTTTCATATTGCCTTACTGCAACCTTCTCTAGATCGGTTGCTTGTGAACTGATTACTTTAACAAGAGAATCCAACTAGTGAATAATGGGTGCAGTATCATCAACTACAATGTCCAGATGAGGTCAGAGAGAATTGTCTTGGCAGAAGTGAGGATTCTTACCTTCTTTATCTTTCCTCTTAGTTTAACCTTTTTAGCTTGGATTCTCAGTTTTTATGAGACTTTCATCAATTGCTTGGGGGTCATTTATTTATATCAATGACCAAGTCACCTTCTTCTTCCTCCTCTATTCCTTCTTCCTTTTCTACAGTCTCAACTTTTGAGATAGTTGTTGTGATTATTCTTACCTTTTTCTTTTCACTTTCATTGTCTAAATCTAACTTCCTCTTTGCCAGAGGAGTATTCATCACTTCTTTATTATCCTTTACTTTCTTCTCTTCCTCTTTTCCTTCCTCTACTTTCCTCTCTTCCTCTTTTCCTTCCTCTGCTTTCTTCTCTTCCTCTTTTCCTTCCTCTGATTTCTTCTCTTCCCCTTTTCTTTCTTCAGAGAGAATAGGATTTGGTGTCAATGAGGTTATGTGAGGTGTATCCTCATAACGGATGTCTTCAACTATCACTTCATCTTGACTGATAGGCTTATTTTGATCGGCTTCTTTCATTGGTGAAGTATGAACCGGTTGTTCAATATCCTTTGTTAGATTGGGGATGTCTGACACAACATTTCCTATGATGTCCTCAACTATGAAAGTATCAAAGTTTTCAGTGGAGGCCTTTTCTTTAGTATTTCCTTTGTTAAGGGTAGCAACACCTTGGTCCTATTTTATTTCCTTTTAAATTTCTTCTTCAACTTCCTTTTGCTAATCCATAATTTTCTTCCATAAGGAAACACTTTCAACGTGCACTGCTCCAACTTCACCTACTACCACTCTCCTAGTTCTATTCCTTACTCTGAAATGATGAATGCATGCTTCAGCTACTAGAGAGGCTTGATTAGGGTCTAATTCCTATTGTACTTCCATGAGTGCTTTTATTCTGAGTTCTTTTTCAGTAGCAAGAGCTATTTTCCATCTTCCTTCAATTATATCTTGCAAATCTAATGGGATTATACCATATAATTCACTATTAGTCCTACAAAACTTGTACAAGTTCCAGATCAATGCTTCCTCAATTTTCCTTTTGTCTTCTTTATTAATGAGGGAATATCTTCTTTCAACACCAGACATACCTTCAAATTATATGATCCCATGCACCAACTCATCAGTTGTTGGGGCTTTGTTCTTTTTGTTGGCATTTGACACTCATCAGATTCATTTTGTTGTCATTGATAGCAACAAGATTAGATGGAAGTCATATACTGGCATTAGGAGGCATTCACCAACAGATACCGACATTGAGTATCCAGGGTTACTTTTGGCAATATGGAAGGATTGATTATGTGTTGCATTGATGTTTTTTTCATTGATGTCAACACTAGGTGTTATGGTTGGCTATCAACAGACAGATTTTAGTTACAAGCAGAAGATCTAGTATTATCGACAATAGTGACTATCTGTTGGACACTTCTGACATGTTTGGATAAATGGAATGTGTTTGGTTATATGTGGTACATGCTTCTATAGAATGTCTTGGTTAGATGGTATTGACTTGGTAATCGGATGCTACCATACACTCTAGTAAACCTTACCAACATAGGTTCAAGATTTTACCCGTGGAGCTTTTATTGAGAATCCTTGACATGATACATAAGTGGTGTTGGTGTGGTTTCTAGGATGTAGAAGATATTATTTGATTGTGATTCAACTAGGTGGAGACATCACTTTAGCATGGTGGACCCATAATAGGTCTGGTGCCTATCTAGGTTATGGACCATTATTAGGTTAACGTGTTCTCTACATGTTACTGGGATAATTTATGGATTGGTTAATGTTCTTTTAGTCCAAAGCCAACATGGCATATCATTGTAATATGGATATATGTAATGAACTTATTGTAATATCTTTAGGTGACCGACCTAAATCATTTAGGCCTTAGGGTTGGTATAAATCAATGTAAGATCTCATTGTAGATCATGTGTGTAATGTGTGAATATTGTGATATTATTCACAAAGAGGATTAGGTCGATCATTAAAGATCAAATTGGGTTTATGTAAGAGGTCAAAGGCCTTCGACATTGAGCTTAATCGAGACTATAATCAAGCATGGTAGATGCTATCTCTGGCAGTTCATTATACTATATTATTGTCCAAATATCTTGAGGTGGTTTTAACCTCTATGTAGTCAGTGAGACTCTTTTGTAATGAGTAGTGCACTCTAGGCAGTGTGCAAGCCCCTCATTGTATCACATACTTTCTACAAAAGTATCATCTAACTATGGGTAGGCATCCCACTGTTGTTTTTCCCTTTACTGGTTTTTCCATGTATAGATCATGGTTTTATGTGGTATGGTTGCATTGTGTTGATTATCTATTTTATTGTTGAGCTGCATTGTTTACAGGTATCTATTTCTGCTATTTTGGTTAATGTTTATGTGCTCCGGTTTAAGGTTGTACAGTGGATTAATTGTTATAATATATTAACAACTGATTCACCCCCCCCCTCTCTTAGTTATTCACTGATTATCCTAACAATTGGTATCAGAACATTGGTCCT
Source organism: Cryptomeria japonica (assembly GCF_030272615.1). NCBI lineage: Eukaryota > Viridiplantae > Streptophyta > Pinopsida > Cupressales > Cupressaceae > Cryptomeria > Cryptomeria japonica. Next base: position 276,659,332 of record NC_081405.1, read on the forward strand.
CTTTTGTAGAATCTTAACTACTTGAGGTAGATGCTATGGAAAATAATCCACCGACAACTATCTTCAGAAGAGAAATCCCTAAGCTTGATGGAACAAATTATGGGATATGGAAAATCTAAATGGAGACTCATCTTAGATGTCTTAGCAAGGATAGTTGGGAGATCACTGAGAAAGGTTACACATCTTATGATTTGGCATTTGGCAATCCTACTCCTACATACTTGGACAAGAATATTGAGAATGATTATAGAGCCAGAGAAGCCCTCATGTGTGCACTTACTAATTAGCAGATCATGGGATTGACTGATAAAACATCTCCAAAGGTTATGCGGGACAAATTGTAAAATTTGAATGAAGGTGACCCCACTTATCAAAATTGTTGAACTTGATCGCTACAGTGTGAGCTATTAGAACCTGAAGATGGATGACAATAAAAAAATTGCTACATTTATGGAGAGAGTAAATGAGATTGTCATAGGAATTCAATGTTGTGGAGGATCTCTAAGTGAAAAAGAAATAGTTTCCAAAGTCTTGGGAGCCCTTCCACCAGCTTACAAGATGAAGGCAACTACAATTAATGAATTGAGAACAATGGCAAACACCTTAGTTAACAGAGACATTTTGATTGGGAAGTTATCTGCTTTTGAGCTTGAAGAATTTGGACCTTTTGGAGCTGCAAAATCTAAACCTTCTTTTCATGCATCATCCTCATCATCTACTAACAAGGATGATTGGAAATCCCTATATGCAAAGGAATTGGAAGACATGAGGAAAGATGATGAATAATTTGAGCAACTTGAAGCCTTATTTGCTAGAAGAGTACCTAAAGGACAAGGAGGAAGTATGTATGGAGGAAAAGCACCTTTTAAATGTTTTGCATGTCATAAGATTGGTCATTTTGCATCTAGATGTCCTGAAAGGAATGAAAGATTTGAGGAAAGAGTTAAGAAATCATTCAAGCCTAATTAGAATAGATATAGATTCAAGAGAAACAAACAATGCTACATAGCGAATGAGGAAGGAGTAATTGATGACTCTAAGGATAAAATGATAGAAGACTCTTCTAGTGGATCTAGCAATGGAAAGGAATGGGTGTTCTATGCCCTAAAACAAGATGAACTGGAACTAGCTATCAAGAATGAAGAAAAGGCCCTAGTAGCAAAAGTTGAAGATAAGGATGAATGGGTAATTGATAGTTGATGATCACATCATATGAGTGGAGATAAAAGAAAATTTTTGTCCCTACATGAATACAATGATGGTCAAGTAAGATTTGGAGATGACAAAGCATGTATGATCAGAGGTAGAGGTACTATTTCTCTGGGTGGTAAGCATAATACTAACAATGCCTATTATGTATAAGGTTTAAAGAATAATCTTTTGAGTGTTGGTCAATTGGTGGATAAGGGATTCCAACTTTAATTCAAGGATAGAAAATACAAAAACATTAACAAGACTGGTTTGGAGATTTCTACCGGTACTTAGATTGGAGGTAACATCTTTCACTTAAACATTGGTAATAAGACATGTTTGATTTCTCATATTGATGAGAGTTGGTTATGGCATAAAAGGTTGTGTCATGTTAATTTTGATTGCATTGTCAAGATCAGTTCAACAAAGGAAGTTAGAGATATACCTAAGATTATGAAGCCTCATAATCTAGTATGTAAGGAATGTCAATTGGGAAAGCAAGTTAGAACTACTTTTAAGAGCATACAAGATAAATCTAATGATGTTCTTGATTTGATTCATACTAACTTATGTGGTCCAGCAAGGACTAGAAGCTTTCAAGGTGATAGGGAGTTCGTACTGATAATTGATGATTATTATAGAATGACATGGGTGACTTTTCTTAGGGAGAAATCTAAATCTTTTGATAAATTCAAGATCTTTAAAGAAAAAGTAGAAACTGAAACTGGATTGAAAATCAAATGCCTAAGATCATATCAAGGCGGTGAGTTCACTTCTCATGAATTTAATAGTTATTGTAAGACAAATGGAATTAGGAGACAATTATCTGCTCCTAGGACTCCTCAGTATAATGGAGTGGTGGAAAGAAAGAACAAAACCATTTTGGATGCAATAAGAACCATGATGATGGAAGCCTAATTGCCTCACATCTACTGGAGAGAAGTAGTGAGTACAACAGTCTACACATTCAACAGATTTCACATCAAAGGTGAAATCGATAAGACTCCTTATGAATTATGGTTTGGACATACACCTACTATTAAATATTTCAGAATTTTTGGAAGTAAATGTTATATCAAAAGGGATGATTCAATTGGGAAGTTTGATCCTAGATGTGATAAAGGAATATTTCCTGGTTATTCTAATCAAAGCAAAACATATTGATGTTATAACAAAAGATTGCAAAAAATTATGGAAAGTGCAAATGTGAAAGTGGATGAGAAATATAGAAATCAATCTATATCATATGATAGGGAACTGACAGTGGAAATGATCATAATTGAACCGACAATGCCTTAACTAGTACAAGACATTGAGACTATTACACCGACACAATCAAAAAATTCAACTATGACTGATAATCAGATCAGTGAACCTGAAGTTCAGAAGACTCCAAGGTATGTAAGATTAAACCACTCTGAAGATCAAATCATTAGAGATAGGAACAAGGGAGTTATGAATAGAAGAAGACTGGCAAATGGAGAGGTATGTTTTATTTCTCAAGTTGAACCAGCATCTGTTATTGAATCTTGTAAAGATAGACATTGGTTAAAGGCTATGGAAGATGAATTAGATTAGATAGAAAAGAATGAGACTTGGAATTTAGTTCCTCGCCCTAAAAAAAAGAATGTTATTGGAACTAAATGGGTTTTTAGAAATAAACTAAATGAGGAGGGTCAAGTTATAAGAAACAAGGCTAGACTAGTTTGTAAAGGATACTCTCAAAAGGAAGGAATTGATTATGGTGATACTTTTGCACATGTAGCTAGAATTGAAGCTGTTAGACTATTTCTTGCCTATGTAGCATTTAAGAACTACAAGGTTTACCAAATGGATGTTAAATGTGCATTTTTGAATGGTGAACTTGAAGAAGAGGTATAAATTGATCAACCTAATGGTGTTTTACTAATAGATGATAAGGATATGGTTTGTAGGTTAAAGAAAGCATTATATGGATTGAAACAAGCTCCTAGAGCTTGGTATGCAAGGTTAGATAAATATATTTTGAATCTTGGTTTTACTAAAGGCAGTGTTGACAGTAATTTGTATTACAAATGATGATATTCTGATTATTGAAGTGTTTGTTGCTGATATCATTTTTGGAGGAGAAGATAAACTGTGCATGGAATTTGCTAACAATATGAAGAATTAATTTGAAATGTCCATGATTGGTGAAATGAAATTTTTCTTAGGTTTGTAGATTACTCAAACTGACAAAGGCATCTTTATCTATTAAACTAAGTATCTAAGGGAATTATTGAAGAAGTTTGGTATGTATAATTCCAAACTGGTAAGTACCCCTATGGTGACAAGTTAGAAATTATCTATCAAAGATACATTTGCACTAGTAAATTCAACAAGGTATAAGTCTATGATTGGGGGCTTGTTATATCTAACTCATAGAATATTGTTTTAGGATATCGAAGTAATCCTAAAAAAAATCATGAATGTGCAGTAAAGAGGATATTTCGGTATCTACAAGGCACAACTGAATATGGCTTATGGTATTCTAGAGATGATAAATTCACTTTGTGTGCATATATAGATTTAGATTGGGCAAGAGATACTGATGACAGTAAGAGAACTTCTGGTGGAGATTTCTTTCTTGGAAAGAAACTGGTTTCATGGATCAGCAAAAAATAATCATGCATTTCTTTATCTATTGCTGAAGCTGAATATGTTGCAACAATAACTAATTGTACACAAATCCTGTGGATGAAGCAAATGTTGAAGGATATCTGGGTAAATGTAGTGAATCAGTAGTTATCTGCTGTCATAACTCTACAACTATTGACATGTCTAAGAATCTGGTATTTCACTCTAAGACTAAGAACATATCAATAAAGTATAACTTTCTAAAGGACAAGGTAGAAGAAAAGGAAGTCAAATTGGTTTATGTGAAAACTAAAGAGCAGATTGCAGATATATTCACTAAACCATTGTCTAAAGAATCATTTGAGTATTTGAGAGATAGGTTGGGGGTTTCTGCACCTTCGATAAAGACTTGATTGATGTAGTTTGGCATCAATCCAACATGCATTATCAGAGATACTATTCATTTTGACATTGATGAGTGGTGCTACTACTTAGGGGGAGTAGTTAGCTTAGAGATTCACATAATTTTGATATCTATGTCATATCTTTGGCATTGATGTCAAAGGGGGAAAGATATTGATGTGAAAAAGAAGAAAACTTTAGAGCTATACAAAGATATTATTCAAAGGCAGAGTTTGTTGGTTGTCTTCCATTGGGGGAGACTTGTTTGGCATTTCTTGGTACTTAGATGTTTTTCACATCTAGTGTTGTTGTCAATGACAAAGGGGGAGATTGTTAGAAATATGGAAGGATTGATTATGTGTTGCATTGATGTTTTGTCATTGATGTCAACACTAGCTATTATGGTTGGCTATCGGTAGAAAGGTTTTGGTTACCAATAGAAGATCTAGTGTTATCGGTAGGAGTGACTATTTGTTGGACACTTTTGACACATTTGGATAAAATGGAATGTGTTTGGTTATATGTGGTACATGCTTTTGGAGCACGTCTTGGTCAAATGGTACTGGCTTGGTAATCAGATGCTACCATACACTCTAGTAAACCCTTACCGACATAGGTTCAAGGTTTTACTGGCAAAGATTTTATTGAGAATCCTTGATAGGATGCATAAGTGGTGTTGGTGTGGTTTCTAGGATGCAGAAGATGTTCTTTGATCATGATTCAACCAGGTGGAGACATCACTTTGGCATGGTGGACCCAGAATAGGCCTTGTGCCTATCTAGGTTATGGATCGGTATTAGGTTAACATTTTCTCTACACATTACCAAGATAATTTATAGATTGGTTAATGTTGATTTGGTCCAAAGATGACATGGAATATCATTGTAATATGGATATATGTAATGAACTTATTGTAATATCTTTAGGTGGCTGACCTAAATCATTTAGGCCTTAGGGTTGGTATAAATCAATGTAAGATCTCATTGTAGATCATGTGTGTAATGTGCAAATATTGTAATATCATTCAGGCAAAGGATTAGGTCAATCATTGAAGATCGAATTGGGTTTATGTAAGAGGTCAAAGGCCTCCGACATTGAGCTTAACCAGGACTATAATCAGGCATGGTAGATGCTATCTCTAGTAGTTCATTCTACTGGATTATTGTCCAAATATCTTGAGGTGGTTTTAACCTCTTTGTAGTTAGTGAGACTCTTTTGTAATAAGTAGTGCACTCTAGGTAGTGTGCCTTCATGCATGTGCAGTCCCCTCATTGTATCACATACTTTCTATAGAAGTATCATCTGACTGTGGGTAGGCTCCCATTGTGGTTTTTCCATTTACTGGGTTTTCCACGTACAAATCATGGTGTTATTTGGTATGGTTGCATTGTTTTGATTATCTATTTTATTGTTGAGTTGGATTGCTTACTGGTATCTATTTCTACTAGTATCTGTTTCTTCTATTCTGGTATTTAATGTTTATGTACTCTAGTTTAAGGTTTTATAGTGGATTAATTGTTATAATCTATTAACAACTGATTCACCCCCCCCTCTCAGTTGTTCACCGATTATCCTAACAGTCACAACCAACACCAACATCCAACACTTCAGGGAAGCTGATATCAAGGAAGTTTTATTTGAAAAATTATTTTGTAATTATTATATAAGGCTACATTGTATATCTTTTGTATTGTAAGCCGACATAAGGCATATTGTTTCTAAAGGGTATATAGGTCATTTTGTTAGGTCATTATGACATATGGATGAGATTGTGGATATAGAACTATGTAATGCAAAGATCATTTGTATACGAATGTTGTATCATGCAATGATCTATATATGTTTTATAAGGCATTCTTGGAGGGAAGGAGATACAGGTAGAAGTGTTCGGGTTTATGAACCGGTACAGAGAAGAGCTATAACTAGAACTCTTTTTGGCATAGGATATGCATTGTTTTAGTTCATTCTCATTGTTTTACTTCAGCAGAAGCTTGTAATCAGGAAGACTCTTTAGTGATGATCAGTGTGCTCTAGTCAATATGTCTTCTTGCATGTGTAGGCCCCCTCTCTATGTAATATCTTTAATATGGCCAGTGAATTGATATTGTGGGTCACAAATCCCATCATGGTTTTTCCTCTTTGAGGTTTTCCATGTATAAATTTTGTGTATTATGGTGTTAATTCATGTGGATGGTTTATTTGCTTCAAGTTATATGTTTATTCATTTACTGGTTTATATGTGTATATTATAAAAGCATAAAATCTTATCTTACCAGAAGAACACTGATTCACCCCCCCCCCCCTCTTAGTGTTCTTGGATCCCAACACCTTTCACTCCTTCTAACCTCCTTTGTTTCCACATATGATGGGTTGTTAGTGATATCACCTTCTTTCTCATCCTTTTTAAGCTTTGAATCACTCTTTTTCTTTCTGGTTTAAGTCACTCCTACCGGTCTATCTTTACTTGGTGAAGATATAGGAGTACCCAGATCCTTTTCCTTTGTGTAAGTTGTAGGCTTGGTTGTTGTAGTTCCCTTAGGTTTTATCTTTGACCCTTTCTTCTTTCCATGTGTTAATTTTTCATCTTTAGTAGGTGTGACCCCTATTTTCTCACTAGCACCGGTGGAGGAAGTGGCACCATATATTTCACTTCCATATTTCTTGTCAAGGGTATCAATCATTTTTATTACTTTTCTTTTCATGATTGGCACCTAAAGTTCCTATTTTGTTTTGGAGCTTGCCTCCTCACATGTTCCAAATCTTTGAACCCAAAAAGTTCTGGGTTGAACTGCTTGAATGATACATCAATCTATGTATACAAGGAAACAAATGTTGTCTTTGTATTTATGTACTATTCCAGCTGAAATCCTTTCCCTCTAGTGCATCCTAGTTTGGAATTCCTTAAAATATCCCCACATTATTTCACCAAATTTATTTCCTAGATCCCTAATAATTTCACCTATCTAAACCATGATAGGTTTCTCCTAAGACCATACTACATTACTCTTATCGGGGAAAAAATTTTGCACATAGAAAAATATACATACTAGTAGTGAGCCATATTTGAAGGATTTCTTCTTGTCCTTCTTAATTCTTTCCATGTTCACCATAAATTGGCTTTGAATCATCTCACATATATCATAAGTTGGATCTTCTTTGATAATTTGATATCCAACATGTATGGTACTGCTCGACATACTATTCATTCGGCTTGATTGATAAACCCGATAACCCAACACTGTAGAGGAAAATCTTACTTTTGCATCCTCAATATGGGTGATTATTGTTGCTCTACTATCACATTGGGATTTTGTTAACTAGATGACTTCATTTGATGAAATCATTCTTAAGGTTAATTCTTAATCAGTTGCACTAAACCCTGTCACTCTTCGAATCACCTCCTTTGAAATCTTGATCGGTGCATTAGCTTCAAGCCACAAAAATTGATCATAAACCCCTCTCAGCACATATCTAACCTAGTCATCATGAAACTGATCAGGAAATTCAACAACATTACCCAAACCCTTGGTCTTCAGAGGTAGAAATTCTACTTTTAATTTATCATTGTCACAGAACCCATTAAGCTCATTTCAAATGAACTTATCTCCAAGTTCTTCAAGCTTGCAATGAATGTAGGAGCGAATATCTTCTACCAAGAATACACTAGAGGGCATAGATGATAAAGCATAGGTCTTGTTGATTTCACCAGCTTTCATTGGGTGTAGCTTGAAGTTGGGTTGGGGTTCTTTGATAGCTTCAACCAACACAAGAGTTGATATCAGCGTTACCATGATGACCTTCAAACAATCTTTTCTCAATTGAGGATGAAAACCTTTTCCTAGGGAATATCAAACACCACTATTGCTCATCTTGAATTTTCCACACAAACAAAACTTAGCAAGTTTCAAATCATCTTTAATCACACAAGAGCTCAAGAAAGTTCACAAGAAGTCAGTGTGAGTGAAAATTTGTTAACATTTCCTTATTTATCTATTGAGATTTATCGGTGCTATGATTTAAAGGTCAATTTTAAAATTTATAACTTAAAGTACACCGATTTGACTTCACCACTCTCTGAAACTCCACTCTATCGGCCCTCTATCACTCAGCTCTGCAAAACTCACCCCATGTCCACTTTCGCATTATCTTCATTCAACTCAACAACAACCATCTCAAGAATGAGATATGTGTATTTAGAGACCCTTTAGTCTATTGCCAGCTTTCCCTCCAAAACATTCATTTCAAAATTCCATTATCATGACTTAAATCACGTCTCTAAAAAACATTGCAGGAATGTTTGTCAATACAGTCGAACATGCTGATAATTTCGCCCGTTGACTGGAGAAGACTCTCAATTTAGTTGAATGTAATAGAATGTTACTAGTCGATCGTTTACACACTCTTCCAGTGAATCGATCCAAATCTATCTAGCTGGTTTCCTCCTGAATACCAATCTATTCTTTTCTTAGCCAATGGACCTCTTATGTGCCAATCTACTCACCGCTACCTGGTCTACTTACTGCTTGCCATTCTACTCACTATTTATCCTATTTACTTATTGCTTAGCCGATTGACCTCAGTATCCTAGTCTACTCACTACTGATGGACTATGAAGACTAAGGAGATGATGTTGCCAACAATGACAACCATATCATTTACTGGTCATACAAAACAATATCAAAATGCCAACACGTTATTCCTTATAACTTGACCATCCTCATTCAATTTATTCCTAAAAACCCATTTAGTTCCACTAACATTTTTTTTTTAGGTCGGGGAACCAAAGTCCATGTGTTATTTTCCTCAATCTAATCTAATTCTTCTTCCATAGCTTTTAACCAATATTCACCTTTACATGCCTCAATTACTTATACCAGTTCAACTTGTGAAATTAAACATACCTCATTAGTTGCTAGTCTTCCTCTTGTCATTACTCCATTTCTCTTATCCCTAACTATTTGATCTTCAGAATGATTCAATCTCACATACCTAGGAGTGTTCCAATTCTATGTTCCTCTTCCCTAATCTTCAGTTACTGTAGAACCCTATGATTTTGCCAGAGTAACTGGTTCAACTCTTTGTTCTAGTAAAGGTGCTACCGGTTCAGATATAATCATTTCCACTATTGGTTCCTTCTCATAAATTCTTATTTGACTTTTGCTCAGCTCATCTACTTTGACATTATCACTCTCCACAATTCTCTGCAATCTCTTGTTATAAAATCTACATGGTTTACTTTCATTAGAATAACCAAGAAATATGCCTTCATCACTTCTAGGTTCAAATTCTCCAATAGTATCATCTCTCCTAATATAACATTTACTACCAAATATTCTAAAATACTTAACTCTAGGTGTGTTGCCAAACCATAATTCATAAGGTGTCTTACCAGTTTCTCCTTTAGTATGTACTTTGTTGAATGTGTAAACCATTGTACTAACTGCTTCTCTCCAATAGATATGAGGTAGATTAGCTTCTATCATCATTGTTCTAGCAGTATCCAAGATAGTTTTGTTTTTCCTTTCCACAACTCCATTATGCTGAGGTGTCCAGGGAGAAAAAAATTGTCTTCTAATACCATGCTTGACACAAAATTTATTAAACCCACCGGATGTGAATTCTCCACCATGATCTGATCTCAAACATTTAATCTTCAATCCTATCTAGGTTTCCACTTTAGCCTTAAAGATTTTAAACTTTTCAAATGCTTCAAATTTTTCTCTTCAAAAAGTAACCCACATCATTCTAGAATAATCATGAATGATTAGCATGAAATATATATCACCATGAAAACTTTTAACTCTAGCAGGGCCACACAAATCAGTATGAATAAGATCAAGAACATCATTTGATTTTTCTTATATACTCCTAAAGGAGGTTCTGACCTGTTTACCCATTTAACATTATTTACATACCAGATTATAGGGATTCATAATCTTAGGTATATCTCTAACAACCTTAGTTGAATTGATCTTTACAATGCAATCAAAATTCACATGACACGGCCTTTTATACCATAGCCAACTCTCATCAATCTATGTAATCAAACATATCTTCTCACCGGAGTTCAAATAAAATATGTTACCTTTTGTTTGTGTACCGGTTGCAATCTCCAAGCCACATCTATTAATGATTTTTCATTTTCCATCCTTGAACTGTAATTGAAATCCCTTATCTACTAATTGTCCTACGCTCAAAATATTATGCTTCAAACCTTCAACATAATAAACCTTACCATCCAATGATATAGTTCCTGTAGATAGGAATTTGGGAAAACATCAAAGCAATAGATATTAAACTAGCTCAATCACAAAAACTAGATTGCAATGATAAGAAATCCTAATTACAATCAATAAAGGCATGAAGATGAAATACTACAATAAAAAAAAGCAAACCAAAGCTTGTATCTCCTTCATTATTCCTCCATTGTCCTTCTTACTCCTTCAAATTACTTTGTTTGTGGATCTCACCTACAAGTGCAAAAGCATAGTATGAAAGCAAGATTGACAAAAATGAAATGGCAGCGTAAGGATACTAGAAGCGTGATTGATTCCAAAAATGTGATTGATCATCCAATTTATAGACAAATTGGAGAGAGGAAAAAATTAGCATGAAGAGATTTGAAAGGAAATTTCAAATCAAGAATTACAAATATGACCAAATTGACATGCAAGATTGATTGATTGACAAATTATGACAAGATTAAAATGCCATTCCCATGACAAAAGGGAAGAGAGAAAATAGCCTCCATGATTGCAACAAATGGAAGCATAAACATAGGAGAGAATTAGGGAATGAATTTAGAGGAAATATTAGAAAAATTGAAGAAAATAGGAGAAATAGAAATTAGGAGAAATTAGTAAATTAGAAAAATTGAAGAAAAAGATGAAATAGAAATTAGGTGAATTAATTAATAGGTTTTCATCCATTAATTAATTCATGAAAGAGACCTAGGACTAAATAAATAGATTTATTTAACCCACCAAGAAGAAGAAAAGGATTAAATGAACAAATCATAAAACCCTAGAAATAAGAGGACAAGGAATTAGGTCAAGACAACAAGAAATTAATGTAGGTTCGACCATGATTCTAATTGACTAAGGACCAATGTTGATAAATGATTGATACTGGTTGACAAAAATCGATGACAAATTGACCAAGATTGACAAGGAGATCAAATTGATAGGCACCAATTGATGAGGAACAATGACTAATTGATCCAAATTGACATGATTGAAAAGGACAAGGATTGATGACAAATCGATCACAAAATGACAAGATTGACAAGGACAAGGATCGATGACGAATCGATCGCAAAATGATGAGACTGACAAGGACAAGGATCGATGACGAATCGATCGCAAAATGAAGAGATTGACAAGAGGACAAAAATCCTAATTCTATCATTGATTAGGATTGACGATGTCCAAAATGATGATAAATGAGTACGCACCATGATGTGACAGAATAAGATTGACCAAAATCATGACTGAAGATTGCTATCGACAAGACCAAATTCAAAAGTGATACAAAATGAGGAATGCAGAAGAAGGACCAAATGCTCTCAAATGATAAAGACCAAGTGCACAACATAGAAGAAATGTTAATGCGATGCAAAAACCCTAAAATAAGGCAATGCGTGAATGTTAAAGTATGACTCCGCAAGAGTTGACCAGTTTTAGACCTGATGTTTTCGCCTAGCAAAGTGGGTTATGATCCTAAGTGAGTTTGATATTGAGTACATTGAGAGAAAGGCAATAAAAGGACAAATCATAGCAGATCAACTTGCAGAGGCACCTATTCATGATGATCATCCAATGTTGATGGATTTTCCAGATGAATCAGTCTTTGCTATCACATCTTCTAATGAATGGAAATTATATTTTGATGGATCCCATACCAAATTTGGGTTCGGAGAAGGTATATTGTTTGTCACCCCTCAAGGTGATGCTATTCTCAAATCCTACAGAATAACTTTCCATTGCACCAATAATATTGCAGAATACGAAGCTCTGGTCACAGGACTCCGAGTAGGAATCCACTGGAACATCACACATTTGCAAGTCTATGGAGATTCCCAATTAGTCATCCATCAAATGAATGATGACTATGAATCAAAAGATGAAAATCTTATTCCCTACAAGCATATGGTGGATTTCTTCAAGACAAAATTTATGGCTATCCATTTCAGTCAAGTTCCAACAATTCAAAACAAGTCAGCAGATGCGATGGCAACTATTGCTTCCATGTTAAATATGCCTCACAATATGGACAGATGTGAATTTTTGGTCGAACAGTTGCTGGTGCCTTCTTTTGAAATTCTGACAGCAGATGTGATGTGTGTTCTTGTTGGTCCTAATTCCCCATGGTACAATGTCATCTATCAATATTTGAAATCCCAAACCTTACCACCTAACCTTTCCTCTAACCAACGCCGAGCCTTCATACGCCAAACTACCAAATATGTCATCATTGCAGACACCCTTTACCGTCATTCCTTTGACCACACCCTCCTTAGGTGTTTGGATTTTGATGAGGCACAAACGGCTTTACACGAGGTTCATGATGGTATATATGGGGGCCATTTTAATGTTCTAAGTCTAGCTAAAAAGTTGGTTCGTGTTGGATATTATTGGCCCACTATGGAAAAGGATGCTCATGATTTTGTCAAGAAATGCTACAAATGCCAAATCCATGGAAATTACATTCATGCGCCAACTCAAGAACTTCACTCTGTCATATCTTCGTGGCCCTTTTCTCAATGAGGATTGGATCTTATTGGCAAGATTCACCCAACATCTACAAATGGACACAAATTCATCATCATGGCCACAGAATACTTTACAAAATAGATCGAGGCTATCCCCATGACCTATATCACTGGTGTTCGAATTTCAAAGTTTCTACTGAATTATATCATATGTAGATATGGGGTTCCCCTTGCAATAGTCACAGATAATGGCCGTCCATTCAAAAATAAAGATTTCAAGGAACTCTGTGAAAAGTTTTGCATCCAACACCGTTTCTCCAGTCCTTACTATCCACAAAGTAATGGTCAAGCCGAAGCATCAAATAAAACCATCATTAAGATCCTAAAAAAGGTTGTCAATGGCACTGGTCGAGATTGGCATGTACAATTGAATCCAGCACTATGGGCTTATCGCACTTCCATCCGCACACCTACTGGTGCAACACCTTATTCCTTGGTGTATGGTGTGGAAGCCATTTTACCCTTGGAAGTGGAAATTCCCTCTTTGCATGTTTCCCTGCAACATTTGATTGATGATGAAATGCACAGAGTCTCTCAGTTGCATCAGCTTGAGATGTTAGATGAGAAACATCAGACAACCCTGACACATTTGCAGGCATATCAAAACCATGTTCGTTGCTCTTATAATAAGAAGGTTAAAGGGCGCCACTTCGAAGTGGGAGATTTGGTCCTAAAGGTGAACCTGAAGAATGCACAATCTACTGACATCATCAAAGGAAAGTTTGAGCCTAATTGGGTTGGGCCTTTCATAGTTACTGCAGCCTATGGCTCGGGGGCATATCAGCTTGCAACCCCAGAAGGTGAACCTTTGTCAGATCCTGTAAATAGCATGCACCTTTGAAAGTACTGGGCATAGTTTTCTGTCAGCAATTCTTCAAATATGATCCTAAAAAAATACAAAAAAAAAAAAGACTCAAAAAAAAAAAAAAAATCAAAAAGTGAAAGAAAAAAAATAAAATAAAAGTGAAAAATTGAAAAAAACAAAAGTAAAGAAAAATAATTCACCCTCTAGTGAAAACCTGGCAAACAGGCACTTTAGGCAAGTACTATGGTGAAAACCTAGCAAACAGGTGCTGTGGGCAAGTACCATGGTGAAAACCTGGCAAACAGGCGCCATGTGTAAAAGATTATTGCTCCGTCATCTATCATGACCCCTAGCTATACTTTCCCTCTGCAGGTTTATCATACTTATCCTTACCCTGACCCAATGTTCTGTTCCAGGCCTGTGATTGGTCAACATCTTGCATACTCAAGTTTCTAGTCCTTGTGCATATGTTTCGGTCCTGGTTGCTGTATATATCTTTCAAATGTTCGTTGGTTGCGCGCCCCTTGTCATGATCAATTACTGGAGCTTTCAAATCACATAATGTCCTAAAATAATCCAAATAAATCAAATAATGTCCTGAAATAATCCTAAAATATCAAATAATGTCCTGAAATAATCCAAAGAAATCAAATAATATCCTGAAAAAAATCCCTAAAAAGTCAAATAAAGTCCTGAAAAATGAACAAAAAATTTCAAAACATCAAAATCCAAAAACAATTTCTATTTTGTCAATAAATGGTTCCCTTTGTGAATAGACAGATCGCCAAGCATACATCCAACGACAATCAATCAAATTGTCTAGGGCATTTTCATTATTGTTCTTTGAAACAATGCTTAGAATCACATTGTCTCAAAGAGGGGCAAAATGTAGATGTCTAAAAATGGTTTGAATTTCCATTCGAATCAATTTCATGCTAATCTTGTCCTCTCTCCAATTTGTCTATAAATTGGATGAGTTTCTTCAATCAAAAAGGAGAGAAAACCACGCTTCTAGTATCCTCGTGCTATCAAAATCAATCTTGCTTCATGTTTTTGCACTTGTAGGTGAGATCCACACAAATCCACTATTTGGAGGAGAAAGGAGAACAATGGAGGTCAATTGAAAGAGGCATTGGTGATGGATTTTCATTTATTTTGAGTGTCTTGTTTTCAATTCTTTTATTGATTGTAATTAGGATTTATTTCATTGCAATTTATTTTTGTGGTTGAGCTAATATCTATTTCTTTGATGTTTTCCCAAATTCCTATCTACATTTTCTGATGAACCCGACGTGAACTAACCCCTTAACCATGTTTTTGAGTGCTTTTGAGCTGATTTGTAGGTGAAAAACTCAAGAAACGGGGTGACTCAGAGCTTTCTGGACACTTTTGCGCCTGTGTTGAGGTATTATGTGCCTGTGTCAAGGCATTATGCACCTATGTCAAGGCATTTTGTGCCTATGTTGATGAGATTTGCACCTGTGTTGATGAGATTTGTGCCTGTGTAAAAAAAAAAAAATAGTTTATTTTCATTCTGTTTTCTACATTTTGGTTTTTCTTTGGTACTAATTCTCTGTGCAACATTTTGGCATTATGGGTGACGAAGACTAAAAAAAACAACTACTAACGAATCTTATGCAGGACGCAGTCAAAGACTCTCATTAAAACATCTTGCTTGCAATTTTTAAAGTAGTTGCACATTTCATTTCTTAAAGGTTAATGAACACCATGCATGCTTTGTCTATTTTTAGTTTGATTGCATGTTTTAACCTTTAGAACTGGGCTTGCCTCCTAATTTGCTTGGCACTTCGCACAGGCATTGGTGAGAGGGAATGACCCAAAGTGGTGATGGGCTAAAGCCAAGCTCTTCCAAACCACTCTAAATAACTATGGATGCAATGAAATTTGTAGACAACGGGTGCTGGAATGGTATTGCGATGATTTATTCGTCGGATCAATACCCACCTGAATGGATGCCCTTACTAGAATCTCTTATTTTTAGATGCCAAAATCCTTCTATTTGTTGGCTCAGGCGTTGTGATATGCGCATGCCGAAGACACCTCTCATGTACTCCTCAGTTAGAGATAGCAAGTTCTTGGGAAGTAATGCCCCTTGAACTCGAAGCTTGGTATGCCTGAGAAGTGAGTGCACTATAAGGGGGAGCCAGTGCTACCAAGCATCTAGCTATCCGGCTAAGTGTTGTATTTTATGGTTAGAGGATTCAACAGATATTGCCCTTGCTAGCCATAGGATTTGTTGTGAATGTGCTTGATTGTCTTGAGTCAAAGTCAAACAAACATTTTGTCTTCTGTGATTGTCAAAAGTTAAATCAAAAACAAACTTTCAAAAGTGCTCATAATCAACTTGGGTTTTCAAAATCAACAAACTTCAATTCAAAACAAAATCCAAACAAAAGTCCAAATTTGTCCAAGTATTCATCCAACATTTGAACATGGCTTGTCAAAACATTGAATATCTTTGTTTCAAAATTCATGTCACTTTAGGCTAGGTTTTGCATAGTCCAACTTAGGTCCTAGGGCATATTGTCATCTCCCTTCATTTTAGTCCTTTTCATTGCAAGCGTCCTCATTTTGCACTTAGGCTCAAAATCATTTCCCTAAGTTTGCATTTCATTGTCATATCCAAGATAGATTTCCATTTAGGTGACATTCGTGCATTATCCTTGTCATGCTAAAATTAGGTCTTGCCTAGGTTGCATTTCACATATTCCAAGTCATTGGTCTTCACATATCCTTATCATTGTATTGTCATCTTGTCTTGGCTTCATCTTGTCATATCATATCCTTAGATCATTTTCATGTCATATCCTAAGTCATTGTCATAGTCATTGCCTACTTGCATTTAGTCTCAAAAATTTGATTTGTCAAACTTGAAAAATCAAAACTTTGGATGATACCCTAAGTTGTTGTTAGGGAGTCTTGACCTTGTCTAAAATTTGTCCTTTCATTAATATCATTTTTGTCAAACCTAGCTTAGTATCCAAGCATATAGGTGAGACATTTTCAATTTGTCCTATTGTCATTGGTCCTTTGTCCTTTAAGGTCTTGACTTCATTTCAATTTCCCAAGGTTGTGTCTTTAGCTTTGCATTTCAAAAGTTTGTCTCCAAAAATTCAAAAATTCCAAAAACATTAAGTTGCATTGTCATCCTTTTAGGTCGCATTTGTCAATCCCATTAGTTGCATTGCATAGTGACATGTTTGTTGAAATGAGGTCTCAACCTTCTTACGAAGCCATGTCATCACAATTGAGAAATCAATCATGTCAATCCAATCTCTACATGTCTCAGAACTTTGATCAAACTTATCATGATGATGGAAATGTCCAAATACAAAAACTAGAGGAGAAACTAGCTCAAGAAAGGAGATTTTGGAACAAAAAGTGAAAAACATTGAGAAGAATAGATCCCAAATGTCCAAAACATTTAAAAAATTTCAATGTCCAAACCCAAAATTTGAGCCAATTGATGTAAAAGCTCTTATCGAACAATTAGACATACCAGCTCTCATCTCTCAAATAGAGATGATGAAACAATTTCAAAAAACAAGCACAAATTTTAATCAAGTCCCAAATCAAAATTCATTTGGTCAAATTTCATTCAATCAAATCTCGAATCAACAGCATATCCAACAGACACAACCAATGGTCCAACATATACAACCAACACAACCAATGGTCCAATTTCAACAATATGTCCAACCAACTATACAATGTCCACAAATAGTTCAACCAATGGTGGAATATCAACAAGTTCAATCAACATATCAATGTCAACAACTACAATCACAAATTCAAAAACAAAACTTGCAACATGCACCAAGCCAAATTTTGAACATGTCAAACCAATTTGATCAACATCTAGTTCAAAATCAAAACATGACATTAGACTTGAACCAACTCCTTTCCAAACAAGTTCAAATTCTAGATACAACCATGTCAAAACCTCGAAAGAAAGGTGGCCTTATTGCAAGGATCTTAAGGAAATTACCAAGTGAGTTCCTTGAGGAGGATCAAGATAATACGCTTATGTCTAGCAATGCCTCATCCCCCCATAAACAAATTGACTCTCCAGTGGCATCTATCCCTACACCTTTAGAAGTTTCACAAGAACCTTTCATATTGTCCTCATCAAACAATACACCCAAGGATGAAATTATCCAAGGGCTATCCATAATTGATTGCCAAGATAATCCAATTCATGATGCACATCCTTGTCATGTTTTAGAAATGCTAGACCTAATGCGACCATGCACTTTATTGCCATTACATGTTTTAGAGGACCCCATTCGAATTCCCTCTTCCTCATGTTCAAGCATTGATTCCTTGCTAGAATCCATCACAAATGTTCAAAGTGCATTTCCTTCATGCCAAAACATTGATCCCTTGTCAGAATCCCCCATGCATATCCAAAGTCCAACCCCATGTCAAGAGGATAATTTAGAGCATGAAGAAATGTGTCTTGAAACAGATCAAGATCAAGATCTTGAAACCTTATCATCCCATCCAATTGTTGACCAGAATCCCATTTCCCCAGACACTCGCAATGATTCCATTATTCCTATCCATTCTATCGAAGAACACAATATCCTTTCAAATCCCATTGGCATTCCAGTTTCTAAGAAAGATCAAGATATCCCTTCCATCCTTTCTGATGATCCCATTAAAAGTCTAGAGCAAAGAAAATTTAAAGAGGATTCCAATGATCTTCCTCCTTGTCAAGATCAAATTATTCCTTTAAATCCTCCACCAGATCCTTTTGTTCCTCCATCTCCTTGTCTTAATGCTCCATATACACTCCAAGATCATATTTCTTTTAATGATCCCATTATTTCTTCCATTCCATCTCTTGAAGAGCCTGTCATTGAACCATGTCCACTACACAATCCTAGTCCCCCTCATGATCCTAATCCCCCTCATGATTCTAACATGTCAGTGCAAGATGTTCATGAACCCTCGCAATGCATAATGGGTTCTTCCACTTTGGTGCAATCCAATCCACTTTAAGATCTCATTATTTCTCTCATATCATATCCACCTCATAATGGACTCGCGTCTTCTTCCCAAAGAAAAGAGTATCCTACAAGTCAAGATATTCATAAAGGCAAAGGAGTAGATCTCTATAAGCAAGAATCCCTTCATGTTAAAGAAAATATTAAGGGTTGTGGCCTCAGTGAAATTCCTCAAGACATGGGTATCCCTACTAAATCCAATATTCCTCCATCAAAATCAAAACATACACCTTCCCCATCATACTTTCCATCCATCTTAGGTCCTTATATTCCTTCATCCTCTATGCAAGGTCAGCGAAGGAACACATCATTGAGTAAATTTCATCAATCCAAAAGAACTCCACTTCATTCCTATCCATCCATGCATTCATTTCCCCCTCCAAGCAATTTGGATGCCAAGTATAAACGTCATAAGTCTAACAATCCACATGTATTCAAGGATCAATATGTCCAATATAATCGACATGTCAAAACAAAGAACAATATGATCTATAAAGAAAAATAAATATCCAAAAGGCCACAAAGGCCCACTGAGAAAAATAAAGCAAAGTCAGAATATATATGGGTTCCTAAATCTCTTATGCAAGCAATGCACTCCAAGGAACCACAAAAGCATGAAAAATCAAAAACCATGTAGATCCCTAAGCGGCTCCTTGAAGCACAAAAGCCTAAAGAAACATCCAACTTGGCATCAAAAGTTACTATTCCTCCATCCAACCCTCTCAAATTTGTTCCTCCATCACCTTCTTCGTCCATTTTGGGCCCTTATGTCCCAAAATCCCAAGCTATTCCTCCATCCAAATCTCACAATCTGAGATCCATTTTTCCTCCATCAATCCACCACCCCTCAAGGTGTGTTCCAATGGTGATCTTGCCAACATTTCCATCCACTAAAGCCCAATTCTTCCAATATCCTATCCATTATCCAATGCATATTTTTCATCCTTCTATCCCTTTGATCCAATCCTTTACATAAATCCTTGCCTTAATTTCATCTCTTTTTCCATGTCCTTATCCTACCAACATCTTTGAGCATACTTTTAAAGGTCATGGTCCATTTTTTTCAAGGCTACTATCCAAACAAAAATATGTTTAAGTCCTTCTTCCATCCCCTATCATGTGTCCATCTTCTATTGAAAAAGTCAAAATACAAAAAAAAAAAAAGTGAAAAAAAAGACAAAAAAGGAAAAAAACGTAACACAAAAAATAATTCATCCACTGGTGAAAACCTGGCAAACAGGCACCTTGGGAAAGTACCGTGATAAAAACCTGGCAAACAGGTGTCATGCATAATCTATGAACTTCTTGCATACCATACTTGGGGGCAGGTTTTATCCTATCATATCCTTTTGTCCTTCATTGTTCCATTATCCTATTGAACCCATGTCATACTCCTCCATTATCCTATTGTCCCTCATGTCCATTTCCTCTTTCCACCTTTGATCTTGAAAAGGCTGAGGATCGTCATGAGCATCATGCATCTTGTTTGTAGCTTTTAGTCCATCATAGCTTTTGGTCTTTATCCATTTGCTTATTACAACCTTTCATCCATATTCCCTGTCTTATTGCCACTTTCTGCCACTATCTCTTAGCCAATCCCGACCTTCAATCCATGTCCCTTATCCATTCTTGGTCTTGCTTATCCTATCCATATCTTATCACTATCCATACACTCTTTTTCATTCCTTGATCTTGATCTGACATAAGGATGCAAAGTTTAAACATAGTTTCAAAAACCTCTTGACATATCCCTCATGCCATGTTCCTATTTTATGATCTTGTCCCATCACGCAATAGCCCTTGAAAATTGTATCTATATTGTCTCCATAATAAAAGGCCTTTGTCTTCCCTCTATCCACCATCATTTCAGAAAGCCTATTTATTCACCTGTCATATTCCTTGCCTTGCTAGACACTGGGGGCAAAATCATAAAAATTGAAAAATGTCCTGAAATAAAAAAGAAAAAAAAACATTCAAAAAATGTCCTGAAATAATCCAAAAACATTCAAAAAATGTCCTGAAATAATCCAAAAACATTCAAATAATGTCCTGAAAAAATCCAAAAAAAATCAAATAATGTCCTGAAAAAAAAATCCCTAAAAATCAAATAATGTCCTGAAAAAATCCCTAAAAAGTCAAATAAAGTCCTAAAAAACGAACAAAAAAAATTGTGAAAAAACTCCATGATTGCAACAAATGGAAGCATAAACATAGGAGAAATAGAAATTAGGAATTAGGAGAAATTAGTAAATTGGAAAATTGAGGAAAAAGATGAAATAGAAATTAGGTGAATTAATTAATAGGTTTTCATCCATTAATTAATTCATGAAAAGACATAGGACTAAATAAATAGATTTATTTAACCCACCAAGAAGAAGAAAAGGATTTAATGATCAAATCATAAAACCCTAGAAATAAGAGGACAAGGAATTAGGTCAAGACAACAAGAAATTAATGTCAATTCGATCATGATTTTGATTGACAAAGGCCAATGCTGATAAAGAGATCAAATTGATAGGTGCCAATTGACGAGGAACAATGACTAATTGATCCAAATTGACATGATTGAAAAGGACAACGATCGATGACAAATTGATCGCAAAATGACAAGATTGACCAGGACAAGGATTGATGATGAATCGATCACAAAATGACAAGATTGACAAGTTGATAATTGCAAATGATTACTAAAAGATGATTGAAAGATTGACAAGAGGACAAAACCCTAATTATATCATTGATTAGGATTGATGATGTCCAAAATGATGATAAATGAGCACGCACCATGATACGATAAGATAAGATCGACCAAAATCATGACTGAAGATTGCTATCGACAAGACCTAATTCGAAAGCGATAAAAAATGAGGAATGTAGAAGAAGGACTTGATGCTCGCAAATGATAAAGACCAAGCATGCAACATAGAAGAAATGTTAATGCAACACAAAAACCCTAAAATAAGGCAATGCGCAGATGTTAAGTATGACTCCGCAAGAATTGACCATTTTTAGACGTCTATAGTTCCTTTTACCTTGATCATGCATGCCTTATCATCTCCAAATATAACTAGTCCACCATCAAATTCTTGCAAAGACATAAACTTCCCTTTATCTCTAGTCATACGATGTGAACAGCCACTGTCAATTACCCATTCATCCTTATCCTTAATTTTATCCACAAGTTCCTTCTCCTCAAGTACATTCTCTTCAAGTGTCGGATCGTCTTCCTTGATAGCCAGGAATACCCATTGTCGGATCCACTAGCATAATATTTTGCTGGTTCATCATCTGAATCAGTAATGCCTTCCTCGTCTGCTATGTAGCATGATTTGTCTCTATTTTTCTTGAATCTATACTTGTCCTGATATCCAAGGTTAGGTTTAAATGATCTTTTAACTCTTTCTTCAAATCTTGAATTTCTTTCAGGACACGTAGATGCAAAATGACCAATCTTATTACATGCAAAATATTTAAAAGGTCCAAGTTATCTAGGGTTACACCGGCAGGTTTATCTTTTCCAGATCAACATGGCACACTATGGAGATGATTTATTATTGATGTAAATGAATTAAGCCAACATGTTTAATTGGTTATTGTATCGGATATTATATTGCATGTAAAATATTTATTGTAATATCTTGTAGAGCCGACCTACTAAAATTGGTCTTAGGTTATGGTATAAATGTAAGATCTTATTTGTAAGATCAAGTGTGGAATGCGAAAAAGAATTGAGTGAAGGTATATGCAAGATTAAGCAGAGGTATACACGAAGACATCATTTGAAGGTGAAGATAGGTTTTTGTATAAGCATATCAACATTACACCAGTATTGAATCCAACATATGGAGATGTTATTTTGTGCAGTGCATTCTTATTGGATTTAACCATCCAACTGTAGTCAGTGTGACTCCCATTTTGTGTTTTGAGCAGTGAGCTCTAGGCTATTGGCCTTTCTGCATGTGCAGACCCCATTTATGTACACTTACTATTTGCAATAGTATCATTTGATTGTGGGTAAGGTTTCCCACTATGGTTTTTCCCCTTACAGGGTTTCCATGTACAAATATTGGTGTTATGTGTTGTGGATGACTTTATGTTTATGTTTCATGCAATAATCCTTACTAGTATAGCAATTTACTATTAACACTGTCTACCGACATACTTAATTGGTTTACCGGTATTAGACATCAGCTGGTTAATTGGTTTTTGGTTTGAATTTATTTGACAACTGATTCACCCTCCCCCCCCCCCTCTTAGTTGTCTCTGGGACCTAACAATTGGTATCAGAGCCTAGTCCTCTTTTGTAGAAGTTTAACAACTTGAGAAGATCCAATGTCTACTAATTACTTCAAGAAGGACAGTCTTGAACTTGATGGAACCAACTATGGGATATGGAAGATCAGGATGGAGACATATCTAAATTGCATTGGTAAAGACATTTGGGAAGTGAAAAAGAATGGTTATACTATTACTGTAGCTGGTCAGACTGCTCCAACTACCTTAGCTAAAGATGAAGAGAATGATTGCAAAGCAAGAGAAGCACTTTTGAGTGCATTATCAGATCAACAAATCATGGGATTATCAGATAGGTCTACTATTAAAGCTATTTGGGATCATTTGGAAACACTAAATGAAGGAGATTCCATAGTCAAGATTGCAAAACTTGAAAGCTTCCAAGTCAGGTATGAACATCTGAAAATGGAAGAAGATGAAAGGATTTCTGCTTTTATGGAAAGAGTGAATGAAATTGTTTTGGGTATTAAATGTTGTGGAGGAACTCTAAGTGAGGATGAAATTGTTTCAAACATATTAAGAGGATTGCCACCGGCATATAAAATGAAGGTTACTACTATAAATGAGTTGAGAACAATGCCTAATACATCAGTAACTAGGGATACATTGATTGAAATACTTTCAGCCTTTGAAATTGAGAAATTTGGTCCTGTTGCTACTATAAAAATTGATTTGGTCTTTAAAGCATCAACATCATCTACTCCATCATTTGACAAATCAGATTGGATAGCCTTTTATGCAAGAGAACCTGAAGAAACCAAGAAGGAGAATGAAGAGCTTGAAGAGCTTGAAGCACTATTTGCAAGAAAAATGCCAAAAGGTCCAATTGGAAGTAAGTATGAAGGTAAAGCATCCTTTAAATGTTTTAACTGCAATAAGATTGGTCATATGGCTTTGAGATGCCCTGAAAGACATGCCAAACTAACAGAAGAAGCTAGAAGAACATACAAGTCTAATCCTGAATATCAGAGATACAGATTTAAGAAAAACAAAGACAAATCTTGTTACATTGTTGATGAAGGTGTGATTGATGATTCTGATGAGGATCCAATAGACAATGGATGGGTTTTTGTTGCTATAACAAAGGATCAACTGACACCTACTGCTCAACTGGTAGAACAAGCCCTAGTGCTAAAGTTGAAGCAAAGGATGAATGGATCATTAACTCGGGATGCTCACATCACATGACTGGAGAGAAAGGTAAATTCTTGAACTTTCAAGAATACAATGGAGGTTTAGTAAGATTTGGGGATGACAAAGCCTGTTTAATCAAAGGTAAGGGTTCAATATCTCTTGATGGTAAGCATAACACTGACAATGTCTACTATGTTGAAGGATTAAAGCATAATCTTTTAAGTGTTGGTCAATTAGTTGAGAAGGGATTTCAGTTACAATTTAAAAATGGAAAATGCAAAATCATGAATAGAACTGGTTTGGAAATTGCAACTGGTAATCAGACTAGAGGTAATATCTTTCATTTGAATAACAGTGAAAAGGCATGCTTAATTGCACATATAGATGAAAGTTGGTTATGGCATAAGAGACTATGTCATGTAAACTTTGATTGCATGGTAAAAATCAGTACTTCTAAGGCAGTTAGAGATCTACCTAAAATTGTGAAACCTCATAATACAATTTGTAAGGAATGTCAATTTCCAAAACAAGTTAGAGCTAGTTTCAAAAGTATTCCAGAAAAATCCAATAATGCTCTTGATTTAATTCACACTGATTTATGTGGTCCTGTAATACCTCGCTAGGAAACCCCGAAGGGATTAAGCTAAAACACATGAATGGAGTGCAATATTTTTTTTTAAAAAGTTAAACACAACCTAATGATACAATTAGATATCAAAGAACAAATTATACAGTGAAAGACATCAACTAACACCTAAAGAGTTTCCCAACGCGATTACTTAATTCCACATTTAACTTAACTTACGCTAATTAATCCAATAAGGTGATTGTCTTAATAACGAGAAAATTCTTAAACAAGGATAATTTCTTTCAGCAAGACAAAATATAGATCACAAGACAAAGTTTATCCATTAAAATTTATTCATACCTTACGTTCATACTTTTTATTAAAATTTAAGTCACGCATCTAATTAATAACACACTTGAATATCACCATAACTAACGAGATCTTTCCATGCATTCTTAATTTCCTAAATATATTCCATTATTCCAAACTACATTCTTTCATGATCCAATTTACTGCATTTAAAAGACATGCATTTACAATTAATTTTATCTAATCCACTTCATACATTCTAACATAATGCCATTCATGCATGCTAAAACTGAAAAAGAAAACATAAGTACAAAAACAACACATAACACCAAAGTGATCTCGGAGTTCACCCCTAGAGGGCTACATCTCCGGGTCTGCTCAACTGCAAGACTCCTCTGTTCATTTAAATTAGTTAAGGGTACATAAGTTCCACATCATTTACATTCCTTCCACCAAGGCAAATCATACCAATAAACAACTGACCACATCGATCAATAATTACATCAATGATCCCTACATAGAAATGGATCCAATTGAACACATTTAAACTGATACAAGGTCCACTGCCTGAAAATACTCTAACTAGAGACCTGACCCACTATGGTCAACCACAAGTCAACACTTGACATTCACATACAGAACAAGACCAGTCAAAACACCATCACAAGGCAACAACCAAACTAGAAACAAAAGACATAAACAGGTACCCCAAATCATCCAACGACAGGGTCCAAACAAATATATCAACATAGGACACAATGACAACTCAACCAAAATTGCAATAAAATTAAACTTGACTGATAACACCATATACACAAGATCCTATTACAGGCAATCTTTTCTTTAAACAATCAAGAACATAATTAAATAAATTTTTCCAGAAGACAAGGAAATACAACTATATTAATAAATCCATCTTATCATTTGTCCAATAAAGTTAAATAAATTCACATATGAATTAAACTCCTAATATATTTCCAATAAGAATATCGAATTTAAAATTATAAGTTTTTTTTCTTTTTTCTAAAATTACAAAATTCTAAGTTCTTTATTCATATAACAAAAATCTTTAAATTGACAAATAAAAATTAAACAACTATATATATACATATATATCTATTTAAATATACATATATATATTAACACATTATAATTATTTTAATATTATTTATTTATTATTTATTTTATTTTTTTATATTAAAAAAAAACAAAATAACAAATAAAATAATAAATAAAATTTAAAAATTAAAAATTACATTTAAACTCTAAAATAACTACCCTAAGGCAGCGTTGGTGCCATATGGTAGTCAACGCCTACCCTTGGGTAGCACTGCTGCCCTATGGTAGCACACACTACCTATGGGTAGTGCTACTGCCCTAAGGTAGTAGCCGCTACCTTTGGGTAGCGTTGCTGCCCTATGGTAGCAGCCACTACCATGGGCAGTGCCACATGGTTAGAGGCAATGCCTCCCCAGAAAAAAAATTAATAAATTAATATATATATATATATAATGTATTTTTAAATAAAAAATTTAACATTAATTTCAACAAAAACAATATTTTTCCAATAATTCCGTTTTCACATAATTTAATCTTTCATATATTTTTTTTTGATTTAATTAACCCAAATAAATTTAATGTATAATTAAATTTATTTTCTTAAGGTAATAAAAAACCATTTCATAGAGATTCCATAAATAAACAAAACTGTCGTAACTAAAAATCAAACAGGAGAAGTTAATTTCTCAGATAAATACCCTTTTTCACCAATCTTGCAATTCTCCATGCATCATAAAATCTTGACAAATTTTCTATAATAATTTTCCTAATTTTCCCAAAATTACATTCTTCCATCTTGTGTTGCCATCAATGCCAAAGGGGAAGATTGTTGGTATTTTGGTATGGTTTTGTCAATGATGTCAACACCTACTAAAAACAAGCACTTTGGAGATCCAACAACATTCACTGGCAAGCAAGTAACTATTGCACAGTTACTGGTATATGGTTCACTGACAGGATATAATGTTCACCAGTACCTGGAATAATATGGAAGATACTTGGTAATGTCAAATACATAGTGTGGACACTTTGTTTTAAAGAATTGATCATTGATATATTCATGTTTGCATATTTGCTTTTACCGACAAATAGGTCCAGGTTATCTAGGGTTACACCAACAGGTTTATCTTTTCCAGATCAGCATGGCATGCTATGGAGATGTGAGGCCCTACCCCGATTCAGTTTGACACTTTTAGTTATTTGCATATTGAGAATATTATGGATGCTTTATTTTATGCTTTATGGACTTAGAACTTATATGATTCCATGATTTGGATCACGCTAACATTGTTGATGTTTTATTTCATGCATGATGATTATGAAACTTTAGATATGTTCTAGAATGGAATTTACATTATGATGGTGAATGTCATTATTGGAAATTTGCAGGATTTTATTTTGATGAAAGAAAAATGATGCTTAGTTATGAATGGTTCAATTTTGGGAAATTATGTTAATTGCTTATGTGAAATTGAATTTGAAAACAAATGAGAAATTGAATTATTGTTGCCTAATGTATGAATGTTTGATTTGCAATGGAATCCATGTATTTGATTTTGTATAATTGTGACTATTTGGAGTTACTAATGTGTTAATTGAGATGCGCAGGAAAATTATCCATGTGACCATGGAATTTAATGGAGAACCAAGCCTAGACCAATGTGCGTTTGTTAAGCCGGGAGTTGTCTATTTGGAGAGACAACACCCCTCCCCTTGTAGTGTATTTTATTTGTGATGTGTATAATGCTTGAGTGTAAAATTTAATTTATATGTAAATGTGTAATCCTTCAAGAGACATATTCCATGTGTAATTTTTATATTGTATTTTTGGTTGTGTCACTTGACACATGTGCTGATTAAGTGTCATTGATGTTGACTTGTCTCTTGGAGGGAGTTTTGTTTCTACCCAAGCCATTCAAAAACATGAGTGTGGTCCCAAATTTGTCTTGGGTAGGGAGTCATGGGAGTGGTCAACTCAAGCTTGACCCGTAGGTAAACTTCAGTGGGGTTTCCAAAGGGTTTAATGGACTCCTAGGGTAAGTTTTTAGGCTTTTCCAAAGGTCCTAAGGGTATACCTATGGGTTAGGGGTGTTTTGCAACATGTGGCTTCTCCCATGTGACTATGAAGTCACTTCAAAAAGTGGTGTTTTCAAGATGCACGAAAATTGAACTTAGAAAGTTCTCCCTAGGATAGAGAACCTTCCCTTTAGGAGTTAAACTCTCTTCCCCATCCTCTTCCACCTTTTCCCTTTCCAATTTGAGTAATGTGCAAGAGTTTGGGAAGGGCAACCAATGGGAACTCACACCTCACCCAAGGGGTTGGGAAGTGTGTGAGAGGCCTTCTTAGGCAAGAATTTGCAAACTTAGTGAGGAACCACCCACTCTCCTTTCTTGGAGATTTTGCTTGTTTTGAGAAAGTTAGTAGGAGTTTGGCATTTTTAGTGGAATTTTGGAGAAAGTTAGTGTGGATTGGGCAGCTCATCCCCAACTAAAGTTAGCAAACCTTTTGGCAGAATAAGGTTGGTTACTCCCTTCTTTCTCTTGTTATGTTGTAAATGTTAGTTTGTGTTGTTTTGTGAAAGAAAAGAGTTGCTTGTAAGATTGTGTTTATGAAGTTTTTAGTTGAAGTTAATATGTGTAGTTTTCTTTTCTATGTATTTGTTTGTGTTTCTTGTGGTTTTTGGGAGTGTCCAAGATCTCCTATCCTTGGGAGGGTAGGAAGATCTTGGGGTGGAAGGAGTTTGACAGCCATGGGTGAGAGGCTCTCCTTATGGAGAGTGTTCTCAAGGGAGTCCTTGGTGACCCTTGATGCATAGCCTTGTGTATGCATTTGGGGGTCATAAGGGGAGCATATATGGCCTTGAGCCTTTTTGGGGGGCATAAGGCTTGTGAAAGTATTTGGGTTGCATTTGTGTTGCCATGAGGTGGCTTATGTTGTATTGTTTGGGCATGCATTCTCCCCATAGGTACTTGGTCCACTTCCACCCATGGAAGAGTCACCATGAAAGTGGTGAATGTGTAGCTTTGGGAAGGGAAAATTGAATGTAAATATGTTTCCTATGTTTGTTGTGGGGTATGTATGTTTGTAACCCATCTAGTGCTTGGTTCTCCAAGCTCGGGGGTGGCTTCTAGTAAGCCTAGGCTAGGAGGTGAGCTTCCCATGGTCAAAATGTGTTGTTTTTGCAGGTTGCATGGGAATGGGAAAAGAAGAATCAAACGGTTATGTTGCTGTTTTTGTGTTGCAGAAAAAGAAATGTTTTAAAAAAAAATATAGGGAAGAAATGGAAGGATTCAATGTTGTAGTGTCTAAAAGGAGAATGTGAGAAATTCTAGTATTTACTTTCTAGAAAGAGAAAGGGATGTATTATTTTTAAGTAATTATGTAGAGAAATACATTGTAGAGTGTTCAACCCATTTGTATTCATGATTATTTTGTATCCATAAAATTACTTGATATCTACTTGATAATGAAATATTTGTTGTTTTCTATCCCTATTTCTAGTAGTTGCAAATGAAAAAGTAATGTATTAGACTTTACGAAAATTTTTATGTTACAAAAGGAAAAGTAGATGCATTCTAATTTACATGTATTCTGCAAATAGGTGAAAACTAAGTTGCTGTAAATTTAAATGAAAACAGTCTTTTTTTCTGGGTATTGTAGAAAAAGAAGTTCATTAAATTAGTTTATTCCTTGCAAAAGAAAAAGGGGGAAAACATTTAACTTTCAATGTTTATTTTTTTTTGTGTTGTTTGAACAAACTGATTTACATTAAAAAAAATAAAAATAGATTCATATAGGTTCTTTCCTCATTAAACAATCTGCTATGAATAAATGAATGGTTCCTTAGGACTTTTTTTTAAAAGGGATTATTTACAGTTCTGATGATATTAAATAAAAATGCTATTAAATAAAAGGAAAAAGAAACAAAACAGGACTGATAGATTTATTAATCAGGTTATTTAAAAATTTATATATATATATATATATATAAATATATATATATATATATGTATATATATATATATATATACATATATAT
Organism: Cryptomeria japonica; assembly: GCF_030272615.1. NCBI lineage: Eukaryota > Viridiplantae > Streptophyta > Pinopsida > Cupressales > Cupressaceae > Cryptomeria > Cryptomeria japonica. The sequence continues at coordinate 276,689,528 of NC_081405.1, forward strand.
ATATATATAAATATATATATATATTTATATATATATATATACATATATATATATATATATATATAATAAAAAAAAAAAAGAGGAATCTGCCTGTTTTTACACAGTAAACATTGAGCATGTTAGTTACCAAATCATGTATATATATATTTCCTTAATATATATATATATATACATATATATATAAAAATATATATATATCCCTGTTGTAAGCAAACTGCCAGGACAGAAAACCTTATGCATTTTTATTTTTACCAGTTTATATACACATGTATATATATATATATATATATATATATATATATATATATATATATATATATATATATACATATATATATTTAATTACAATGATGCTATTACAAAAAAAAATATATTATAGAAACCTGTTCGTTTAACCTTGCTTTAAAGGAAAACGAAATAAACTCGAAATGGAGCATTAAACAACCATTAAACGTTTTAACGCAACAAACCAACGACTGTGCAAGTGGGCGTGGGCCGCGGCACCCGGGCGGAGCGCCCGCAGCCTGCGGCACCCGCAAACTGCGGGTGGCGACGCCGCAGCCTGCAGGGGCCGCAGACTACGGCGGCGCCGTCCGCAGCCGGCGGTACCACTGCTGCGGTGGCCGCCCTGCACGTCTCCCCCTTATTCCCCCGCTGCAACGAGCTTAGAATTAAAACAATGACGCCCGGGGACGGTGGAGATACCGCTCAGCCTTTTTCCCACTGCGCGCTGTTCGCTCGGCCCTTCTCCGCCGCCGCACCTACACACACAAGCACGCCAAAAAAAAAGGGGAGAAATATGGGGCTTCACCCACACGCAAAAGAAAAGAAGATATCAACTTGCCCTAACCCTAGCTCGGGGTTAGGGCAATCCCATACACATTGATTTTTTTTTGTGATTATGATTTTCGGTGGGGAAAAATAATCATGGGGTAATTTTGATAATAGAGTTAAAAGCCCCACTCTTGTGGTAATAAACTCATAATTACATTATAAAGTATGAATAACTATATGTGCCTAAATATATCTAAACATATATATATAGATAAATATATATATATATATATATATATATATATATATATATATATATATATATATATATATATATATATATATATATATATATATATATATATATATATATATATATATATATATATATATATATATATATAGTTAGCATTGGACTCTTTTAGTTCGTATTTGTAAATGAATAAAGAAATTGATTTTGAATATATTTTGTTTTAAAAAAAAAACAAAAAACTTACGAACATATGTAGAAGTAACTTATTAAGAGGGATTCTAATTCTTAAGTAGTTAGACTTAAAGGGGTATAACACTAATTTCCTTGTAAGGCCAAGAGGGCCAAATTTAGTAAATGATTATAACGTGATTTTAAACTATGAGGGTTTCATTTAAATAAGGTGTTTAAAATTACAAGGATAAGTAAATTTAGGAGTCCTAGAAGGTTAGGGATGGTAAAACAAATTTCTTAAAGAAAATTTAAAATTCAAGAATTATTGTTAGACTTAAAATTCTAAATGTTTTTTTTTTCTATCGAAGATTAGCCTTAATCCATTTGGGAGAGATTTTAGCTCGTAGATGACTTAGTAAACCTTGTCACCCAACTGAGTTTAATTACCCGTTTTATACAATTATAGTTTAGACTCTACCCAAAATGCATTATTTTATTTAAGTTAAACGCACCTAGTTGATTATTTTAAATAAGTAAGTCGCTAAATTAGCAAGTATTTTAAAAAAAAAAAAAATTCCGTTCGTGCCCAAGAGTGGGCATGACAGGAGATGATTTATTATTGATGTAAATGAATTAAGTTGACATGTTTAATCAGTTATTGTATCGGATATTATATTGCATGTAAAATGTTTATTGTAATATCTTGTAGAGCCGACCTACTAAAATTGGTCTTAGGTTATGGTATAAATGTAAGATCTTATTTGTAAGATCAAGTGTGGAATGTGAAAAAGAATTGAGTGAAGGTATATGCGAGATTAAGCAGAGGTATGCATGAAGACATCATTTGAAGGTGAAGCTAGGTTTTTGTATAAGCATATCAGCATTACACCGGTACTGAATCCAACATATGGAGATGCTATTTTGTGCAGTACATTCTTATTGGATTTAACCATCCAACTGTAGTCAGTGTGACTCCCATTTTGTTTTTGAGCAGTGAGCTCTAGGTTGTTAGCCTTTCTGCATGTGGAGACCCCATTTATGTACACTTACTATCTGTAATAATATCGTCTGATTGTGGGTAAGGTTTCCCACCATGTTTTTTCCCCTTACAGGGTTTCCACGTACAAATATTGGTGTTATGTGTTGTGGATGACTTTATGTTTATGTTTCATGCATTAATCCTTACCGGTATAGCAATTTACTATTAACACTGTCTATTGGCATACTTAACTGGTTTACTGGCATTAAACATTAGTTGGTTAATTGGTTTCAATTTATTTGACAACTGATTCACCCTCCCCTCTCAGTTGTCTCTGGGACCTAACAAATTCCACCAAATGGCCAACAAACATGATCGACCTTTTATCACAACACTATCAATTTGGCAATGAAGATCATAATATTTGTTTGACTTGTTTGAATTTGCAAGTCATATATTTTCATTGATTTATTTTTGGCTTTGATCATGTTCTTATGATACTCGATGATGTCACTGAGTGATTTAGAGTGGTTGAGATGGTTCATGGTCTTTCTTGTTTTTTGTTTTGTTTGTGGAGTGTTTCATAACATTCTGGGGCAAACACACTCATGTCTTAGGATGTTTTGAACCATTCCTTGTCTGAAACATGTCTATTTTACGCAAAGGGATTGCATTATTGCCTTGGCCTTCATTGCCATGATGCGCCACATCCATTTTTTCATATCAAATAAAGGTTCTCACTTACTATTTGCATTTTTGAAAGAAAGATTTCATCACATTAATCATTCTTCACTTCTCACTTGCCTTTCTTTTGGCTAAAATTTCTTCTATCCCATCAATCCTTCTATCTATTCATCAAATCAATCATTCTCATGCTATCTATTATGTCTGATCAATCGATAATTTTCTTCATTTTATATCAATCACCCTTTTTTCCTACAATCCCTTAATATTCTTCCCCCCTTATTAACATTTTTCTCTTTCAGCATATTTTATCCTTCTAACATTTTCTTCTCTTCTTTTGAGAGATTATTCATTTCTTTCATCCATCAACAATCTCTCGAGGGGGCATCCTACCTTCGTCTCTCGATCTACTGGGGCATGACCTTTTTAATTATTCTTTTAAACAACGCTCATAATCGCATTGTCTCAAAGAGGGGAAAATGTGGACACCCAAAAATTGCACCATGCTTATGCACACTAACTTACTAACATTTCTTCCCTAATCGACTAATTGATCAAGTGTCATTCTTCTAATTCAAATTTTCTATTTTTCTAATCATTTAAATCATTTCATCATTAATCATTCATTTCTTAACATTAATTGAATAATCTTTATTATTTAATTAGTTCAATCCTACTTTAATTAAATAATATTTATTATTTAATTAAATTCAATTTCATTTTTCTCATAATTGAAGAATTTCTTTAAATTATTTAATTAGCTAATTATTTCATTATAATTAAATAAATTTTTATTTATTTAATAAATCTTAATTATCTTCTTCCAAAAATCAAGAATGGAAACAAATGTTTATTTGTTTTTAATTTAATTTTTGAGTATCCTCATCCAAATTCAAAAATGGCAATAAATCGAGAAAATGATTTTAAATTAAAATAAATCATTATCCAAGTTATATAAATTATTTTCTCATATTCTCCCAATTTTGGAAAATGGAAAGTATGTCGTCATCTTATTTATATGATTTTCAAAAATAATTATCATATCTTCCTAAAAATTAAAAATGGAACTAAGTAGTTAGCTTCTAATTTTCTTGGTTTATCTTCTTGGAAAATATCTCTTTAATCTCAATTTAAAATTCGAAAAAGGAGATATCCCAAGTCAAAAGCCTTTATGCCATCTTTTTGAATCCATCATGATTCTCCAATCTTGTCTTTAATATTCTATAGATTTCTCAGTCTTTTCTATAATCGTAACCAAGCTTCTAGTTTCCTTATGTTGTCAATTTTCTATCAATATCTTGCTTGCACCACACTTGCTTTGTAGGTGAGATCTGTTGGTATTATGGATATGTTGCATTGGTTTTGTCATTGATGTCAACACTTATCAACACTTATCCTTCCAAATATCTTTGGTATGCTGAACTGACACATTATGTTCACCGACAAGTTTAGTGACTTATGCACAGTCACCGATATATCATTAACTAGCAGGGTATATTGTTCACCGGCACTGAGGATGACTTGTTATCATCTGGAGATCACTTGGTTTTGGTATTTTGCTTATTGGTCTAATCAGGTTGACATATTTGTTGTTACTGACAAATTGGTCTAGTTTATGGACCGGCATACATTATCTATTCTAGATTAGCACGACACGTTATGGAGATGATTAATTAATTGGTTATTGTTGTAATTGTATTGAGACGACATGATGCATCGCATCTTGACTTATTTGTAATTGATTTAATTGTAATATTCTTAGTAAGATGACCTACACATTTGGTCTTAGGGCTTGGTATATATGTAAGATCTCATTTGTGAGATGACATAGAATAAAAAGAGAAAAAAAGAAAAAGGTAGAATATGGTATGTAAGCATAGCTACTCACACAGACATCATTTGAAGGTTTAAGGAAGGTTTGAAGGTGATTATCAGAGCTTAACCGGTACTGAATCTAGCATTAGAGATGCTACTTTGAGCAGTACATTATGATTGGATTTAATCTTCCAATTGTAGTTAGTGTGACTCATATTTTGTGATTGAGCAGTGAGCTTTAGGCAGTTGGCCTTTCTGCATGTGTAGACCCCATTTGTATATACATACTATTTGCACTAGCATCATCTGATTGTGGGTAAGACTTCCCACCGTGATTTTTCCCCTTACAGGGTTTCCACATACAAATCTTTGTGTTATGTGTTGTGGATGTTGTTTCTCTTTCTATTATATGAATTGAGTTTCACCGGTATTAATATTAACTGCTAATCTATCTACCGACATTAAGTTTGGTTTATGGGTATTAAGTATCAAGTTTGATTAACTTATATTTAGGTTGAAATTAATATACAACTGATTCACCCCCCCTCTCAGTTGTCTCCGGGTCCTAACAATTGGTATTAGAGCTAAGTCCTCTTTTTGCAGAAGTTTAACAACTTGAGGAGATTCTATGGCAACTAACTTTTTCAAGGACATTCTGAAACTTGATGGAAATAACTATGGTATATGGAAGATTTGAATGGAGACACATCTATATTGCATTGGAAAAGACATATGGGATGTTACACATAATGGCTATGTTGGTCCTACACCAAATCAACCTAATCCAACAACATTGGGTAAGGATCAAGAGAATGATTGCAAAGCAAGAGAAGCACTCTTGAGCGCCTTGTCAGATCAGAAAATCATGAGATTATCAGACCGAACTACTGCTAAAGCTATTTAGAATAAATTGGAGACAATGAATGAAGGAGATACTAGAAAACTGGAATGCTTTCGAGTCAGGTATGAAAATCTGAAAATGGAAGAAAATGAAAGAATTTTTGCTTTTATGGAAAGGGTTAATGAAATTGTTTTGGGAATACAATGTTGTGGAGGTTCCTTAAGTGAAGATGAATTTTTTTCTAAATTTTTAAGAGCATTTCCACCAGCATACAAAATGAAATTAACTTCTATTAATGAGTTGAGAAAAATACCAAATACATCAGTATCTAGAGATACCTTGGTTGGAAAACTTTCAACATTTGAGCTTGAGGAATTTGGTCTTGTTATTTCAATTAAGATAGATCTAGCCTTTAAAGCATCATCATATACAACATCAGCATCATCATCTAGTAAAACTAATTGGAAAGCACTTTATGCAAGAGAACTTGAAGATATCAGGAAGGAAAATGAAGAAATGGAAGAACTTGAAGCACTATTTGCAAGGAAAATGCCTAAAGGTCCTATTGGAAGTAAGTATGAAGGTAAAGCACCATTTAAATGTTTTAACTACAATAAAGTTGGTCATATGGCATCTAGATGTCCTGATAGACATGCAAGATTAAGAGAAGAATCTAGAAGAACATATAAGCCTAACCCTGAATATTAGAGTTATAAATTTAAGAAAAATAGAGACAAATCATGTTACTATGTTGATGAAGGAGTTACTGATGATTATGATAAAGAATCGACAGACAATGGATGAGCTTTTGTTGCAATAAAGGAAGATCAACAGGCACCTATTGTTCCACCAATAGAGCTGGCCCTAGCAGCTAAAATTGAAGAAAAGGATGAATGGATTATAGATTCTAGATACATTCACATCATATGACTGGTGATAAAAGTAAATTCTTATCTTTTCCAGAATATAATGGAGGTCTAGTAAGATTTGGGGATGAAAAAGCTTGTTTGATCAGAGGAAAAGGCACTATATCTTTTGATGGTAATCACAATACTGACAACGTTACAATGCAAAATATTTTGATAGTTACAATGCACAATCTTTTGATAGTTACAATTCAAGAATGGTAAATGCAAAATCATGAATAGAACTGGTTTGGAGATAGCAACCAGTAATCAAACTAGAGGTAATATCTTTCACTTAAATAACAATGAAAAGACATGCTTGATTGCACATATTGATGAAAGTTGGTTATGGCATAAAAGACTCTATCATGTGAATTTTGGTTGTATTATAAAGATTAGTTCATCTAATGAAGTAAGGGATTTACCTAAGATTGTAAAACCTCATAATTTAGTATGTAAGGAATGTCAAATGGGAAAGCAAGTTAGAACAACTTTTAAGAGTATTTCTAAGAAATCCAATAATGTTCTTGATTTAATTCATACTGATTTGTGTGGTCTGGCAAGAACAAGAAGTCTACATGGAGATAGATACTTTATACTAATCATTGATGATTATTCTAGAATGTGTTGGGTTATTTTTCTAAGGGAGAAATTAGAAGCTTTTGGGAAATTCAAATTATTCAAGGCAATGGTAGAGAATGAAACCGGTAAGAAAATCAAATGTTTAAAATCAGATCAAGGAGGTGAATTTACATCTAAGGAGTTTAATACATTTTGTGAAGTGAATGGAATTAAAAGACAACTATCAGCACCTCGGACACCTTAGCAGAATGGATTTGTGGAAAGGAAGAACATAACTATTCTGGATGTAGCCAGAAGCATGATATTAGAAGCAAATATACCTCATGTGTATTGGAGAGAAGTAGTGAATACAATAGTTTACACTTTCAACAAAGTTCACATCAAAGGAGAAATCGGTAAGACGCCTTACGAGCTATGGTTTGGTAATAATCCTACTCTTAAATACTTTAGAATATTTGGAAGCAAATGCTACATTAGGAGAGATGAGTATATTGGAAAATTTGATCCTAGAAGTAATGAAGGTAGATTTCTTGGCTATTCATCTAAGAGGAAAGCATATAGATGTTTTAATAAAAGATCATAGAAAATCATTGAAAGTGCAAATGTGAAGATAAATGAACACTTTAGAGGAAATTAAAGGTCTATGGATTCTGAACCGGCTGTTAAGATGATCATAAATAAACATATACAAAGTACACCGATACAGAATATGGATCCAGTCACACCGACATCATCAGAGAATTCCATAATGTCTAAAGAACAACAAGAAGTGAACACACCCATGTATGTAAGACTGAATCACTCTGAAAGTTAGATAATTGGAAATAAGTATCAAGGAGTTATAACAAGAGGAAGATTGGAAAATGAAGAGGTATGTTTAATTTCTCAAATTGAACTAGCATCTATTATTGAGGCATGTGAAGATAAACATTGGATTAAAGCTATGGAAGATGAATTAGAACAAATTGAAAAGAACAATACATGGACATTGGTTCCTCGACCTAAAGACAAAAATATAATTGGAACTAAATGGGTATTTAGAAATAAACTTAATGAAGATGGTAAGGTAATCAGAAACAAAGCAAGATTAGTGTGTAAAGGATATTCATAGAAAGAGGGAATTGATTACAATGAAACCTTTGCACCAGTAGCTAGAATTGAGGCAGTCACATTATTTCTTGCATTTGCAGCACACAAGAACTATAAAGTATATCAAAAGGATGTTAAATGTGCATTTCTGAATGGTGATCTTGAAGAGGAAGTTTACATTGAACAAGCTGATGGATTTTCATTGACAAATGATAAGGTTTGCAGATTAAGGAAAGCTTTATATGGATTGAAGCAAGCTCTTAGAGCTTGGTATGCTAGATTGGACAAATATCTTTTGAAGATTGGTGTAAAGCGGAAAAATCGTGAACCCTAGTTGCTCTCCCCTCTTCCAACTCCAAGGAGAGAGAAGGGAGGTCACTAGGGTTGACGGTTTTCACTTAGAGGAGACTTTACATTCAAAAGAGGGGTTGAAACCCACAAGATCCAATCCCACACAATGCAAGATTGGATTCTAGATGATTTTCAAGGGTTAAGACAACAAGGCTACCCTCTTTTGTAAAGATTGTGGGTAGAATGATTAAGCTAGGAATGCATAGAAAGTGAGAAAGATTCGCTTATAAACTGAGATAGGGATATAGGATGAAGCTGCGGACCTGGAATTAGCAGTAAAATGTCGAGACGGCACTGTCCTGCAAATTTGAGCAAAAGTTGACGGGACGATGGCGCTCGGCGTGCACACGGTCCTCCGAAAAATCCGCGAAACGAAGGGGGATCTGTTCGTTTCTGCACAAGGATTCCAGATCTTCAATTTCAGCCATGTACTTGCAACCTACACACAGAAAAGCGAAGACGATTGGGGGGTTAGGGATTAGGGGTTTGCCCTTAGGTCAAACCCCGGTTTTGGAATTAACCAAGAAATGAGAAATGTTGTAAATGTAAATGATTGTAATGTAAAACAAGTACTAGTACCTTGTTGTAAGGATGTTTGTATCCTTATATGCGAAGGTATAGATGTTGTTGTATGTTGTATGTTGTATGTTGTAGTATGTGATCTCCTCTTCAATGGTTGAATCCTTGTCTTGAATGCAACACTTAGCCTTGAATGGAGACTTAGAATGATCAATTGCTTGAAGGAATGCTTGAATGCTTGAATGCTTGAATGTTTGAATGTTTGAATATCGTTTCCATGCCTTTTTCCATCTTTTTAAAATGAGAGAGGAAAAGTAGTTTATATACTTGCCAATTAGGGTTGATAGACTGATTTTCCCGACCTTAGGCGGACCAGGAAATGTTATTTTCCATTTTGCAAACAAAAAGACCCGAAGTCCCATAGGAGACCGGGCCCAAAATAGGGCCAGGGACCAGGGCGCTGGGTGCCATGGTCCTGGGGGACCAGGAAGGACCAGGGCGCTGGGCGCTCTGGTCCCACCTCCTGGGACAGCAGGGTGCAAGGAGGGATCAGGCAGGGTGCTGGAAAAATGCAGTTTTTGATGTCGTGGACAAGTTTCGGGGTCTCCATTCAGGTTTAGTGTTGTGTCACCGTCGTGAAGACCCAAATGCGGTCGAAATTGCAAGTGTCACAATTTTAGGACGCTACAATTGGTTACACTAAAGGTAATGCTGACAACAACTTATATTTAAAAGAGACTAATGAAGACATCTTGGTTATTGAAGTCTTTGTTGATGATATCATTTTTGGAGGAGAAGATGGATTATGTAAAGACTTTGCTAATAAGATGCAGGAAGAATTTGAAATATCTATGATTGGGGAGATAAAATTATTTTTAGGATTACAAATTTCATAGACTGATAAAGGTATATTCATATGTCAAACAAAGTACTTGAAGGAACTACTGAAGAAATTTGGTATGGAAAAATTAAAACCAGTAAGTACTCCTATGACTGCAACTGATAAATTGACATTGAAGGATGATTCAACTCCTATTAATCCAACAAGATACAAATCTATGATTGGAGGTTTACTGTATTTGACATAAACAAGACCTGATATAATGAATGTAGTATGTATAGTTTCAAGATTTTAGAGTAATCCTAAAGAAAATCATGAATCAACAATAAAAAGGATTTTCCATTATTTACAAGGCACAACAAATCTTGGTTTATGGTATCCTAAAGATGAAAAATTTGATTTATGTGCATACACCGATGCAAATTGGGCAAGAGATGTAGATGACAGAAAGAGAACCACCGGCAGGGCATTCTTTCTTGGTAGCAGATTTATTTCATGGTTGAGCAAAAACAGAGTTGTACATCATTATCAACAACAAAATTAGAATATGTTGTAGTAGCAACTAATTGTAGGGTGGCTACAAGAAGTTGAGTCCCACTTTTGGGCAAAAAGTGGAAGTGTTTTCTCTATTTTTCAAATTTTCTGTCAATTGATGTCAAAATTTGATGCACTTAGAGATTGAATCTCAAAAAACTTCAGTAATAGAAAATGTAGTGCTCGGAGTCTACTTTTCAAATATGTAATTTATTTTAATACCCACATGCTAGAAATCCCTTTTTAGTAGGCATGTTTAAAAACCAGTTTTTCAAAATGCCTGTTTCAGGACCATACCACACGTGTACGACCACCCTTTTTTGATGTAAATAAATGAATTTTTGCAAATCCTTCTGGGAAATGATACCTAAGACACCATATATTTATGAGAATATTTTTTCTTTTTTTTTTATTGAATATATAATTTTTTATTAATTTTTAACTGACAATAAAGTATATTTTCAAAACATCGGGTGTACGACCACCATAATTTGATGAAAATTTCATATTTTTCAACTTTTTTTTTTGAATATTCAAAAGAATTGTATGTAGATTGATGTCATATTATTTATTTTTCTAAAATCCTAAAAACAAAAAAGTTATTAAAGTTTTAGTGAACCTTGGTATTTTAGGTTTAGGTTCCACTTTTAATTAATAAATAATATAAAAATAGTAAAAATAAACTCATCACTATGAAATTTACATTTCTGAAATCAAGACGCTAAAAACTCTAATGGGTTTTCAATTCGTCAAAAAATTCAATCAGAAAGGCCCTCAAAAAATTAGGCCAAGGTAGAAATCCGATGTCATTTTACCTTAGTCATTTTTTTGGAGGTCCAAGCATAGGCTTGGTGGGACCAAGCCTATCCTGAAGAAAATAACAAAGCTAAGGGTTGTTTCTCACCCCTAATTTTAACAAATGGGTGCCTGTTTCACTTTGTACCATTGAAAGCGAAACAGGTGCCCATTTTAAAAAATGGGCACCTGTTTCATTAAATAATGGGCGCCCATTTCTGAAAAGATCCATTGGGCCAGAATCTGGCCCACAAGCACAAATCCTAATGATTGAATGATTTTTCAATCATTGCTTGAGAGGTATGATCTACAAAGAGAATTTTTTGATTAATCATTCTCTTTGTTTGTCTTATTATCGATTTGGTAAGGAGATCAATTTGAATTCAAATTTTGGTGTAGCCATGGGATCAAATCAATGCAGGAAGAGGCAAAGGAAGGTTCTGACAACTGAGGAGATTGCAAAAAATAAGGAGAAGGAGGAAATGCATCAACGAGAGAGAAGATCAAGAATGAGATAAGGAGCTTCAAGTTCCACAATCATTTCAGAAGAGGAGAACATCAATGAGACCATAAATGTTGACGAAGGAAACACAATAGAACCATTTAAATTAGGTGCATCTTCTAATCCATTATTGGATACATGTATGTCTTCAAAGCCCTATGTTTTTTCTCATGAAGAATTGGTGATTTAGTAGAAGCAGGTTACTTATTAAATGAAATTCTAATTGAAAATCAAACCCCAAATGAAATTAGAACTCAAGTTGAAACTGAATTCAAAATCCAAATTGAAACCCCAAATGAAACTAGATCTCAACTTGAAACTGAAATTGAAACCGAATTTGAAACTCCAAATGAAATTGAAAATCCACTTGCAACTAAAACCAATAATGTGTATGTAGACATGGAAACACCAATTGAAAATAAAACATGTTTGAATGATAATCAAATGAATGAAAAATTTGAAATTAAAAATTGATGTACTAGACAACCTTCCTTGCTTGGTTTCATGGAGACAGATTAGGACACATGCAAATAGATTGTTTAGACATTTTTTTTATAATAATAAATTTGGGTTTCAATGTCAATTAATGGTACAACTAATTAAAATGACTAAAATGCAAAAAGTGATGAAGTTAGGCTTTTATGTCAAACCCAAGAAGAAGGATGAGTCTTTAAAACAAGTTGTATCGACTATTTCTAGTGCCTTTGATACAATTGGAAAGAAAAGTCGTTCTAAAGATAAAAATCCGGCATGACGGGCAATAACAATAGCTTTAGTAAGCCAAACAACTTCTAATAAAAGAATGATGAGTAACATAAGTGGATATCTTAATATTCATCGCAAAAATTTGTCAAGAGCTGTAAAAAGAAGAGTTAATTTTGAAAGTGATACGGCAAACAAATTGTGGACTTTTAGTGGTAGACTACCAAGGTCTGATATGAAACTTACTAGTAAAGTCAAAAATTTGATTGAAAATTCTGGCATGATAATACGAGAGTATCACCTAATGTTAGAGATGTTCTTAAATTAAGAGTTGGGTCAAAAATTCGTGATCCACATCCAAAACACCTATTGGACATGACTCAAACTGAATTATATAAAACAAATTTGGATGATAAGGTGTGGACTATTAGCATTTGTCAAAGGTCTTTTGGAAAGTGTAAATCTTGGTATGTTTGAATTAACAAGGAAAGAGTCACGTGTTGCAAAACTCATGTTCAATTTCGCTACCATTATGATGTATTTTGATATATACGTGTTACCATGCATAGTAATGGAATGTTCTGAGAATGTGGTATAAATATACCACTTGAAACTATAAAGGAGTTTATTTCAAGTTTTTTTTGCAACCCACTAAATGAACAAAATTTTCTTTTCAATGCATGTGTTTCTAGTGTATGTGATATATGTGGCAATCTTGCATTGTTGGATGAATGTTTGCATGAAAATCTTTCAAATGATTTTGGACAACAATTAGTTGATGTTAAAAGATTTAAAACTATTGAGTATCCACTAAAGGATGGAAAGGTTGGAAAATGACGCGATCTAATCACTGAAAAAGTTAGTGTTCATGCATTTATTAATGAATTCAAGAGTAACATCGTACCTAAATATGTTAAACACACTCAAAATGCTAGATGGCTCGATGGTCAGTTCCAAATATGTAAGGATACATTTCCTATTGGTAGTATACTTTCGGTTGTTGAATTTATAGAGAACTACATGCTTGCACCACAAGATGAGGTCCAATCACAATACTACAATTTAGTGCAAGTATCAATTTTTGTCCATATTGTCTATAGGCATGCACCAGATAGTACAGAAGAGGATCACACAATTTTGAGAGAGTACCATTTCTATATGAGTGATAATAAATTACACTCATCTGAGTTTGTCCAGTTTTGCTTCAAGACCTTTTTTCAAAATTTGAGGGAGAGAGAAATTCAGATGACACAACATCTAATATGGTCAGATAATTGCACAGGCCAATTCAAGAATGCTAGAATGTTTTATTGGTTGAGTAGGACTCATAAGAAAACTAATATCGAACACATGTGGAGTTTTTTTGAGGCTGGAAATGGGCAAGGAGAACATGATGGTGCCAGTGCATGTGTTAAGAGAGCCCTTTGCAGAGAGCAACTCAAATTCAAGGAAAAGGCTAAATTTAAAAATGCAAGTGCAATTGTAGATTGGTGTAGTGCAAATTTATCCATAGGATCAAGTCAGAACTCTACAATTAGATGTTTCTTCTGGCTAGTTAAAGAGGAGAATATCCTTCCAAGATATGATTGTGATACAATCAATGGATCAGCTAGATGGCATTCATTTAAGAGTTCTAATTCTAACACTTGGACTATATGGACTAGAGAGCTTGCATGTTTTTGTCAATTTTGTGTTGTAGGTGAATGGAAAGAATGCAAGAATATGGAATGAGTCAAAGAATGGAAACACAAATCCTTACCACCTATTGAGACACAATATGAAGATGTTAGAAGAAATGAAGACCTTGATCATGCATTTGCATCAAAAGATTATGATCATGTTTTAGATCTCATACAACCTAGTAATTTAATTCAATTTCTTGTTTATAACTTTAAATTATATATTTTTATGTATTTTCATATAATTTATGATTACATATTTGAATTATAAATTCTAACAAGTTTTATTTCTACATGTACTTAAATTTGTTTTCTAGGACATGTGTATGATGTTGTTGCACCTGAGGATAATGATGAGTAGGTTGAGTATTGGCTAGCTAGATATGTAGAACCTAAGAAAAAGTTGATATGTGATCAAGTAGATGATGATGGTTTTCAGTATCTAGTTGGGTCTATTGTGGTAGTTGGTACATGGCTACACAAATACTTAACAAGAAGGAATGGCTTACTAGCTTATGAAGACTACCAATCAGAAAAGAAGATTATACACTATTCTCATTTAGTGGTGGCAACAAACATCAAATTAGAAAGATACAAAGTTAGACCTGCTAATAAGTTTATTGTGGACACTTTCAATATAAGAGCATGAGGCAATCATAGACGCATTGCAGAAGAGAGAGGATGGAGATGGTACATTAGGTTGAATCAAATTTATATGCATGTAATTTTGTGTTACTTGTGTGAACTCTTTTATATTTAATCATGATAATTGTTTTTCTTTGTCCCTTTAACATTGTATTTGTCTACATTTGATACAATTTTGGTTTCATAAACAACATTGTGTTAGTTATCTTCTTCTTAATGTTATTTTGTGCACATTGTAATTGTGTTACAATTGAATTCTAATTTTTTATGATATATTTATTTTATCATAATCTCTTCATAGATTAAATGTAAGTTCTTGATTTTATTATTATTTCAAGAATAGGATGTTATTGTAAATTGGGATAATTATTTTATTGAATTATAAACTATTGCACTATAAGATGATCAATCACAATGTTAAAATATAAAGTCATAAATAGATCACATAACAAGTCATACATAAAAAGTCCTATAAACAATCACATAACAATTCCTGATGACATAATAACAAGTCTTGAAAAAATAATAATAAGGAAATGACATTAAAACAAGTCCAAATAACATAATAACAAAACAACATCACATATATAATCACTAGAGTGCGCCAAATCACATAACATGACTTGATATCATAATAGTAACGAAATGACATAATAAAAAGTCCTATATATAATCACATAACAACAAGTCCTATATATAATCACATAATAACAAGTCACAGGATAACATAACAAGTGTCATCATAAAAAGTCCATAATACAATAACATGACATGATCTAAAATATATAATCTAAGAACTCGCGTGCATCTCATCTGCAGTCCTCTTCACTCCACGTGAAGGTGGCTGAGATGAATCATCTTGCTACGTGTGGTCCTGAGATGCACCATTCTGTGTTTGTGTAGTATCAGTGTCTCCACCCTCCTATGCAGTATCACTGACTCCACCCTCCTGGGCAGTATCAGTGTCTACACCCTCTTGTACATTATTAAAAGATTTTACATGAGAAGAAGATTTAACATGAGAAGAAGTTACTTGCATAATTCACTTATAAAGTAATTAAATACTAAAAATTTAAAATAAATTACCATACGACCATGCTCTACAATGCCCTCACTGGTACGTGGAGGTCCACTATCATGAACAAGAAAAGTGGTTGTAGTCAAGTCCTACAAAAAAAATATTGTACATCAATTTTGATAATCCCTATAAAAGCTAGGTACATAGTATAAACAAATTAGAAATTATTTTTCTGATCATCACCTCAAATGACAATGTCGATGGTTGCATCTGGCCCAATCCCATAGCCATACCAATATTGGTAGTGGTATCGACCTAAACAACATATATAAAAAATGAATCAAACTTGTATTTATACATAAATTATAAAGTATATATATAGACTACAAGATTATCACAGAAAAGCATATGTGTGATGTAGGCAAAGTAACTGATGGTCAAAGGCATACATGTGATGCACCATCAAACAATCTAGAAGCCTACAATTGCAAAAAATAATGACCATGAATCAATGTTGTACATAAATTGGTAAGCATATAAACACTTCAAATTAATGGATGAAAAACATACTAGTGGTATATGAGGCTGAGCCTCAGTGGTCCACGGGTCACATGAAGAACTACACACCTCAGTGCTACATGAAGCACCCTACAAAATTGAAAAAACATATCATACACATCATTACATTAAAAAATTTATTATTTATTTTAAATGTACATATCAATATAATGTATCTAGATGAAAGTGCATACCATAAATGGGGCACCAACATCTCTAGGTATTGAGGTAACATGATGTCAGTTCCTCAATGATGTGGTATGATTCATCCTTTGTTCAAAAAAAAAATTGACTCATGTTATGGTTCATATGTGTATATATAAGGAATTTAATATTGCACTGTAAATTATATAAATAAATTTGTACCTTTGTAGGTTGATCATTGTCTGCCCACAGGAGATCAACATATGAAGAGACAACATCAGCATGTGCAGACTTCTCAGCATCATCATAACCACCATGGGCAGCATCAACATCATAAAAATCACCATCTCCTCTAGGGGAAACCTCACTCTATGGACCCATACATACATCCCCACAACTCATGCAAACATGTGCTAAGCTAGGGGTAGCCCTCACCTCGCACAACTACTGTACCAAATTGCCCGATAGGGCACTCAATGAACCTAGAGCAGAAGCCACTGCTTGATGATGGGTAGGTGTTGGAACAACTGGTGATGGAAGAGGAACCAATGGATCATCGTGCACATAGTTTCTAACCCTGCTGCTCAATTTTTCTCCTAGCCTATTCTGGGGCATGCCTCTCCCAACCCCTTGAAATGATCTAATATCAAAGTAATTGGGCTTTTTACCAATTCAAATTCGGCCCATAATTTCTTCAAAAAATACATCGGGACCTCATTATTGGAGTGTGGACCATCCACCACCATTCCCAAAAGTGTCTAGCAATGCTCGGGTGCCTACACTATTGAATAGAGATCTGTGGCTTCTTCGGATCTATCTCTTCACCCATCTTAGGGTTCACAAAATATTGTTTCAAATCCATTTTTGTTATTTTTAATTCATTAACTTGTTTGTATGTGATGCCATTAGCATAAATGCATGCAATCCCTCACGCCAACTACGATAGCTATCTAGCTCGCTATCTAAAGGCTACATAGACTATACAATGCCTTGCATACTATCTGCAAGGTGTAACAATTGCGGAGGTGGATGATGCTCATGCCTAATAGTATGAATATCTCTAATCAAAGAATCAATATTCATCCTAATTGTCTGTCTCAACTGATCAGGTGGAGGAGGTGGAGGTGGAGGTGGAGGTGGTGCTAGACCTAATAGCTCATCTATCTCGAACTCATCCATTATGTGAAAATAAGCTGAATATATATACAAACATGAAAATTTACAATTACAATTACAAACATACAAATTTACAATTACAATTACAAACATGAAAATTTACAATTACAAACTATTTAATTTACATTTCACCTTCCAAAAAAACTTATAATTAAATACAATTTAGCAACTTAAATATAAAAAAAGGAAACTCACATAGATCTATAATATTATTAATAGGTGGGTAATAATAAGCATCATTTAAGAAATATTATCCACTTAAATCAAAGTATAAGAAATATTCTACAAAATAAAACATCATAATGCCCATGCAACTCAAACAATACTTTTTAACATCTAAAGATGAATTAGTATAAGTTCCATCAAAATCATAAAAATAATCATGAGAGAGAGAGAGAGAATAGATAATGAATAAATGACTCCATTGATCTAGATAATGAAGGTAACTTGCATGGAATTACAATTTAGTACCCTTGAAATATTTAACCATTATCGTCAATTAGGCTACCACTTTATATTTTCAACTTGATAGGATTCGATTCAACTACTCTCTTTTGGTTAAATTAACTAAATTCATTAAAGTCATAAGTTATATCTATGAACTTGTCAACACATGTACTACTTTGTTGTGTTCTTTGCTAGAATCATTGGATGATTTAGTGATCGCAACTAGTAGTACTACAGTAAGTTGAAGCTTGAATAAATAGTAGGTTCTCTACTCTTGGAGGAGTTAAAACAAAAAAAACTTTTTTTTTTTTATATTTAATTTTATATTGGTATTTTCTTGTTCAAAGTCACAACCCACAAAATGTGATTCCAATATTGATCTATATTTGATTCTTATTTTTATTAAATCTACCACTAGTGTGATCTATTGTCCTCTTAACTTAAATCAAGCTATGTAAATTTAAAGCCTCGTAACTTTTGATAGAGAGCATATTTTTTCATGCTTAATGTGGCATTGAAAAGGTGGTTCATAAATCTTCATAGATCACACAATTATTTTCTAGAATATTCCCTCGTATTTTATATTTTATTTTTTGTGATTTCACATTCTAGTCATTTACTTGGACATCTTGGCACTTGAAAATGAATGTCTTACATGAGATGAATTTGTTTGATATGTTTTATATGTATTGATTTTATTGATCTTTTAAGTTTTTATTTGAGGAGGTATCATAGGTTTCTCTATTCATCCTTTTGTGGTAAAATTAGAAAGGGATAACTATGATTCTTTTGTAAAATGGTATCTTGATAAGTTTTAGGTGGTGTAATCATTTTCCTTTTATGTATGGAGTCATACCTAAACTAGAAACACTAGAAATTATATAATCTTGGTGTAACATCATTGACCATGTAGGAGTGATTTGATCTAGTATCAAGATCATGATTCTCTGTGTATTGCATTGGATATTGATTTCCCCCACACACTTTGGAATAGACTTTAGGAGATCCATGGAGACCCTCATATCTCTCCGTTCCTAGAGGATCCTATTGTATATTTTTTCATTCCCTTTGTAGATGAAGATCACATACCCTTCGATGGTGATACTTAAGAGGAAATTTATTATATCATAGGTCTTGCATGTTTTGACAATTTAGAGGCTTGTCTCATTCTTCAAGTACTCATCCTATCAAGACCTAATATCCATCTTAAATGTTTTTTATTATTTTAGATTATTATCACCAATTCCATAAACCTAATTGATTTAGTCTACATGGCATTAATCACCTTCTAAACATGACCACTTGGGATTCATATCTTTTGAATATATTATCCTTGTTTGAGGAGTTTAGAATTACATATGTTAAATATTATTTTGAGGATATTGATATCCTCTTTCATGATTGGGCTAAGTTAGGAAGTAGTGAGGATTAATAGTGATAGTTAGAGTATTATCAAATTTAAGAACCCTATTTTTCACACACAAAAAAAAACATATTCATATTCATTATCATTTTAAAGTTCAATTTAAACATAAATTAAACATCTAACTTTTACAAAAGAATCCTATAATGAAATACAACATTTACAAATATAAATTTAAACATTCAGACTTTTATGCATGATTAAAATAGAGAGAGAGAGAGAGAGAGAGAGAGAGAGAGAGAGAGAGAGAGAGAGAGAGAGAGAGAGTAGGTAATTTGAGATACAATGAGTTAGAGAGAGAATAGATAATTTGAGAGATAGAGAGTAGGTAATGATAGAGAGAGCATAATGTGTGAAAGAAAGAGAGGGGAGTAATGTGTGTGTGTGAGAGAGAGAGAGAGGAAGAGAAAGGGTAATGTGTGTGTGGGAGAAAGAGAGGGGATAATGAGAGATTGAGAGAGAGAGAGAGCGTAATGACAGAGATGGTAATGTGTACGTGTGTGTGAGAGAGAGAAGGGGGGCTTTATTGATGATTTTCATCTAGGGTTTATTGTTTGTTAAGTTTTTAGGGTTTTTTGTTCATTTATTTTCTATGGTTTATCATTCATTTTTTTCTATTTAGGGTTTAGTGTTCATTTTTCTATTCAGGGTTTATTGTCTATTTTTTGTGTCTAGTGTTTATTGTTCATTTACATTTTGTTTTTTGTTTTTTTCCTATGGTTTTTACTATTCATGTTTTTTGCAATATTTAAAAACTAAAAAACTATTTTAAATATGAAATAAAATAAAATAAAAGATGATTTTCAAACTTTAAAACATTAAAATTAAAAAATAACAATACATTAACATTATTTTAGGAAAAATAATAAAAATAAATAAAATAGAATATAAAAAATAAAACTAAATACCTGGAAGGAGGTAAAAATGGTCTGGGGGGTCAACTAGGGTGAAAAAAATGGGTACTTGTGCTCCTCTAAAACATCTACCCGTTTTCCAAACAGTGAAAATGATGGAAAATGGTTTTAAAAAAAAAATACATTTTAAAAATGGGCGCCCGATTGCCGATTTGAAAGAAATGGGTGCCCATTTAGCTTTGAGCATCCGTTTCTTAATGGCTTAGTAACCCAAAGCTAAATGGGTGCCTGATTTGTAAAAATCAGGCACCTATTTCTAGCAGGCTCTTTTCCCAACCCGCTGACTTTTGCGGGATTGGGACCCAACTTTGTGCATTTACCCTGTACCGAGGTATTATGGATTAAGCAAATGTTGAAGGACATAAAGGTAAAATGCAAAGAACCTATAATTATTTATTGTGATAATTCAACAACAATTGATATATCTAAGAATCCAGTATTTCACTCTAAAACTAAACATGTTTCTATCAAATATAATTTTCTGAAAGAGAATGTTGAAGCAAAATAAGTGAGATTGGTTTATGTGAATACTAAAGAGTAGAATGCAGATATCTTTACTAACCATTTACCTAAGGAAAATTTTGAATATCTCAGAGAGTACCTTGGGGTTATACCCTCACTGGTAGAGACTTAGACAATTGTTGCTTGGCATCAAACTAACTAAATTAACAGAGAAACCTTTTTCTGGCTTTGATGGAGGAGAGATACTTCTTAGGGGGAGTAGTTGGTTATAGTAGTTGGCTATTGTATCTGGTATTTATATTGCTTTGGCATTTGATGTCAAAGGGGGATAGATATCTATGAAAAAACATTATCCTTTGGGGAGAGATTATTCATTAGGGGAGAGATTTTTACTCTCTGTATTTGTATTATGATTTCTGGTATTGATCTATTTGAGAGATTGTTGGTTTTTGGTTTTTGGCATTTCTACTTTAGCACTTAGATGGTTTTTCCATCTTGTGTTACCATCAATGCCAAAGGAGGAGATTGTTGGTATTATGGATATTTTGCATTGGTTTTTTCATTGATTTCAACACTTATCAACACTTATCTTTCTGGAGATGTTTGGTATGCTGAACCGACACATTATGTTCACCGGCAAGTTCAGTGACTTATGCATAGTCACTGATATATCATTAACCGATAGGTTATATTGTTCACCGACACTGAGGATGACTTGTTATCATCTAGAGATCACTTGGTTATGTTGAAGACATGGTTTGGACACTTGGTTTTGGTACTTTTGTTATTGGCCTAATCGGGTTAACATATTTGTTGTTACCAGCAAATTGGTCTAGGTTATGGACTGTCATACATTATCTATTTCAAATCAACACGACACATTATGGAGATGATTAATTAATTGGTTATTGTTGTAATTATATTGAGCTAACATGATGCATCATATCTTGACTTATTTGTAATTGATTTAATTGTAATATTCTTAGTAAGCCAACCTACACATTTGGTCTTAGGGCTTGGTATATATGTAAGATCTCATTTGTGAGATGACATAGAATAAGAAGAGAAAAAAAAGAAAAAGGTAGAATATGATATGGTAAAAGAGCTACTCACACAGACATCATGTGAAGGTTCAAGGAAGGTTTGAAGGTGATTATTAGAGCTTAACTGGTACTAAATCCAACATTGTAGATGCTACTTTGAGTAGTACATTATCATTGGATTTAATCATCCAATTGTAGTCAGTGTGACTCCTATTTTCTGATTGAGTGGTGAGCTTTAGGCGATTGGCCTTTCTGCATGTGCAAACCCCATTTGTATACACATACTATTTGAAGTAGTATCATCTGATTGTGGGTAAGACTTCCCACCATGGGTTTTCCCTTTACAGGGTTTCCATGTACAAATCTTTGTGTTATGTGTTGTGGATATTGTTTCTCTTTCTTTTATATGCATTGAGTTTCACCGATATTAATATAAACTGCTAATCTGTCTATCGACATTAATTCTAGTTTACCAGTATTAAGTATCAAGTTTGATTAAGTTATATTTGGGTTGAAATTAATAGACAACTGATTCACCCCCCCTATCAGTTGCCTTCAGGTCCTAACAAGATCCACAAACATCAATTTGAAGGAGAAAGAAGAACAATGGCAGAAAAATGAAGGATATTCCAACATTTTGGTTTGCATTTTAGTTTTAGATTCTTGTCTTCATTCCTTTATTGAATGTATTGGGATCTTTTCATTATAATTTTAGGTTTGTGGTTGCCTAATTTTGTGCTTTTAATGTGTATTCGAAGTTTCCTGATGACAAGATGTTTTCAAGTTCTCAACATGAAATGCTAATTCAAGGAGATAGATTTAAACACAAGAAACCAAATGCTTGGTCACACTTATTAAAATACTTTTCTTTTCCCTTAGATACATTAGGTTATTTTTCTATTCCCATTGTTACCCTAAATAAGCCTTTATTCTTAAGTACAAGAATTACTTTCAACTTCCAATCATGATAATTGAAAGGTATTAGAGGTTGTATAGGCACATTAGAATCTATGTTGCTAGACTTAAATTGTTGCTTTTGTAGAATGTGGAAATGAAGAGCTTGAGAAATGCAACAAGTGTGAAGTGAAGGAATAACACAACACAAAAAAAGAACTTCTTGAGGAACTGTAAAAAATAGACCGCAAATAACACCCTACTTGATTATATTTTTGTTTTCCCCTTGTTTTTGGCACTTTATAGAAGGAGTGCTTTGTAACTAGATCCCCTAAAAACACATAAATTAGCATTTTATAATGAGATTTCATGAGTGTTCCCGTTGGATTTGTGGCAAAAAAACATGCACTTTTGCAAAAAGCAACACTCAATTTTGAGTGGTTGAGAAAAATTTATGAACAAAACAATTTTTGCATTATTATAAAATTAATCCTCCTCAAAACAAATTTCAACTTGAGAAAATTTACCAAAAAATATGAAGCATATTATGCCCCCTTGGGTTGGAGAGAACCAGGTGCTAAAAAACCATGTGAATGAATCGATTAATGGGTGTGTAGGTGTAGGCCCGCGTGAATCTACGTGGGTGTTACTGGTGCCATCCACTTGGAGCCACATGGGCACTACTGCGGTCGTCTGGGATGAGATGAATGGAGGATACAAGCCTCTGTTATGTAGGGTGAGCCAACAACACCAGGGGTCAAGAGTCTTGTGTACCAGAATAGATCTTATCGTGCCTTCTATGTCAAGTAAATATCTTACTCAGAATGCTAAAATCGGCCAATGGCCTAGATTACCTCAAAACAACTTTAGTACCATGAAAAAGCCAAGATCAAATGAAGATAAATAACAAGAACAATAACAACTTGAATATAAGCAATGTCAGCCAAGTAAATAAGATGGAGAAGGAGAGTACATATAGCTAGAGTGATTGGCTCGAATCAGAAGTTGAACCCGACATTCAATGAGTGGTGGTGAATTGCCTCCGACTAAAATAGCATGAGGTGTCTAAACTAAGTTGAAACATCTCTATTCAACTCCTAAATGATCTTGACAACTTACATGAATAAGTGTCTGTTAGCAAATGCACACTCCAATGACAAATTATAGGTGATTCAAGGTATTGTCATTGATGGCAACCTTGCAATCATGTGATACTGGCAGGCAGACACATGCACCGGCACCGACAAACTCTACATCAGCATACAGAACACCGACATACCGAAAAGGAAGAATACCGACACACTGGCCAATAGGAATTTTGTGTAGTTATATTTTTTATTTAATTGCAGAGTCTTTTGTAGGATGACTTGGCGAATTGTAAAATGACTCATATATGTATGAGATCATTGTAGATAATATAGTGTGTAAGATGAGATGTGAAATATGAATAGAAGGTAGCAGACCTAATATGTGAATTATTGATTAAGGGTTTATGTATGTAGCAGAGCTTAAACCGATACTGGATTTGGCATAGCAGATGCTAATTTGAAGCAGTACAAGACATTGGATTTGTATAATCCACTTTTGTAAGTCAGTGTGACTTCTTTTGTATTTGAGCAGTGAGCTCTAGGCACTTGGCCTTCCTGCATGTGCAGGCCCCTATTGTAAGCAGTAATATTCTCTTATTGGCTAGTAAGTGAATATTGTGGGTCAAAAATCCCACCGAGGTTTTTCCCACACCAGATTTCCTTGTCAAAATATTGTGTTATGGTGTGCTTCTTATGTTGTGGCTATTGTTCTTACTTGTTGCATTAATTTTGGTTTACTGGTACACAATTTTGATATACTTTTCATGTTATAAGTTAAGAAAGTTTTACTATTGGTCAGATACTGATTCACCTCGCCCCCCTCTCATTATCTTTGGGAATCCTAATAATTGGTATTAGAGCCTCGTCCTCTATTTTCAAAATCCTAATAGATTGAGGAAGATCTTGACACTGGTAGAGATGGAAAACCTAAGGAAGCAATTGGAAACAGCTCTTTCAAACTATGATTCAGAAAAAGTGAAAAATATCAAACTTTAAGATGATATGAAGGTTGCACAGGATATCATTCAAGGACTTCAAGAAAATTTTACTATTGCAAGGAATAAGAGAAGAGAACTTTGTGAAAAGATGCAGAACAATGATGATGAAAAAGAAACTCTTAATGATCTGGTGAACAATTTGAGACAAGAAAACACTACAATGAAGAATGAGATGCAAGATATGACTATGAGATTTTGTAAAGAAATTGAAGATAGAAAGAAGAATGAAGATGACTTGGTTAGAAGACTGAATGATGCTGGAAATGAAAACACAAGACTTAGTCATGAAAATGATATGTTGAAAACAGATTTGATGCATACACAAAATGACACAAATGAACTCATGAGATAGAAAGGAATCTTGGAAAGAGAACTGGCTATTGCAAATCAACACAAGGAGAAATTCAAGAAAAGCTCAGAAGAACTTGATGACATACTGAAAAACCAAAAACCTAATGGAGATACAAATGGCCTTGGCTTTGAAGTTGGTGAAAGTTCTAGTACTACAAACAATCATGATCATAGCAAACCGGTAAGACAACCCAATGCTTACAAATTTAATGGGAAATTTTTTAACTGTAACAAGTATGGTCATAGAGAAAATCAGTGTAGATCTAGAAATTATCAGAACACTAATACATCCATCGGTCAATGCTCTAAATGCAACAAAATTGGTCATAATTTAGAAAATTGTAGAATGAACGTAAGATGTTATGTTTGTGGAAGATTTGGACACCTATTTAATCAATGCATAACACAAACCAACATAGGATATGGGAAAGCTATTTAGAATAACAATGTAACTTGTTATGCTTGTAACAAGATTGGACATATTGCAAAATTTTGTAGAAGCAAGACATCACCGGCAAATAACAAAGGTCCTAGCTTGAAAGGTAAAGAAAAAGTTGAAGAGGTCAAGCAAGAATTCTCAAAACAATGGATCAGAAAGTCAGATCAGAATGTTGATGGAATACTCCTCCACCGGTAGAATAGAGTATCACTCCACCGGTAGGAAACTCTTCATCTAACTAAAGGAAATTCCTTTGGGGGTTTAACAACAAATTGAAAAACATGCTATACTACCCTCGGTTGATGGTAAGAAGTTGAATTACTTCTATACCGACAGATGAGTTTAAGTTGTGACTTGATCGGCAAGCATTAAATCTGGTAGTTGGTGAAAATAATAGTATAAAGCAAGTGTTTTGGCTCCATTTTTATTTCATCAAGCATTCAAATCTTTGAGAGCACGAAAATTTCTGAGCGAAGGCATTCTAAGCGAAGAAGTGAAGCAATTCATCCAAGCATTCATCCTTAAGGTAGATTGAGGTATTTATAATCATGGCATCCTCCTCCACTCCTGAATTTATTGCAAACCCTACTATTGTTGAGGTTATTAAGTGCCCTACACCCATATTCAAACTAGTTCCTGAAATTGCGAAGAAAGATGATAGCATAGGTGCATTTTCTCAAATTCCTAAGGCAGTAGTATATGCAGAAGACCATAGGATATACATACATTGTCACATAGAGGAATTGGGTGATGATGAAATCAAGAATATGTATAGGACTGTGATTTGTGATGAATCTAGAAATGTGAAGCCGGAACATAAGATAGTAGAAACCCTAGGTTTTTCTGAAATCCTTAGTGTCCCGAATTTTCCCAAGGATATCATAAGGATTGTGCTAAGTAGAGTTCATGGTGAATTATTTTGGTTGGATTCAATCCACAAAATCACCAAGGAAGCGGTTAAGGCAGTAACAAGGTTACCTTCCACCAGTAGCAGGCCTAACAAAACAAAGAAGGTCTCTAATGACACAGTGATGAAACTAACTGGTGCAACTTTTGACAAAAGATCTCTAAGGGTAAATGATGTGAAGGACATAAATGTCATATTTATTAGTATGATCTTAGGCTACAAAGCTACACATGCAAATAGGTTGAACTCAGTTTCTAGCCTATGTATTAAAAGTGCATATGACATGGTTAACAACAATGCTAAGATAGATGTGTGTGAATGGCTCAAAGATGAATTGATAGACAATCTGGGGAAATAAAAGGAGATAAGAAAGGAACCTTTAGATTTGGAAATTTACTTGTATGTTTAATGTTGTACATTACAAAACAAGTACCCAGTATTGGTGCAAGAGATTTTGGTTTTGACATACTGGTAGGAAAGCAATTATTGGATCTACTGAACAACATGGGAGATAACAGGGAGAAAAACTTAAATGAATATTTTCAAGCTCTAAAAGCTCGAATGAAGACCAGAATAAGACTGGCACAAGCAATTGTAGATAAATATCAAAAAGAAATTTTCTTTGTAATCAAGAAAGATGAAATTTGGATGGAGGCAGTTATCCCTAGAACCATCTGGGTAACTGAAATGGGCTATGAAACAAATGATAACATTATAGAAACTTATGCAAAAGCACTCCTTGAAGCACCAAAGGAACCCACTGAAGAAGTCTTTGGCAATGTTGAAACAATTGAGAGTGGAATTCAGTCAAAGAAAAGACTTAAGAAAGTTGAAGCAACAGTAAAGAAAGGAACCCGACAGGCAAAGGCAATTAAGGAAGATGTACTGAAACAAACTGGTATCAAGGAAAGTGAGTTGGAAGGACTTCAACCTGAAGCTCACCTTTCACTGGTTGGAACTTCCTCTGAGAGTGATATACTGGCGGTATTCAAAAGGGTAGATTGAAAAAGAAAACCCTCACCGGTACCATCACCTACACCCAGGAAAACAAGGCAAAAACAACAGGCAGTGAGGCCTCTAGCAAAAAAGTTTACTCCTAAGAAAAAGAAGGTAAAGCAAGATATTGCTCCACTGGATAAACTCTTGAGTGAAATAACTGAAGATGGAAAATTGAAAAATATCAGAAAAATATACAACACACTATCTATAGATGACAAGGAAAGCATAGAGAACAGTGTAATTTTACACTTAGATATATACAAGAAATTTCTAATGAAAATTGTTGATGAAATACTCACTGATCTTTACAGAAGACTTGAAGCTAGAAGGGTAGCTATTGTAGAGCTTGATAAGAAAATAAAAATTGAAAAACTACTTGCAGTTCATCTAGTTAACTCACTGGAAGAGATTGATCAATTAATCAGTGAAGCAAATCGAACTGTATTTTCAACCGCTCATCGGCATGTAGCACTGATGGTTGGCAAAGTAAAAGAAGTCTTAGAAGATACAATAGATGGATGGGATATATTCTTTGTAGAAAAAGAAAAAGAGGAAGAATTAAAAAGACCTAAGACCATCAGGGTATATCAAAAGTATAGAGATAAGGGAAAAGGTAAGGTAGGTGGACCTCCAAGCCTCAAAATAACTAACAATGTGCCCCTACCTCCTTTAGATACTCCACCGGTAGATACTACTGATAGTTAATCGGCCACTAAGAGTATGGAGACTCCATTAGAGGATAAAAATCATTAGTCTGAAATTTTGTACACTGTAAATATAGATACTCAAGAAGTAAATGTTGTGGTTGATAGAGAAACCACTGAGGACAAGAAGATAGATGTGACTACCAAGTCACCGACTGTAGATGTTGAGGTTGAGGTAAATGAAACTATAAATATAAGCACATAAAAACCCACTCAAAAAGAGCAACCAACAAAGTATACCACTAGTAAACCATTAGAAGAACTAGTAGATAAAATTGAAAAACAAACAGAAGAACCGGAAATGGATAGTGTAGAGGTACAAACTGAGAAACCAAAAATAAATACAAAGACTACATTAGAGAAACTAGTAGTTGAGAGCTCAGAGAAACCTTCTGAGAAATAGATGGAGAAACCAGAACAAAAATAGGTTGAGGTATAGGTTCAGACCGAGATAGTGCCACCAACACAAACTAAAAATCCTAAACCCTTCCTAGTAGAAATGCAAACACAGAGTGACCTACCAGAGGTCGAAACAAGCAAGTCTATCACCACAATCGGTAGCAAAGAAATTGTGAAAATAGTTGGGCAGAGATCTGGCACTTCAATGTCAGAATTCCGGCCTACAAATGTGACTGAGGTCTTATTGGAATCCATTAAGAAGATCCTAGAATGTAATACACAAGCCTATAAGGATATTGATGACACAATTCCAATTCTTAAATTGATAGCACCAAAGTGTATTGTAGATAACAAACAATCTTTAGGTCAACTAGACACATTGTCTAAATTCATCACCGGCAACATTTTGATAGTTGATCAAATAAATGAGGATACATTTAAGGAGAGAATGATTAAATAAAAAGAAAAATTCTTTGAGGAAATTGTAAAGAAGAATAAGGAGAAAATGGACACCCTTTTACCGGAACTTGGAGAGACAATTTTTGATTTCAAGAAACTGTATAGAGACACTTGTAAAACAAATATTCTAATAGAAGACCTAGACAAAGAAATTAGCAAAGCACAGGATGAGATTAATAATACTGCTGACAATCTGATAGGTACATCAGATTCATTTTTGGAGATAGAAAAGAAAATTGCAGATCTAGAAGACAAAATTAAGAAGTTAGAGAAGGACAAAGAAAGAATAAAGGATAAAGCAAAAGACTTGAAATGTAAACTTGGTCCTAAACTAGATTACCTCATTTCATTGAGAAAAGAAATTTTTGAGGCTCTGGTTCCCTGACTCAAGACACCAGAAGAGAAAATGCACATACTCACCGGTACAGTTCAGAGAATGGAAGCGGCATTAACTGATAGCAAGAGATTCAATGACAGTTTAAATCTAGTACTAGCAGACCTTTTTTAGATTGTAATGGTTACAAGGATATAGGAAGGACCCACACTCCACTAATAGAGAATGACAACCTTTTTCATTGATGTCAAAGGGGGAGTAGTGGAGATGAGAAAAATAGTTAGAAGAAAGGACATCATCTGCTCAAGGGGAGCATTCATTTTTGATACAACATTTTTGGTAAGACAATTTTGGCAAACCATTTTTTGGATTTTTCTCATGAGTGTTGCCATCAATACCAAAGGGGAAGATTGTTGGCAAATGCACACTCCAATGAGAAATTATAGTTGATTGAAGGTATTGTCAATGATGGCAACCTTGCAATCATGTGATATCGGTAGGCAGACACAGGCACTGACACCAACAAACTCTACACTGGCATATAGAACACCGGCACACCGAAAAGGAAGAATACTGACACCCTAGCTGACAAGAATTTTGTGTAGTTATATTTTGTATTTAATTGTAAAATCTTTTATAAGCCGACTTGGCGAATTGTAAAATGAATCATATATGTATGAGATCATTGTAGATCATTTAGTGTGTAAGAGGAGATATGAAATATGAATAGAAGGTAGCAAACCTAATACGTGAATTATTGATTAAGGGTTTATGTATGTAGCATAGCTTAAACCAGTACTAGATCTGGTATAGCAGATGCTAATTTGAAGCAGTACAAGACATTAGATTTGTATAATCCACTTTTGTAAGTCAGTGTGACTTCTTTTGTATTTGAGCAGTGAGCTTTAGGCACATGGCCTTCGTGCATGTGTAGGCCCCTATTGTAAGCAGTAATATTCTCTTATTGGCCAGTAAGTGAATATTGTGTCACAAATCCCACCGAGGTTTTTCCCATGCCAGGTTTCCTTGTTAAAATATTTTGTTATGGTGTGCTTCTTATGTTGTGGTTATTGTTCTTACTTGCTGCGTTAATTTTGGTTTACCGGTACACAGTTTTGATATGCTTTTCATGTTATAAGTTAAGAAAGTTTTACTACCGGTCAGATACTGATTCACATCCCCCCCCTCTCAGTATCTTTGGGAATCCTAATAGTGTCAAGTAGATATGGACAACTAAGTAGGCTTAAGTAAGCCTAAGTATAAATAAATAAAATAAATACACTAGCACTTCTAAAGGATACTTTTTTGTAGCTTTCCAATTAGTCTCATACAAATCCTACATGAACTAATAGATGAGGTTCACAACATACATAATATGTGGTCTAATAGTAGTGAAATATATGAGGCTCCCAACCAAACTTTTGTATAGGGTTGCATCTACCTTGGAAGTTACATCTTTCTTCGTTAATTTCTTACCAAGAGTTTTAGTGGTGGCAACTATAATGTATGACATCATTCTAAAAATCTTCAATAAATCAACTACATACTTGGATTCATAAATGTATACACCTTTAGAGTATTGTTGCACTTCCATGCCAAGAAAATAATACATGAGTCCCATATCTAACATTTCAAATTCTTGATTTATTTTAGCTTGAAACTTCTCCATGAGAGATGTGATATTACCTTTATAATTAAGATCATAAACATAAATGCAAACAATGAAAATATCATTGCTGAGATATTAGATATATAGGGTTGGCTTAGAGGGAATTTATTAGAATCCTTTCTTCAAAAGATAACCATCAATTTGTGCATGTACCACGCATGAGGAGCTAACTTCAACCTATCGTGAGTGTGAAGTAGGGTACCTACAACTGCAACACAAACACTCAATAGATCATTACAAGCATGGTTAGAAAACTAAAATCAAATGAAAGATAAACCATGGTAAAGCAACCTATCACCTCCTAAGAGATGCGAGTGTGGATTTTCTCTTAGATCTAGATGAGAAACCCTAGTGACTTGAATATGTTAGACAATTCAAATAACCATAAGACAACTAAGAGGGGGGGGTGAATCAATTGTCTAAGATTACTGGAACAGTTACAAATTTGCACTTTAATATCGGAACAAAACATTAATACTAGAATAGCAGATAAACCAATGAAGCATAAACAATAATCATAGAATAAAATCCTTCCACATGACACCAAGATTTGTATGTGGAAAACCCAGTAAAGAGAAAAACCACGGTGAGAAGCCTATCCATAGTCAAATAATACTTTTCTAGTAAGTATGTGAATTACAATTGAGAGACCTATAGTTGGAGGAAGGACAATAGACTAGAGTGCACTACTCATCACAAAAGGAGCCTCACTAACTACATAGAAATCTAGACTACAATTTGGAGATGTGTTGAACTGCAAAAGATAGCATCTCCTATGCTTGAGTACTATTCCAATTAAGCTCAATACCAGAGGACTAAATCCTCTTACATAAACCTAATTCGATCTCCAATCATAGACCAACTCCTCTTCCTAAATGATATTACATTATTTTCACATTAGATTCCTTGACCATGACCTCTAAAAATAACCATGATGATCTATAATGAGATCTTACATCTATATATACAAACCCTCAACCATAAATAATCAGGTCGACCACCAGATAATAAACCAATTACATAATTATAAACCATGTTATCCTTAGACCAAACAAATAATATCAACACATAAGACATCCTAAAAATACATCAATAGGACCTATCCACATGTTACATTAAAGTTGGTCCATAACCTAGATCAACTGGGACCTAGTATAGGTCCACATGCTTCAGCAATGATATCCATATGCCAAGTCTCAAACATGATCACCAACAACATCCTAAAACTACACTAGAGGATGCACCAACACCACTTATGCAATTCATCAAATATCTCCCCCGAAAGCTCTGCCAATGAAACCCTCAACAAAACCAGAAAACCAATCTTCTAAGCAAGCAGGATAGCATCCGATCTCCAGACCAAACCCAACTAACCAAATATAAGTATAAGCATGATGAACAGGCCAAATCCATCACCAGACAATATCAAAGCCTACTAGAACATGTCAGATCCAAGTTAACCAGAAACTACTCAACCTACTGGGACCAAAAGGGTGTTGGTAAAGCATCCAAACAACTTGTGTTGGCATCAATGACAAAACATCAATGAAACACATAATCAATTCCACCAAATAGCCAACAATCTCCCCCTTTGGCATTGATGGCAACACTAGAAGTGAAAAAACATCTAAGTACCAAGAAATGCCAAACAAGTCTCCCCCAATGGAAGACAACCAACAATCTCCCACAGATAGCTCTGAAAATCTATATCTCTCCCCCTTTTTTTTTCTTTTTCTCATCAATATCACTCCCCTTTAACAACAATGTTAGAAATCTGATAGAAATATCAAAGCAAAAACATAAACCACTGAATCACAAAGCTGACTACTCCCCCTAAGAAGTAGCCTCCCACATCAGTGCCAGAATGAATAGTATCTTTGATAGTGTATGTCGGACTAATGCTAAACCACATCAATCAAGTCTCTATCAGAGGAGAAGAAGCTCCTAATCTGTCTCTCAAGTACTCAAATGATTCCTTGGACAAAGGTTTAGTGAAAATATCTGCAATTTGCTCTTTAGTGTTCACATAAACCAGTCTAACTTCATTTGCTTCCACCTTCTCCTTCAAATAGTTATATTTGATAGCTATGTGCTTTTTTTTACAATGAAATAGCATATTCTTTGATATATCAATAGCAGCAGCTAGTTATCACACTAAATAACTAATGGTGCATCACAATCCAATTTTATATCCTTCAACATTTGCTTCATCCATAAAACTTGTGTACAATTAGTAGCAACAACAACATACTTAGCTTTTGTAGTAGATAAAGAAGTACATGACTGTTTCTTACTGATCCATGAAACCAACTTCTTTCCAAGAAAGAAAGCTCCACCAAAATTACTTTTCCGATCATCAACATCTCCAACCCAATCAACATCTGTATATGAACATAAAGTAAGGTTATCATGCTTAGGGTACCACAAGCCATATTCTGATGTACCTTGCAAGTATCTAAAAATCTTTTTCACCACCATCTCATGATTTTATCTAGGATCACTCTAAAATATTGAAACAATAAAAACAACAGTCATAATGTCAAGCCTAGTCTGAGTCAAATAAAGTAGACCTGCAATCATAGATTTGTATCTTGTAGGATTTACTGGTGCATAAACATATTTTCTTGTCAATTTCTCATTTGTAACCATAGGTGTACTTACCGGTTTAGAATCTCCCATACCAAATTTATTCAACAATTCCTTAGAATATTTAGTTTGACAAATGAAAATAGCTTTGCTAGTCTGAGTAATTTGCAGACCTAAGAAACATTTCATCTCACCAATCATAGACATCTCAAATTATTTCTTCATATTCTTATAAAATTCTATGCATAACTTATCTTCACCTCCAAAAATAATGTCACCAACAAATACTTCAATAATCAGTATATCATCATCAGTGATTTTATAATATAAATTATTGTCAATACTGCCCTTAGTAAAATCTATTGATGTGTGTTTTGACACACTCACCAACAATCGGGTAGTTAATGTGGACACTCACCACCTCTCCTAAAAAGTGATAAGTTCTGAGGAACTAATCACTCCAAGGTCTCTATAGTCGAGTCTCGATGGTGATGGTCATCTTAGTGGCTGATGTGATTGTACCTGTCAAGGGGTTTGCTGGTTAGAACTAAATCTTGTTGGTTATGAATAACTGGACTTCCTCTCTTTTTGTATTTTTATGGCTTAAGATTCTCTGGGAAATAAAATGTGAAGTGTAAAGGGAAACAAGAAAATAACAATAAAGACCAATATAATGACAATATAATGAACTATTCAATTAGTTCCCTGCAATCCAAGCAATTATCAAATATTATCCAAGTTAGCATTCAACAACGAACCTCCAGTAAACCTGCAAAATCATCAATTTCACAAGTCTATGGAAATAAAAATCATCAACAATATGGCCTATCGCAATAATTCTCATACACCAGTATCGTGCACAATATGATTCATAAAGTGATAGACAAAAAGATTAAACCACATTAAACGACATTGCTAACTCCAAATAATAGATGTTACCAGATTACACAGAACAATTTGGTAGAATATAAACGTACATCAGGTAATCTACAAGATGCTTTTCATATTAATCTCCATGAATGTATAACAA
The DNA here is from genome assembly GCF_030272615.1 of Cryptomeria japonica. Taxonomy (NCBI): domain Eukaryota; kingdom Viridiplantae; phylum Streptophyta; class Pinopsida; order Cupressales; family Cupressaceae; genus Cryptomeria; species Cryptomeria japonica. Next base: position 276,724,231 of record NC_081405.1, read on the forward strand.
AAATAACTCAAACTTCTTAACAATCTAAAAAATATTCTAAAATCTCTAATTAGACCTCAAATCATCAATTCGTGGACCCTTACAAATGAATCTAACTTCTCAATTTATAGAAGTTTCCCACCCTACTATCTAGGAAATAATTCTACTCTAAATTAAGAACTGATCCTAGGAGTTGCAGTTAACTTGCAAGTTTCTACCTCGATACTTCACATAACAACTAAAAAATAGGGATTGCATGAGCACTACAAAAACCCTGCTTGGTGAGCCCCGTTTTTGTAATCATGCAAAATTTCTCTCAAAACTGGAACTTGAGTATGAGCAGCAGTTTTATAAAAATACAAGAAAAAGCTTTTCTATCTTTAGCAATTGTGTGCTTATCTTTTTATTTCTTGGTAAAAGCCTTATAATTTTCAATTATACATGCAACTACTTGGACTGACGGATTGGCTACATGCTTAATTCTAAATTTATATTTCTTCAAAACCTCATCCGCATGTGCTCCTTGTTCCTCTAGTTCCTTCACCGTATCTGCCACCTCTTGACACTAAGTAATTAGTTGTGTGTATCTATCCATAAGGGCGACATCGAACTAGGCAGCAAGTCCTAGGTATTGTGCCTCATATGCATCCCACTGATTCAAAACTTGCTTCAAGTCCATTATTCTGATATCAGCTATTCTAAGGCCAAAAGGTCCCAGTATATTTGTCACAAATTCTCATATATCAAAATCTCCCTAAGGAGAGGGTCTTGAATGTTAGTCATCTGCTTGATATACTACTAATACATCTCTATCTTTAGGTCCAAAATGTATATGTAGGACTGTAAATTTTTACAACTATCCCCTCCCAAGAGGTCTTCTTCTACTATTAGCTCTTCTCCTAACCGGAGTATCCTTTTCAAAACTTGGAGCTATTTATTAAAGGTGTTCCCCTTCCACTCTCATTGTGTGGAGCATGTTGCCAAAGCTCTGCCTACCTATACCACCTTACGGTATATTTCCATTGTATTCTGCAGAAACAATCTAATCTTGGCTACATTTACCTAGGTCCAAGATTTGGCGGCAACAGCTAATCACCTCACCTCTAGTAGTGCCTTTACCTCTCCCTCTGGTAGTGATGAGGTTGAAGGCAGGTTATACATTCTACAAGAATCCAGAGGTTTACACATTTCTATCAAGAGCTATTTATATTGCCCAAGTTGTGCCTTAAGCTCCATATTTGAGGTATGCTCTTTTTCCACATGCCCTCTGACAACACTTGTGGCCAGCTCCAAGGTATCTAGCTCTCCTCACTTGGTTTGCTTTCCCAAATTCACCTGAGATATTTGATACTTGGGGGAGACCTATCCTTCGACTTCATGCAGTACTGCCACATCTGCAATCACCTCACTAGAATCTATTTTTGATAAATGATGGATGGTTTTCAGCCTTTTAACCTTTGGAGGTTCCTTAGTGATTACTTGTTGTAGAGTAACTTTTAGGAGTTCTGCTTTCCTCTTCTTCTTTCAGAAGTTAAACTCCAGCCATTGTGGTATATCCTCATCCTTATCACCTTGATGTGATACAATATCCGTAGTTATGATATGGACCTCTACCTCCTGTTCTGCTTCATCTATCACTTTGGCTCACTCTTGCCCAGGATCTTGGGATGAGGAAATCTAGTGGGCTAGGTTAGCTTGGAGAGCTTGTTTTTTGTGTAATTCTCCTAGCTTGCCACTGACCTCTTTATTGAATGTCATTTCTTCATCACCTGGCTCCATCTTAGCTTGCCTAGCTGCTATATCCTTTAGAAGGTCTTCTTGATCATGGGGGGTCAAGATCAACCTTTCATTCAATATGTCTTCTACTTCACCCTCTTCGCCTTCTAGCAGTCATTGTTTCTCAAAACCCTCCTCTTATTGATCGGAGTCAGACTCAATGTTTCTAAATTTTACCCCTTCAGTAGTAGATGTGAAGCCTTGCACTCCGGGCTGCCCTATAGATACATTGACTAATGGTGGTGTGGGAGCAGTGGTGCTTGGAGTATTTGTGGCATCTATTGAAGGTGGCTGAACAAGTATCTCCTAAGTAACCTCTACATTATCTTCTTGTTCTTGGGTACCCTCTCCTTCACTATGGCCTATAGTCATCCATGGTGGGAGAACTTTGGTGAGTGGTACTGCACCCAGCCCATCGGTCACTCCTAGGTCTATAGCCTCCTTCAACAGTTTAGACTCTCTCATCTTTTCTTGGAGTGTCTTCAATAAGTCCTTGGTACTTTCTTGAGGCTTGTCTTCTTCACTCGGGTCAGTGGAGGTATTTTGCCTTGAGGTTGACCTTGTCTTTCAAGCATACTCCTTATGGCCTCTTGATTGGGGTATGCCTGAGATGGATTCCTTTTGTTTTCCTTTTGAGACATTGGGCCTTATCCTTTGGCTTAACCATTGTTTAGTCCTATTGATGACTGCTTGGGAGACCTTCTCCATATTTGTATCTTCAGCTATAGACCACTTTACTAGGGAGAGGGGCCTCTTATCTATACCTAATTCTCTATAAATTGGATCCAATAACTCTCCATCATCCCTCAGGTCTTTAGGGAGGTTAGTCTCAATACCAAAATCTCTCACTTGTGGCATGGACAACCTGTTATAGCTCTTCTCCCTAACCTCAAAATTGTCCTAGAAGTTGGCCCAAAAGTCTTCCAAGCTGGGCTTATGCCCCTCATATGCCTTAGGCATATCTTGTTTTAGTTTCCCTTAGGGATCATAAAATTCCCTAGCATGATCATATTCTTTCAAGTTTAAATCTTGAAGCTCTTGTTCTGCCAGTTTTGTCACTTGTATCTTGGAATAGGCAAAGTATCCAATAGACACTGAGAAATCAATTCCTGTTTTATGTTTCGATGACAACAATGACTAGAGGCCTACAAGTTGTCTTACATATTCTAACAAAATCACTCTATCATTGCAATAATGAGGCAATAGCATCAGGTTCCCTATGAATCCACTAACCCTAATGTAAGTGGAGCATGGGTTTTGGATGAACCAACATGCCCACTCCCGGATGATAGCCATAGCCTCTGGGCTAATCTAATATCCTACATCGCCTGTCAATTTGATGATTATTGGGAAAACAAAGGCATCATTAATGTAGGTCCTAGAGACAACTAAGAGGGGGGGGGTTGAATCAGTTGTCAAATAAATTCAAACCAAAAACTTATTAACCAACTTAATGCTTAATATTGGTAAATCAATTAAGTATACCAGTAAACAGTGTTAATAGAAAATTATTGTACCGGTAAGAATTAATGCATGAAACATAAGCACAAAGTCATCCACAACACATGACACCAATATTTGTATGTGGAAACCCTGTAAGGGAAAAACCACGATGGGAAACCTTACCCACAATCAGATGATACTACTGCAGATAGTAAGTGTACAAAAGGGGTCTACACATGCAGAAAGGCCAACAGCCTAGAGCTCACTGCTCAATCACAAATGGGAGTCACACTGACTATAGTTGGGTGGTTAAATCCAATGAGAATGTACTACACAAAATAGCATCTTCATATGCTGGATTCAGTACCAGTGTAATGCTGATATGCTTCTACAAAAACCTAACTTCACCTTCAAATGATGTCTTCATGTATATCCCTACTTGATCTCGCATATATCCTTCCTTTAATCTTTTTCACATTTCACACTTGATCTTACAAATAAGATCTTACATTTATACCATACCCTAAGACCAATTTTAGTAGGTCGGCTCTACAAGATATTACAATAAAAACATTTTACAAACAATACAATATCCGATGCAATAACCAATTGAACATGTTGGCTTAATCCATTTAGAACAATAATAAATCATCTCCATAGCGTGCCATGCTGATCTGGAAAAGATAAACCTACCGGTGAAACCCTAGATAACTTGGACCTATTTGTCGGTAAAAGCAAATATGCAAATAAGAATATACCAATGATTATTACTTCAAAATAAAGTGTCCACATGATGTCTTCGACATTACCAAGTGTCTTCCATGTCATTGCAGGTACTGGTGAACATTATATCCCATCGGTTAACCATATCCCGGTAACTGTTGCACAGTTTACTGTTTGTCGATGAATGTTGCTAGATCTCCAAAGTAGGTGTTGACATCAATGACAAAACCATACCAAAATACCAACAATCTCCCCCTTTGGCATTGATGGCAACACAAGATGGAAAAACCATCAAAGTGCCAAAACAGAAATGCCAAGTGTAAAACCAACAATCTCCCTAAAGTGACAATCTCTCCCCCTAGGAGCAACATGAGTTATTTTATGTTATCCTGTACCAATTTTCACCATAGATATCTCTCCTCAATTGATAATGTGTTTTTTCATATATCTCTCCCCCTTTGACATCAAATGCCAAAGCTACAAAATTTGAAGTCCATACAAAAATACCAACTACTCCCCCTGAGAAGTAGCTTCCTCATCAAATACCGGAATAAAAGATTTGTCCATTTAATTCTGCCGCTTGATGACAATCATCAACTGTCTAAGTCTCTACCAGTGGAGGTATGACTCTGAGCTGATCTCTAAGATACTCAAAGGTTTCCTTAGGCAAAGGTTTTGTGAAAATATCTGCAAGTTGTTCTTTAGTATTCACATAAACCAGTTTTATCTCCTTTTCTTCAACTTTTTCCCTTAGAAAATTTAGTTTGATAGAAACATGTTTTGTTTTAGAATGTAATACTGGATTCTTAGATATATCAATTGCTGCAGTGTTATCACAATATATAGTAATAGGTTCCTTGCATTTTACCTTTATGTCTTTCAACATTTGCTTAAGCCAAAGTACCTGGGTATAGTTTGTTGTTGCTACAAAATATTTTGATTCTCCTATTGATAAAGATGTACAACTCTATTTCTTACTTAACCAGGAAACTAATCTCTTTCCAAGAAAGAATGCTCCTCTAGTGGTGCTTTTTCTATCATCCACATCTCCTACCCAATTTGCATCTGTGTATGCATATAGATCAAAATTTTCATCTTTAGGATACCATAATCCAAGATTTGTTGTGCCTTGTAAGTATCGAAAAATCCTTTTTACTATTGATTCATGATTTTCCCTAGGATTACTCTGAAATCTAGAAACTATACATGTTGCATTCATAATATCAGGTCTGGTTTGAGTGAAATACAGTAAACCTCCTATCATAGATTTATATCTAGTTGGAGATTCATCCCTTTGAGATAATTTGTCATTTGTAGTCATAGGTGTGCTTACCGGTTTAGAGTTCTCCATCCCAAATTTCTTAAGTAGTTCTTACAAGTACTTAGATTGACTCAAAAATATGCCTTTATCAATCTATAAAATCTGCAATCCTAAGAAGAATTTTATTTCTTCGATCATAGACATTTCAAATTCTTGCTGCATTTCAAGAGAAAATTCTTTGCATAATCCATCTTCTCCTCCAAAGATTATATCATCAACAAATACTTCCATAATCAAGATGTCATCATTAGTTACTTTGTAATATAAATTGCTATCTGCATTTCCTTTAGTAAAACCAATCTTTAAAAGATACTTATCCAATCTTGCATACCAAGCTCTTGGAGCTTGTTTTAATCCATACAGATCTTTTCTTAATCTACAAACCATATCACTGTCATCTATCAAGGAAAATCCATTAGGTTGTTCAATATAGACTTCCTCTTCAAGATCTCCATTCAAAAATGCACATTTGATATCCATTTGATAAACTTTGTAATCCTTGTGGGCTGCAAAGGCCAAGAATAATCTAACTACCTCAATTCTAGCTACCGGCGCAAAGGTTTCATTGTAGTCAACTCCTTCTTTCTGAGAATATCCCTTACACACTAGTCTTGCTTTATTTCTGACAACCTTACCATCTTCATTGATTTTGTTTCTAAATACCCATTTGGTTCCAATTACATTTTTATTTTTAGGCCAAGGAACTCATGTCCAAGTATTATTTTTCTCAATTTGTCCTAATTCTTCTTCCATAGCTTTAATCCAAAATTTATCTTCACATGCCTCATTGATAGATAATGGTTCAATTTGAGAAATAAGACATACCTCTTCATTTGCCAATCTTCCTCTTGTCATGACTCCTTTAAATTTTCTTCCAATTATCTGATCTTCAGAATGATTTAGTCTTACATACCGGGGTGTCTTAGTCTATTGTTGTTCTTCAATTACTGTGGAATCCTTTGATGATATTGGAGTAACTGGATCATCATTCTGTACCGGTGGATTTATATTTGTCATAATTTATATTTCCAATTCAGAGTCTATATACCTTGAAGTTCCTTTGACTTGTTCATCAATCTTTACATTTGTACTCTCAACAATTTTCTGTAATCTTTTATTAAAACATCTATATGCTCTTCTCTTAGATGAATAACCAAGAAATATTCCTTCATCAATTCTAGGGTCAAACTTGCCAATATACTCATCTCTTCTAATATAACATTTACTTCCAAAAATTCTGAAATACTTAAGAGTAGGAGTATTACCAAACCATAGTTCATGAGGGGTCTTACCGGTTTCACCTTTGATGTGAACTTTGTTGAATGTATAGACAACAATGCTTATTGCCTCTCTCCAGTACACATGTGGTATATTTGCTTCTGATAACATACTTCTTGCTACATCCAAAATAGTTTTGTTTTTCCTTTCAACAACTCCATTCTATTGTGGTGTCTGAGGTGCTAATAACTGTCTTTTGATTCCATTTACTTCACAAAATGTATTAAAATATTTAGATGTGAATTCTCCTCCTTGATCTGATCTTAAAAATTTAATTTTCTTACCGGTTTCATTTTCAGCCATTGCTTTGAATAGCTTGAACTTCCCAAGTGCTTCTGATTTTTCTCTGAGAAAAGTAACCCAACACATTCTAGAATAATCATCAATAATTAGCATGAAATATCTATCACCTTGTAAGCTTTTAGTTCTAGTTGGACCACATAAATCAGTGTGAATTAAATCAAGGGCATTATTGGATTTTTCTAGAATACTTTTGAAACTAGCTCTAACTTGTTTTCCAAATTGACATTCATTGCAAATTGTATTATGAGGTTTCACAATTTTAGGTAGATCTCTAACTGCCTTAGAAGTACTGATTTTTACCATGCAATCAAAATTTACATGACATAGTCTTTTATGCCATAGCCAACTTTCATCTATATGTGCAATTAAGCATGTCTTTTCACCATTATTCAAATGAAAGATATTACCTCTAGTCTGATTACCGGTTGCAATTTCCAAACCAGTTCTATTCATGATTTTGCATTTTCCATTTTTAAATTGTAACTGAAAACCTTTCTCAAATAATTGACCAACACTTAAAAGATTATGTTTTAATCCTTCAACATAGTAGACATTTTTAGTGTTATGTTTACCATCAAGAGATATTGAACCCTTACCTTTGATTGAACAGGCTTTGTCATCTTCGAATCTTACTAAACCTCCATTGTATTCTTTAAAGTTCAAGAATTTACCTTTGTCTCCAGTCATGTGATGTGAGCATCTTGAGTCAATAATCCATTCATCCTTTGATTCAACTTTAGCTACTAGGGCTTGTTCTACTGGTTGAGCAATAGGTATCAGTTGATCTTCTGTTATAGCAACAAAGACTCATCCATTGTCTATTGGATCCTCATCAGAATCATTAGTCACACCTTCATCAGCAATGTAACAAGATTTATCTTTGTTTTTCTTAAATCTATATCTCTGATATTCAGGATTAGGTTTGTATGTTCTTCTAGCTTCTTCTCTTATTCTACCATGTCTATGAGGGCATCTTGAACCATATGACCAATCTTATTGCAGTTAAAACATTTAAAGGGTGCTTTACCTTCATACTTACTTCCAATTGGGCCTTTTGGCATTTTTCTTGCAAATAGTGCTTCAAGTTATTCAAGCTCTTCATTCTCCTTCCTGGTTTCTTCAAGTTCTCTTGCATAAAAGGCTCTCTAGTGTGATTTGTCAAAGGATGGAGTAGATGACATTGATTCTTTGAAGGCCAAATCAGTTTTTATAGTAGTAACTGGACCAAATTCCTCAATTTCAAAAGCTGAAAGTTTTCCAATCAATGTATGCCTAGTTACTGATGTATTAGGCATTGTTCTCAACTCATTTATAGCAGTAACCTTCATTTTATATGCCAGTGGAAAACCTCTTAAGATTTTTGAAACAATCTCATCTTCACTCAAGGTTCCTCCACAACATTTGATACCCAAAACAATTTCATTTACTCTTTCCATAAAAGCAGAAATCCTTTCATCTTCTTCCATTTTTCAGATGTTCATACCTGACTTGGAAGCTTTCAAGTTTTGCAATTTTGACCATAAAATCCCCTTCATTTAGTGTTTCCAAATGATCCCAAATAGATTTTGCTGTGGACCTATCTGATAATCCCATGATTTGTTGATATGATAATGCACTCAAGAGTGCTTCTCTTTCTTTGCAATCATTTTCTTCATCTTTGGCTAAAGTAGTGGGAGCAGTCTGACTAGTTATAGCAGCAGTATAACCATTCTTAGTAACTTCCTAGATGTCTTTACCAATGCAATTCAGATGTGTCTCCATCCTGATTTTCCATATCCCATAGTTGGTTCCATCGAGTTTAGGACTATCCTTTCTAAAATAATTAGTAGACATTGGATCTCCTCAAGTTGTTAAACTTCTGCAAAAAGAGGACTTAGCTCTGATACCAATTGTAGGTCCCAGAGACAACTGAGAGGGGGAGGGGTGAATCAGTTGTCAAATAAATTCAAACCAAAAACTTATTAACCAACTTAATGCTTAATACCGGTAAATCAGTTAAGTATGTCAGTAAACAGTGTTAACAGAAAATTGTTGTACCAGTAAGAATTAATGCATGAAACATAAGCACAAAGTCATCCACAACACATGACACCAATATTTGTATGTGGAAACCCTATAAGGGAAAAACCACGGTGGGAAACCTTACCCATAATCAGATGATACTACTGCAGATAGTAAGTGTACAAAAGGGGTCTACACATGCAGAAAGGCTAACAGCCTAGAGCTCACTGCTCAATCACAAATGGGAGTCACACTGACTACAGATGGATGGTTAAATCCAATGAGAATGTACTACACAAAATAGCATCTTCATATGCTGGATTCAGTACCGGTGTAATGCTGATATGCCTCTACAAAAACCTAACTTCACGTTCAAATAGTGTCTTCATGTATATCCCTCCTTGATCTCGCATATACCCTTCCTTTAATCTTTTTCGCATTTCACACTTGATCTTACAAATAAGATCTTACATTTATACCATACCCTAAGACAATTTTAGTAGGTCGGCTCTACAAGATATTACAATAAAAACATTTTAAAAACAATACAATATCTGATGCAATAACCGATTGAACATGTTGGCTTAATGCATTTACAACAATAATAAATCATCTCCATAGCGTGCCATGCTGATTTGGAAAAGATAAACCTGTCAGTGAAACCCTAGATAACCTAGACCTATTTGTCGGTAAAAGCAAATATGCAAATAAGAATATACCAATGATTATTACTTCAAAATAAAGTGTCCACATGATGTCTTCGATATTACCAAGTGTCTTCCATGTCATTGCAGGTACTAGTGAACATTATATCCTGCCAGTTAACCATATCCTGGTAATTATTGCACAGTTTACTATTTGCTGGTGAATGTTGTTGGATCTCCAAAGTAGGTGTATTTAGTAGGTGTTGACATCAATGACAAAACCATATCCAAATACCAACAATTAACCCTTTTGAAATGTAGCTTGGCATTGGCTAGAGTGAGTTGGGAATAGTACTCCCATATCTTCTTTTGTCCCTCCTTCTCTCCTAATTGTCCTTCAACCTATAGGCCTAGGAATTTTCTAGCTCTGGCAGCTACCCAGATGACATATGATGTGAAGAAGAATTTTTGTGTGTGTTGCACCTCTTTCATCTGCTTATAGATATTATCAAAGAGGATCTCCAGCCAGTCAAAATATTGTTTTTCTATTAAGATGGTGCTCATGAACTGGAACATCCAAGGATGGAAGTGCTTGCAGTCGATCTTGTCAAAGGCTCTTCTGAGCATAATGACTAGGTCCTTTTGGGGTTCTTTGAAATCTACCCTCAGAATCTCCTTTGCCTTAAGCCCTATCTTTCTTTCCTCTTCAAGCCAATTGGCATTCATGTGCCTCTTATTGGCTGATATTTTGTCATTCCATGCCTTTAAGGCCTCTTCTTTCAGTTAATAAAAATGCCTCCTCCCTGGTTGGGATTCCAAAGATGAACCCCAGCATATCTGGAGACAAGTCAATAACTATTTTTCCCTGCACATAAGTGCATTTTCTAGTCTCCGGATTGTAGAATGGAGCGATGGTCATTATGAATTTCGGTGCCTATAGCGACTGTGGGAATACAGTAGCTTCCACTAGACCATACCTTTTGATTCTTCAGTGAAGAGCATCTAGACTAGGTTTATCCAACTGGGCCTCAATATCTCCAATTTCTACATGACCAATTTTGGTGTCTGTGACCCATTGAATTTGATCTGCTAGCTTTGAAATATAGACTTGTTGGATGTCTGTCAATTTTTTTACCTCTTTTGCTAGAAGATGAGTCCATCTAAACACTCAAACCTGCAAGTGAAACATAAATCTCCAGTATCCAAGATTAAGCACAAACTTTGATTCACTTTGGGGTCTTGAGGTTCTGAGATGAAGTCTATACAAACCTCCCAGAACTCCGAGGTTACGAGCTCATGGCTTGGGGCAATCCGGAACTTTGAGGATTCAGGGTTCCAAGGTGGAATGGAATGGAAACCCAGAACTCTAGGGATCCGGGGTGGAATGGAAGGGACACCTGGAACTTTGGGGATTCAGGGTTTTGAGGTGGAATGAAAGGGACACCCGAAACTTCGGGGATCCAAGGTGGAATGGAACAGACACCCAGAACTCCGGGGATCCGGGGTGGAATGGAAGGTACACCCAAAACTCTGGGGATCAGGGGTTCCGGGGTGGAATGGAATGGACACCCAAAACTTTGGGGATCTAGGGTTTCGGGGTGGAATGGAAGGTCGCCCAAAACTCTGGGGTTTCGTGAGAGAAAACTAGGGTGCGCCAAAAAAAAATGTGAAAACAAACCACAACAAGAGAAAGAAATCTAACCTAGAAAAACATCATGAGAGGAAGAAAATTCACTAACCTGGTGAATCAAAGACCCAAAAACGCTAAGAGAGAGCTTGGAGGTCCTGAGGTTCGTGACTTGGGGTTTGGGAGGAGAAGCTCTGAATGCACAAATGAACTCAAAAAGCCCATCATCTCTTATATATAGCCTCCCAAACCCTTTTGTATGAAAGCCATAAACACGATCCCAGGACTCTGGGGTCCCAGGGTTCCAAGGTTGATAGAAAACAAAAAAAACAAAACCACCTCAGGACTCCGGGACTTTGGAGTTCTGAGGTTGGAACAACAAGGACCTTGGGACTCCGGGACTCCAGAGTTCTGAGGTCGGAACAACAAAAAAGGGGGGATCCATATTTCAACTCAAGGAGACTAAATGGGGAAATAGATATGCTAGGCATAACAAAACCAAGCTTCAAAATATATTTATCCAACCTTGCATACCAAGCTCTAGGTGCTTGTTTCAATCCATATAAAGCTTTCCTTAACATACAAACCATATCTGTATCATCTGATAGTGAAAAATCATCAGGTTGCTCAATATAAACTTCCTCATCAAGATCCCCATTCAAAAATGCACATTTAACATCCATTTGATAAACCTTGTAGTTTTAATAAGCAACATAGGCAAGAAATAATCTTACAGCTTCAATTCTAGCTACAGGTGCAAAAGTCTCTCCATAATCAATTCCTTCCTTCTAAGAATATTCTTTACACACCAATCGAGCCTTATTCCTTACAAATTGACCATCCTCATTCAATTTATTCCTAAAACCCATTTAGTTCCAATAACATTTTTATTTTTAGGCCAAGGAACCAAGGTCCATGTGTTATTTTTATCAATCTGATCTAATTCTTCTTCCATAGCTTTCAACCAATATTCATCTTTACATGCCTCAATTACTGATACTGGTTCAACTTGTGAAATTAAATATATCTTATTAGTTGCCAATCTTCTTCTTGTCATCACTCCATTGCTTTTATCCCCAATGATTTGATCTTCTAAATGATTCAATCTCACATACCTAGGAGTCTTTTGACTTTCTGTTCCTCTTCCCTATTCTTCAATTACTGTAGAATTCTCCTATACTACCAAAGTAACTGGTTCAACTCTTTGTTCTGGTAAAGATGCTACCGGTTTAGATATAATCATTTCCACTATTGGTTCCTTCTCATAAACTCTGATTTGACTTCTGTTTACCTCATCTACTTTGACATTAGCACCCTCCAGAATTCTCTGCAATATCTTGTTATAACATCTATATGCTTTGATTTCATTAGAATAACCAGTAAATATGCCTTCATCATATCTAGGATCAAATTTTCCAATGATATCATCTCTCCTAATATAACATTTACTACCAAAATTTTTGAAATACTTAATTGTAGCTGTATTGCCAAACCATAATTCATAAGGTATCTTACCGGTTTCTCCTTTGATATGTACTCTATTGAATCTATAAATTGTCGTTCTCACTGCTTCTCTCTAGTAGATATGAGGTAGAATAGCTTCCGTCATCATTATTCTAGCAGCATCTGAGATAGTTCTATTCTTCCTTTCCATAACTCCATTCTACTGAGATGTTCAGGGAACATAAAATTGTCTTCTTATACCATGCTTGCCATAAAAGTTATTGAACTCATAGGAGGTGAATTCACCACCATGTTCTGATCTCAAACATTTAATCTTCAATCCTGTCTCAGTTTCCACTTTAGTCTTAAAGATTTTAAACTTTTCAAATGCTTCAGATTTTTCTCTCAGAAAAGTAACTCGCATCATTCTAGAATAATCATCAGTGATTAGCATGAAATATCTATCACCTTTAAAATTTTTAACTCTAGTAGGGCCACACATATCAGTATAAATAAGATCAAGAACATCATTTGATTTATCTTGTATACTCCTAAAAGAGGTTCTAACCTGTTTACCCATTTGACATTCTTTACATATTGGATTATAGGGCTTCATAATCTTAGGTATATCCCTAACTGCCTTAGTTCAACTGATCTTCACAATGCTATCAAAATTTAGAAGACACAACCTTTTATATCATAGCCAACTCTCATCAATCTATGTAATCAAACATGTCTTCTCACCGGAGTTTAAATGAAATATGTTACCTTTTTCTATGTACTGGTTGCAATCTCCAAGCCAGATCTGTTAATTATTTTGCATTTCCCATCCTTGAACTGTAGTTGAAATCCCTTGTCTACCAATTGTCTTACACTCAAAAGATTATGCCTCTAACCTTCAACATAATAAATGTTGTCAGTATTGTTCTTACCATCCAATTATAGAGTTCCTTTTCTTTTGATCATACATGCCTTGTCATCTCCAAATCTAACTAGACCACCATCAAATTCTTGCAAAGACAAAAACTTCCCTTCATCTCCAGTCATATGATGTGAACAACCACTATCAATTATCCATTCATCCTTGTCTTCAGTTTTAGCAGCAAGTGCCTTCTCTTCAGGTACATTCTCTTTGCGTGCTGGATCATCTTCCTTGATAGCCAAGAATACTCATTCCTTCCCATTTCTTGATCCACTAGCAGATTCTTCTACCTATTCATCATCTGAATCAGTAATGCTTTCCTCATTTGTTATGTAGCATGATGTGTCTTTGTTTTTCTTGTACTTATACTTGTTATGATATACAGGGTTAGGCTTAAATGATCTTCTAACTCTTTCTTCAAATCTTGAATTTCTTTCAGGACATCTAGATGCAAAATGACCAATCTTATTACATGCAAAACATTTAAAAGGTTCTTTTCCTTCATACTTACTTCCTAGTTGTCCTGTAGGTACTCTTTTAGAAAATAGTGTTTCAAGTTGCTCAAACTCATCATCTTCTCTTCATATCTTTCAATTCCTTTGCATATAAATATTTCTAGTCTTTCTTAGCGGTTGTAGATGTAGATGCATGAAAAACAGGTTCAGACTGCATAGCTCTAGAAGGTCCAAATTCTTGAAGCTCAAAAGAAGATAGTTTCCCAACCAATGTATCTTTATTAATAGATGTATTAGCCATTGTTCTCAACTCATTAATAGTAGTAGCCTTCATTTTGTAAGCTAGTTGTAGGGCTCTCGGGACTTTAGAAACAATTTCATATTCGCTTAGAGTTCCACCAGAACATTGAATTCCCATAATGATCTCATTTACCCTTTCCATGACTATAGTAATCCTTTCATCTTCTTCCATCTTCAAGTTTTCATATCTCACCCGGTAACCATCAAGTTTAGCAATCTTCACTATAGGGTCACCTTCATTAAGAGTCTCCAACTTATCCCATATAGCCTTTCCAGATGATTTGTCAGTTAATCCCATTATTTGTTGATAAGAAAGTGTACACAAGTGGGCCTCTCTTACTCTATAATCATTCTCAAGCTCCTTGTCTAGGTTTTCCAGAGGAGGATTGTTAGATCTCAGATCAAAGGGTGTGATACCATTCTATGTGATCTCCCAAATCTCCTTGCAAATACATCTTAGACGAGTCTCCATCTGAATCTTCCATACCACATAATTTGTTCCATCAAGCCTTGTAATAGCCCTCTGAAAGATAGCTCCAGAAGAAATGAATGAATTTGAACTTTTAGTTGCCATAGGATCTTCCTCAAGCAGTTAAGTTTTCTGTAGAGAGGACCAAAACTCTGATACCAATTGTTAGACAGTTCAAATAACCAAAAGACAACTAAGAGGGGGGGGGGGGTGAATCAGTTGTCTCAGATTACTAGAACCATTAGCAATTTACACTTTAATACCATAGGTCAAAATATTAATACTGGAATAGCAGATAAACCAATTAAGCATAAACAATAATCATAGAATAAAAGCCATCCACATGACACCAAGATTTGTACGTGGAAAACCCGGTAAAGGAAAATTCCATGATGGGAAGCCTACCCACAGTCAGATAATACTTCTGTAGTAAGTATGTGAAGTACAATTGAGGGGCCTGCACCTGTAGGAAGGCCAACAACCTAGAGCACATTGCTCACCACAAAAGGAGCCTCATTGACTACATAGAAATCTAGACTACAATCAGGAGAAGTTTTGAACTGCAAAAATTAGCATCTCCTATGCCTAAGTATAGTTCCAGTTAAGCTCAATATTTGAGGACTAAATCCTCTTACATAAACCAAATTTGATCTCCAATCATCAACCAACTCCTCTTCTTGAATGATATTACATTATTCACACATTACATTCCTTGACCATGACCTCAAACAATAACCATGATGATCTACAATGAGATCTTATATCTATATATACAAACCCTTGACCATAAACAATCAGGTCGACCACCAAATAATAAACCAATTACATAATTACAAACCATGTCAGCCTTAGACCAAACAAATAATATCAACACATAAGACATCCCATAAATACATCAATAGAACCTATCCAGATGTTATATTAAAGGCGGTCCATAACCTAGATCAATCGGGACCTAGGATAAGTCTACACACTTCAGCAATGATCTCCATCTGCCAAGTCTCGAACATGATCACCAACAACATCCTGAAACTCCACTAGAAGCTCCACCAACACTACTTATACAATTCATCAAATATCTCCACCAAAAGCTCTACCAGTGAAATCCTTGTCGGAACCAGAAAACCAATCTTCTAAGCAACCAAGATAGCATTCGATCTCTAGACCAAAACCAACTGACCAAATATGAGTATAAGTATCATGAACAAGCCAACTCCATCACCAAACTATACCGGAGCCTACTAAATAATGTTTAATCCATGTTAACTAGAAACCACTCAACCTACCGGGACCAGAATGGTGCTAGTAAAGAATCCAAATAGCTAGTGTTGGCATCAATGACAAAACATCAATGCAACACATAATCAATTCCAGCAAATGGCCAACAGACTACACTAAGATGGAGGATTTAAAATGATATGATGTGCAAGCTAGATGAATGTTTGATTATGCTAGATTGATCCAAGAAGATAATTATGCTAAATAATGATGCAATTAAGCTAGATGAGAGATTGATTATGCTATATGATTAAGCAATTAAACTAGAAGATGATTAAATTAAGCTAGATCTAAGATGCAATAAATGATAAGAATGCTAAATTAGAATGCTAGAAATGATATGCCTATAATAACAATGCTTGAGATGGGATGGGATGGGATGGATGGATCCTTTATGCTCCAAAATGGGGGATATTTATAGGTTTTTCCAAGGCCAGGGGTGAGGTGGGAGGAATCAACGGTTAATATTTAATCTCAAGATATCAAGGGTTAAATTGGAGGAGGGTGGAGAAGAGGTTGGAGGGAGGGAAACTTGTCATTTCTATGGTGACAAGTGTCAAGGAATCTTGCTCACAAGAGGGAAAGTGTCCAAGGGAGGAGACATGTGGCAAAAGTACCATGTGTCTAAAGGAGATAATATCTAACCCATAGGAGGTTAGGATAAGGAGGTTAAGATGTGCAAGATAGGATAGGGTTAGTTAAACCGAGGATTAGGTGGAATGGGTTAGGTTAGGTTTGGTGGTTAGAAGTTAGGAGGCATGTGGGTAATTTGAATTTAAAAATTCAAATAATAGGAAAAGGCTAATTAACTTTCAACAACTCATAAAGTGATTTGTTTTAATTAATTAGGGGATTAGAATAAATGAATTTAATGGGTGGGGATTAATCAATTTAGATTAATTAATCAAAGGGGGCTATTGAAATGAACTTAATGAATAAATCATTAGATTTATTGATGAGTAGATGAATGAGGAATTAATCAAATTGCTAATGAAGTCACTTAAATTGGAAAGGAGGATTAGATAAATAATTTCTTATTTAATTAATTATCTTCAGACCATTTTTCAGGTGTATACACAACCCATAGAGTGCTTTCTTCAACTTATAAGCTAATTGTTCTTTTCTAGGAATCACGTAGCTCATAGGCTGATCTACTCCAAATAGACTTCCTCATCAATATAACCATTCAAGAACGCTAATGTTATATGCATCTAATAAACAAGCCACTCATATTGTACAACTATAATGGTGAAAAATTAGGGTCTCCACCCAATAAAGGAAGAAACCACTAATTTAAGACTTAGAGACCATTACATTAAAAGAGGCATGAACCCAGTAGATCTAGCCACAAACCAACGAGGATAGGGCTGATAATTCTTATTGGATTCACTTTTAGGGAATGTGGTTTTATCCTCTTTTAAATCGAATTGCTGAAATTAGGGTAAATGTATTGGAATTGAAGTAAAAACGCATGAAAAATGAGCTACAGTTGTTGAATCAACCCACAAACATGGATTTGAAGAATGTAAGTGTATTTGGATCTGTTCCCATAAGGAGCTCCTGAAATGTCAGGAGTGGTATGCTCATCTCTATGGCCTCTGCACTTTTCGCCATCCAAAGGGGAACTTGTTCATCAATATAAATAAAGCTAATTCTGAAGATTGTAGCTTCGTGTAAACATATATAATTATTTAAATTAAATATTTAATTAATTTAAGCCCTCCTACATAATCAATTTATTTAATTATGTCTATGTTGTTCCTCTTAAAATCAGTTAAACCAAATTTAATTAATTTAATCACTAATAATTAATTTGTCAATAAATTAATTATTCCCCTATTCTTCTAAAGTCACCTATATCATTATTTCTTCTAATTTCCATTTAGTTAATTAATTAACCTAACTATGCATGATTCCTACAAATCGCTTCTTCTAATCCTCACTTAGCCTAATTAATTCTTATATAATCATACTGATCATTATCCTCCAATTTTATATTCCTCCACTCATTCTCTCTCTTCATGTCGCATCCTCCTAACTTTCCCACTTGCATTATAATCCCTCATTAATCCACTTAATCACTCCTCTTAATTACTTGCACATTGCTAATCACATTGATTAGGAATGAGTCAACTATTTTCCATAAATGGCTTGTTTCCCGCCACCTTCCAAACCTTAAATGTACCAACTTTGGTCATTTCAAAGGATTTAAAACCCCTTGCACATCCCCATGCCCTCTCTTCCCAAGGAATTTTTAATTCCTTTATCATTTTATTCCTCCTATACAATCCATTACTCTAGAATTTTTAATTCCTTTGTCCTCTCCCAAGGAATTTTGAATTCCTTTTTATTCTTCCAATGTACTTGAGGTGTGTGGAGACAAAAAATTCTTTTATGGCAAATCTCTTGAACCCCACACCTTGTCCTCTCAATCCTCTCCCACCGTCTTTCAATCTCCACCCTCCATTTCAAATTAATCATGGCCCTTCATTGGGACCTTCATTCTATAAATTGGAGTCTCCTCCCCTCATTTCCATATCCATCATCTAAGTAAAATTATGCTATCTATTTGAGCTCTAGAATACATCCATTACATCCTTATCATGCCCAAATCATCCCACACTTAGCCTAATTTCTCTATTAATCCATTCAATCCCTATTGTTATGTAGTGGAGAGAAATCCACAAACCATCAAAGGAGCCAATCCAATCAAGTGAGGAAGGGGCATATTCTTCACTTCACCAAAGGCTCAATTCGAGGGAGAAGAAAGAGATATAAAGGTTTTATTTCCATATTTCATGATTTCTTTGTATATTGTGTTTATTATATGCAAGTGAACACCCTAACCATTTTCTTGTCTTCTTTTTGGCACACCCGGTTGGACACATGTCCATAGTATCTAAGGATGTTGGCTTGTTTTTAGCATTATTTCTTGCAAGTTTTCAGAAGGGTATCTTGGTCTACACTTCAGTGTCTCTGCGTTCAGTTCCAATGTCTACGCAAACACACTTTGGCAGTTTGAATTCAAATTTTCCTACTAATTTTTTTCTTCCAGGAATCTACTTTGGTGTCTGTGAAACATAGATCGACATCTTCATTTCTATTAATTTTCTTCCTATTTTCTAGAATTTTAGCTTTGTAATTAATTATAAAACAAAAAAATATGCATATAAGCTTAAAAATCACAAAAATAGTAATTAGTAGGTTTTATTTTTATTGCATCTAGCTAAATATTCAAAAT
Organism: Cryptomeria japonica; assembly: GCF_030272615.1. NCBI lineage: Eukaryota > Viridiplantae > Streptophyta > Pinopsida > Cupressales > Cupressaceae > Cryptomeria > Cryptomeria japonica. The sequence goes on from NC_081405.1 coordinate 276,743,434, forward strand.
TATAGCAATATAGTTTACTTTTTTAAGCTAATTAGGTGAATTTTTCTAGGAACTGCACTTTGACGTCTGCACAAATGACAGCATCTATGCCCTTCTACTTTCCCACCTATTGCAATTTTTTGAAATTTTGAGTTTTCCAGCTAATTGTTTTTTGTGACAAACCTCTTTCGGCATATATACAGATGCTATTGTCTACACCCAATATTTTAGCATCTCTGCAAGTATAAAAATTTTGCCTATCTTTTGAATTTAAACTTTAAAATTTTCTCGCATTTTCTATCTATTTTCTATGTCTAGGCTCTAAATCAACATATGCACATACGTTAACATTTTCTTGAATGTCCAAGATATATTTATCAAGCTACTAACATTTTTCTGCAGCACATTCATTGAAGAACTTAATTTAATCACTAGCTTAGCTTCTTTTTTTTCGCATCATTAGATTAGAAAATATTTTAATTGGGGATAAGATGAACCATTATTTTTCATGTTTGGTGTACTTGCACACATATAGGGTAGACCCACCATTACACCAAGTATCCTCTCCCCTCACCTTCGAAGATATTGGGTGAAGAGAAAGGTGATTAATAAACCCAACTTTTTCATTTTTTTAGAGAATAGCCTCTTTGGGGCCTCATCACCCCAAGGGAATAGTTAAAAATTAGGACATGTTGGGGATATCGTCTCTCCCGATGTGATCTTGAACGGTTTTTTTGAGTTGCTATATGAATATACTGGTCTCGGAGTTGAAGTGTCGAGTGATTCAACATATGTGGAGACCTTCTCTGCAATGATAAGATCAGCTAAAGCCTTAAGTTGTTTGCTTTCAGAATCTGTCATTGGATTAGGTTCCTTAGAAAAATTATTAGAAGCCTTATTTTAGTAACCCAAAAATCCCTACATTTGATGGTTTAGGGTGTGTGGATCATACCTCATAGATACATCTCATGTACCCAGTAAAGATAAGATAGGAATTCCTTGGTTAAAAGATCTTCAAATCTTCAGAGCAAGAGAATCTGGTATGCATGAGAAGTGAGTGTTGTGGTGAGGGAGCCAGTGCTACCAGAATCTCTATATGTTTAGTTGTTTGAGGTATTATATTGATGCAAAGACCCCATTGAATGGTTTCAATTTCTTTCCAATCCAAATCAAGTCAAATCCAAGATTGCTAAGTCCTTCTCATCATTTTTCTTCTCCAAGTTCTCATCATCAAAATTCCATTCTCATCATCTTATATCCTTAAGGTTACTCATGCATGGTCTTGGCTAGCTCCCAAAAAGAGAAGATGGCCATTGAGGGCAATGAGATGCCTAAAACTAATCACCTATTTGATCGAGATCCCCAACAAGATAAACAACTTGTTGACCAAATTGATAACTCCTCGTGTTCACAATCTTTCATGGGTGATCTTTACCATTAAGAAATGATAGAGAAATTCTTCAAGTCAACCCTAATGGTTTGGTCACTCATCTCATTAAACAAGGGGCACATCTGCCCCCTGATTTTGACTGGTTAGTTATTGAGACCCTGTTAGAAGGTGACCTCGTAGACCACCCCATTCTCGATACCATTCTTCATCCATCACTTGTGGCATCAACACCCATGACCTCTTTACCTACAATTTCTATACGTCCAAATACTTCTAATCCGCCTATATCTCAACCTGCTAGGTCGACCTCAACTCTTCAGCATTCCCTCAATTACATTAATGCTAGCCTACCTCTTATTATATCACGTCCTCAAATCACTTCTCAAGCTCTCATCTACTCTTACCAATATATTGGTGGTGGCATCCCATCAATATCCAACCAAATCCTAGGGTCTAATACATGTCACTACATTCCCAATGTCCAAAATCAATAACCTGACCTGATCAAGCAAATTTAGGACATGAAGGACCTTATCAAGAAATTCAAGGATGGGACTCACAAGAGGCCTTATACTTTTGAATAAATGTGTCCTTGTCCTTACGACCCTTCTATTTTAGTTGCTCCATACCACCCAGGTTTTGAAATGCCTAAATTTGAAAAGCACAAAGGCAAAGGTGAGCCAAGAGACCATATTCGTGAATTTTACATCATTTGTCAAGAGGTATCTTATAGTGATGTTTACCTTAGAATAATTTTCCCTAAGAGTCTTATTGGAGATTCCATCGCCTGGTTCTCCACCCTACCTCATGGTTCCATCAAATCATTCTGAGACCTTGTAGAAAAGTTTATGTCCCATTACACATACAACATTGAGAATGATGCTTCTATGATGGACCTATGCAACACAAAGTAGAGGCCTAGAGAAACCTTTGCCAACTTCCTTCAAAGGTGGAGCCATCTCATCAAAAAATTATCTTAGGACATACTAGTGTCATATCAAATTGAATTATTCCAACGTAATTTGGTACTAGAAATGTCTCGTTCCTTGATTTATTAATGCTTGGACACATTCAAGAAAATCACCAAGGTCTATCTTTAGAGTGTGTCTTCTTAGAGGAAGGAAAATTAAAATCTCATCAGAAATATAATCAAGGTTCTTCCATATATAATGACAAGCCCAAGTATTGGTCTAAAAATAAGAATGTCATCAATGGAGTCACTAATGCCAAGCATATTCAAACTGTGACCATGCCCACTAGACCCAGCACCACCAGTAATTGATTCAATATATAACCTAATCCCCACAATCAATCCAAACCTTGCAATAATGTCTCCATCTAAGGTTGACCTCCTTGTTCCAGTAATCAAACCCAATATAAGTACACTTTTCTCGCCAAGCCCATCGAGGTCATCTTGCAAAATCTTGTCAAGGCTAGTGTTGTCTTTTTTATGACCCATCCTTTTGATACAAATCAACTGAAACCTTGATGGTACAATGTGGATGAGTATTGTGATTACCATCATTTCCAAGATCATGATACACATAAGTGGATAAAACTAAAGAATTATGTTCTAGACCTAATTGATAAGGGTGACATTGAGGTTGTAATTGCTAAACATAGTAACTCAAATGACAAAATTAAAATGTATGAGGACCCCTTTCTCAAGAATGGTAAGGATAAAGCTTTATCATCTCAGGAATTCCACTATGATTACACCAACCATATTATAGGCTTTGACTCCTTGGTAGGATACATAGAACCCACCAATACCCATTTCAACACCATTATAATCCAAGGAGATGACCCCCTTCCACTTCTCACAGACCCAAGGTAACCATTCATGGTGCCCCTCCCCCACAATCATCAAGAAGATCCTCCCAATAGAAGATCTATTGGAATCCAAGAACACTAAGAGGGGGGGGGGGGTGTGAATCAGTGTTCTACTAGAATGATCAATTTTAACCTTAATAAAACATGGAGACACCAACCTGTATACCGGTACATATAGAATTGAAAGAAGTAAAGAAACCAATAAGCCAATCACATAAATGAATACCATAACACACAAAATTATATGTGGAAAACCTCAAAGAGTAAAAACCACGGTGGGATTTGTGACCCACAATATCAATCCACTAGCCATATGAAGAGATATTACAAAATATAGGGGCTTGCACTTGCAGGAAGGCTTACAACCTAGAGCACACTGCTCAGTCACAAAAGGAGCCTCACTAACTACATATAAATCTAGACTACAATATGGAGAAACAATTGAACTAAAAATATAACATCTTCTATGTTTGAATATAGTTTCGATTAAGCTCTGTCTATTCCGGTCTAGATAACATAAATACATGAATATCAATAACCATTGTTGCTGCCAGATCCAAAAGATATCGGCCTCCAATATCGATAACCTGATTCTAAACCATGTTGGCGTGCATTACCGGTAACTAAACAATTCATTTCAACCTGCCAATGTTGGTGTTGGTGCTGGTGTCGATGTTGGTATTGGTGCCGATGAAGTGACTATCAGTGCGCAATTAACTTAAAATATGAAGCCAAAATAAATTGCCATGTTGCTATCAATGACAACATAGTGAAACCAACCAATTGAGTTTCAATTGCCAACAATCTCTCCCTTTTTCATTAATGGGAACACTCATGTGAAAAATGGTCATGGTTTCCAATTGTCGGTCTCATAATGAACCTGCTCCCCCTGAGTTGAATATCCATCAATACAAAATACTCCATACTTCCATAGTTTTCCCCTAATGTATACAACTCCTTTTTTTCTTTTTTACTTCTATATCACTCCCCCTTTGACATCATTTCCATCAAAATTTCCGAAAAGAGTACCAAAAATCTAAAACCAGGATGAAGAATGAAATATATTGTACAATGAATATCCCAAAAATACCTTACTAGAGCTTAATATATTTGAAAATTTCTAGATAGGCCTCCTCCAAAAGCTCTAGATAAGTATCCCAACCAGATTTGAAAGTGCTAAAAATAGATACAAGTCCATTTAGCATATGGGAAAATGACTCTTTCTCATTTAACTTTGCTAGTGTGGGCTTACCAACCATATCTATACAATCCTTCTTATGTACACTAATTGAATCCAACTGGGGACTCACCAAACCTATAAGACTTCTAGCTCTTCTTATGATATTGTCTTTTTATTTCTCAAGAGAAGAAACTTGGGCTTTCAAAACCAAAATCTAACCATCAATGGATGTAGTCAATGAATTCAATCCATCAAAATATTGGCTATTCTTGCAATTTTCTCTTGATATTCCTTAATCCTCTTATCTAAATTAACTATAAGTAAATTTGTGTGACAACATACTCTATATATATTTATATACTAATTTAAATAATTGTCTATCAATTTCAACTTTTCATTCATCTTCTTCCTCTCAAACTCAATCACTTGATCAAATGTAGCTCTTTTTTCTTGTGTGAACCTCTTTAGTGCTTGCCGGTTTGAAATCTACTGAAAGGACTGAAAATCCTTCAAAATATGTTCAATGATTATCTTAAGCTTGTCGGATGGGCTTGCTTCATTGCCAAACTTGCACTCTGGGACTAGTCTATGCAAAATAGTGATAGACTGATCAATAACACCTTTATGCATAGATCCCTCCTTCATCATTTTTTGTGCAACCATCATCATGAGTTCAATAGAACTCATCTCGATTATGCTTTTCTTTTCAACCTATGAGGTGTCAATTGAAAACAATGATAGGCTCACTTTTGATTCCCTTCTAGATCTCTCTTTCTTCTCCTCTTATGACTTAACCTTTATAGTTTCCTCACTTGCACTGGTGGCTTCACCACTTGGTGCAGTCTCAGTAACTGTCAGTTCCTCCCTAGGAACTATAACCTCATCCTGTACATCTATATCCAAAGGATTGTTGTCCTCAACATTAGTAACCTGTACATTATCAACCTTTACACTCTTTGTATTTGTTGGTATCTCAACATTTTTGTATACATTTGTATCTATTGGGGGCTTGATTTTCACTATCTTAATGTTTTTCAAAATTGAGGGTGAAGTACCCATAATACCCTTTCCTTTTACTTCAACTGGGATGTTTGCAATATCTGTCTTAGTTTCTGGTGAAGTATTAAAACCATGGTTCTCTTCAAAGAACTTAACCCATGCCTTGTGGGTCTCCTTGATTATCTCATTTAATCTTCCTAACATAAGACTGATTATTCTATGTTTGTTGTTAAATATTTTCCTATCTACAACCTCAAGTGTCTTATCCATCTCCTCTGGAGCATAGAAACACAAACCGATAGCAACTCTTGTATCTTTATATTCATGTCTTCTTGCATTGATGATAGTCTTCTAGCATCTAACATATCATACAAGTGTGCTAATATTGGGTTTTCAATTTCTATCGAGGCTTTCTTATAAATATCCAAATATAACAAAACTGCTTCCTCTACTTCTCTTTGTTCATCGTCCTCTAAATGTTCATAATAAAATTGTACATTTTTTAACATACCATCTTTAGTAATCACATCAAATAACTCTGCACAAGTCTTTGGTGGAATGATAGTTACATTACTAGATTCAATTACCAAATCAAAGTCATCCTTCTTCTTTCTCCTTCTAGTATTGGATGGGGTTGAAGGAGTTATTTTTGGTGATTTCTTCTATGTTGATACCTTGATAGTAACTTTACTAACCGGTTGCTTCTTAGCCTCTACCTTAGTTTCTTCAGTTTTCTTCCTTATTACCCTTTTGAATTCCATGGGTGTGTTGTCTTTAGATGTAGACTCTCCCACAATAGGATCAATGAATCTTCTGGTTCGTTTCTCTTCCTTCCTTTCTTCAGAAAAACATCAATCAATGCTTTGATTTCCTGAGAAAAATTTTCAACAAACTTACTTGCCTTTCCTTCCTACTTCTCTCTCTTCTTCCCGTTGAACTCAGTTTCAACCTCTTGTGTCTTATGCTTAGCAATGCTAAAGGTTTTTACAGTTTCATCTGCCGATGCATCAATTAACATTTTTGCATAAGCATCAAGAATATGAGCATCAACTTTAAAACCCATCTCCTGAATCTAGATCTTTTGATGTTTGACCGCTTCCATGAGTGTTTCATATTTCTTAACCATGAAGCATATGTTAGTTGAGAATTTCTCAACAATGTGATTAGGAACCCTCATCCTAGAATTCATATCCTTTTGAAATGCTTTAAAATATCCCCATACTTTGTCATGTCTTTGACTACCCAATGTAGCAATAGACTGTTTCAGTTGCCTCCCTATCAAGATATCAAATCCCCATTGTCTCTTCCCAAAACCAGGAGTCTCATTGATGAAAAATAGCATTAAATAGACAATTAGGTTACCATACTAGAAAGTCCCCTTCTTTTCTCCTTTAATCTTTCCTAGGTTTATCAACAGGGAATGAAACATCCAACCACATAGATCTATCTTCTCATTCTCCCTTATCATTTTATAAGTTACATAAATGTAGGAGCTAGAAATAGAATACAGTTGGCTTGATTGTGTTACCTTGTAACTGATGACCATGCTATCGAATCTGATGTCTGTATCAGTGATAGTACTGATTCTCATTGACCGCCTGTCTGATGTTGCACCGATAATCTTCATAGCTTGATCATTTAAAATTTTCTTCTCTGGATGTTGTCCAATCTATGGTAAACCGATGATTGCCCTAATGGCCTCCTTTGTAATCTTATATGGTCTATCTAACCAAATAAACTCTCCATGCACTCTACTTAAAACATACCTAACAATTTCATCTTCAAATTTCAGAATATCCAGAATGTCGGTAAACCCTAGATCAACAATATGCTGGTATTCAGGCTTAATCTTTCCAAAATAGCCCATTAGCTCATTCATATACATGCTCTTTATATCAGTCATTCCCTAAATCCTCAATATGACAATGGATGTTTTAGACATCTAAAAATGGTCAACGCTTGTGGAGTCATACTTTAACATTTGCGCATTGCCTTATTTTAGGGTTCTTGCGTTGCATTAACTTTTCTTCTATGTTGCGCACTTGGTCTTTATCATTTGCAAGCATCAAGTCCTTCTTCTGTATTCCTCATTTTTCTCACTTTCGAATTAGGTCTTGTTGATAGCAATCTTCAATCATGATTTTGGTCGATCTTATCCTGTCGCATCATGGTGCATGCTCATTTATCATCATTTTGGACATCGTCAATCCTAATCGATGATAGAATTAGGGTTTTTTCCTCTTGTCAATCTTTCAATCATCTTTAGCTTGTTAGTAATTATTTGCAATTATTAACTTGTCAGCCTTGTCATTTTGCAATCGATTCATCATCATCCTTGTCCTTGTCAATCTTGTCATTTTGCGATCGATTCATCATCGATCCTTGTCCTTTTCAATCATGTCGATTTGGATCGATTAGTCATTGTTCCTCATCAATTGGAACCTATCCATTTGATCTCCTTGTCAATCTTGGTCAATTTGTCATTGATTTTTGTCAACCAATCTCAATCATTTATCAACATTGGTCCTTTTCAATCAGAATCATCTACATTAATTCCTTGTTGTCATGACCTAATTTCTTGTCCTCTTATTTCTAGGGTTTTATGATTTGTTGATTTAATCCTTTTCTTCTTCTTTGTGGGTTAAATAAATCTATTTATTTAGTCCTAGGTCTCTTTCATGAATTAATTAATGGATGAAAACCTATTAATTAATTCACCTAATTTCTATTTCATCTTTTTCCTCAATTTTCTAATTTGCTAATTTCTCCTAGTTCCTAATTTCTATTTCAATCTTGTCATAATTTGTCATACATCTTGCATAGCAACTTGCCATAATTTGTGCATAATTTGTCATACACCTTGCATAGAAAATTGTCATACATTTGTCATAATTTTGCCATTCTTGATTTGAATTTCCTTTCAAATCTCTTCATGCTAATCTTGTCCTCTCTCCAATTTGTCTATAAATTGGATGATTTTCTTCAATCAAGGAATCAATCACATTTTTGAGTAATCTTATACTGCGAATTTCATCAACAACTTGCTTTCCACTTGCATTTTGCACTTGTAGGTGAGATCCACATCAAATTTGAAGGTGAAAGAAGAACAATGGAGCCACATGAAGGAGATATCTTCGTTGGTTTGCTTTGATTTCATTTGATTTGAATATCTTGTCTTTATGTCTTCATTGATTGGATTGGGATTGCTTTCATAGCAGCTTTAGGTTTTGTGGTTGTCCTAATTGCTATTGTTTTGATGAATTTCAATTTTCCTGATCTACAAATGTAAGATATTACATCTTTGGCATATATGACTCCTTTTGGGACATGAGAGAAAGCTCCAACTGAATCATCCAAGGTAGCCACATGTGGATATCACTTGAAATTTGGCCTGGGACGGCCCTTGACCTCAACTACAGTCAAATTTACAAAAAAGATAGGTATAGATGATGATATTGCTTCCATGATTGAAGATAAATACCTGTGAATCACTGCCAATGAAAAACCCTAAAGACCTCTTCCAATCGCTAGTGAAATGGCTCAAGAAGATATTTGATCACACAAAATCGCTCTTAATCTATCTTAATCACTCTTAATTGCTCTAAATCACTCTTAATCACTCTTAATCACTCTGAATGCAAGGTGATAAAAAATAAAGTAGATTTAGCCTTTTATCCTTCAAGAAAAACCCTAATCTTTCATTGATATGAATGACTTTCGGTGAAAGATATCGGATCTCAAACAAACATCTCCAATGTCTGGAACATCTTCTAGAACCTCTTCCTAGGGCATATGCAACATCTTCATGAATTTTCCTACCCCTAAGGAATCTGCCTTAGAGACCGGTTGAGCTACTGCTAGTGCAAGAGCAACATCCTCTGCTAGATAAGTAACCGGTGCATTACCATCTATAGATTGATCTTTTGACTTCTTGACCAATTTCTGGGTATGTTCTTGCCATATTTCATTAACTTTTTCTTTCCCTTTCTCATTTGATCCTCTGTTACCAACCGGTGGATTTTTGCTTCTACATAATTTAGCAGTATGTCCAACCTCATTACATGCATAACATGTAACATTGTTATTTTGAATTGCTTTGCTAAAACCAATGTAATTATTTGACCTCCACTGATTAGCCATATGTCCAAATTTTCCACATGCATAACATTTTACATTCATTCTACAATCTTTTGTCTTATGACCCTACTAATTATATTTAGAACATTGACCAGGAGTAGAATCAGGGTTCTGATTTGCCCTATTTCTACATTGCCTAGCCATGTGACCAAATTTATTACAAACAAAACATCTACCATTAAATTTATAAGCATTAAACTGCCTTACCGGTGCTTTATGGTTTTGATCTTCATTTCTAGTACCGAAACTCTATCCTTGTTCAAATCCAAGTCCACTGGAATCACCAGTCTGCCTTTGTCTCTTTAATAGATCATCTAGTTGTGTTGAACTAATCTTGATTTTTCTTTATACTCACTTGCAATAGTTTGACCATCTCTCAGAATTATCATTTGTCTCTTAAGCTCTTTTTCATTACTCTAGGATTGTACTAAATTAGTTCTCAACATATCATTCTCATGAACCAACCTACTACATTCTTCAAATTTTTTCTTCAGAGATACAACAAGATTTTCTTCCTTTTTCTTTCAGTCTTCAATCTCCTTAGACATCCTCATAGTTATAGCTTGCATTTCATTTCTCATAACCATGTTCTCCTAACTCAAGTTCTGACACTGTTCCTTAAGTGCATCTTTCTCTTTATCATCCTAATTTTGCAAAAGTTCCTTCCTCCTATCTTGAACAGATGACAACCTCTCTTGTAGGACAAGAGTGAATTCCTTAGCAAAATTCAATTCATCTTGTAGCTTTAAGTTCTTCATCCTTTCAACATCATAATCTTCAAGTGCCACCTCAAGTTGCTTCTCCAAACTCATATCCATGGATTTCGGATTCAAGATCTTCCTCGGGCTATTAAACTTCCTCTGAGACACAAGGCTCTGATACTAATTGTTGGAATCCAAGAACATTGAGACAAGGGGGGATGAATCAGTTTTCTACCAGAATGATGAATTTTAACCTTAATAAAACATGCAGACACCAACCGGTATATCAGTACATATTGAAAGAAGTAAAGCAATGAATAAGCCAATCACATAAATGAATAACATAACACAAAATTATTCATGGAAAACCTCAAAGAGGAAAAACCATAGTGAGATTTGTGACCCACAATATCAATCCACTGGCCATATGAAGAGAAATTACACAATATAGGGGCCTACACTTGTAGGAAGTCTTACAGCCTAGAGCACACTGCTCAATCACAAATAGAGCCTCACTGACTACATACAAATCTATACTAAAATTTAGAGAAATGATTGAACTGCAAAGATAACATCTTCTATGCCTGAATATAGTTCTAGTTAAGCTCTATCAGTTCTGGTTTGAAACCCTAAACCCTTTACCAGAATACCCCTTACATAAATATCCTCACATACATGATCTCTCTCATATGTTTGGCATTACATAACATCATCATATTCTCCTATCAATCCATTACATATCATATATCAAACTGATCTAATCAACTAACCTATATACCCTTTGCAATTCATCATGCCTTGTGTTGGCTTACAAAGATAAATACAATATGAATATACATTTTGGCTAGATAATATAAATACATGACTATCAAAAACCATTGTCGATTTCAAATCCAAAAGATGTTGGCCTCCAATATCGATAACCTGATTCTAAACCATGTTGGCCTGCATTGTTGGTAACCAAACAATTCATTTCGACCTACCAGTGCTAATGAAATGTCTGTGAAGTGCCTGTCAGTACACAATCAACCCAAAATATGAAGCTAGAATAAATTGCCATGTTTCCATCAATGCCAACATAGTTAAACCAACCAATTGAGTGTCAATTGCCAATAAGATCATCATTTAAGGTGCTTCACCTTCCACATCACATCCATAGAATGACTGTAGTGCCACTACCCCCAGAGGAAGAGAAACCATTCAAGGAGCTCATCCTTCTCCTCTGCAAGCCTCCATGTCATCTACCCATCTATATGATATCCTTGATCACCTGAGTAGATGCCTACATAGATCTCCATCTTAGAACTCCTCTATAATTCACCTGTTTATAAGGAGATACTAAAAAAGGCCCTCCTCGAATCTCATGTCCTAGTTAACATTAAGGCAACCCTATAATGCCCCTACCCTAGTTGGCCTTGGAAAATCCGTTTGACCTTGGTTGACTTCCTGTGTGCCATTCTTGAATGGTTGATTAACTATGATGTAATGTTGTAGATTAGATAATATAAATAATTGTGCATGCCTATTATTGTGCTTTGGCATCGATTCTTGTATAGATGTAATTGTTTCCCTAATTCTTGTTATAAATCTCGAGCTAACGCCTTCATTAAATATGTATATATATGTATGCTTGTGTGACTCATGGTTGCAGTAGATTGTAGGTACTATACCGCCTAGGTGTGAGGTTCATCTCCATTGGGATTCGTAGGGTGGAGTATATCTCCTTTATCCTTAGAATTTGGATTAGGTGGTCATAAAAATCTCGTCTTGCCTTAGCCATGATCAAGTGAGCATCGTGTGTGGTCCATAGGGTTCCTTTGTCATTTGGGTTGTGTGTCGTGTGATTGGTGGACTTTCTTGGTTTGCATGCCTTACGTATGGTAAATGGAGTATTTTATCCTAAGTATTTAATTCCAATTAATGTGTGGATGTACGCATTAGTAATTGAGAAATTTAAAACAGATAGGTTTCTTTTATATGATTAATCGTTAATTTAAGAGACCACTATATTTATATTTGTAGCAAGCTTAAGTATGTAATTTGAATTAATGTGTTCATTTACGCATTAGTAGATGAGAAATCAAAATAAATAGGTTTCTTTTAGGTGATTAATCATTAATTAAAAGGATCGCTTTATTTATGTTGTAGCGAATTTAATTAATGGTTAATTTTAAATAATGAATTTAATTAGTTTATGCATTTTTTTAAAAAAGGAAATATTTAAGGTTATTTGAAATATAATTAATTTAACCACTTTTGCTTTTTGGAAAAGAAAGGGTAATTTTTATTATTTAAAGAAAATCATTTTTAATTTGTAAAGTTTGATATAGTGTAAAAGATTGATTTTGGAAATTAATTTAATTAAATATTTACCCTTGTCAATATTGCAAAATATAAATGTTGGCTTAATTAATATTAAGAAATTAAAAAATTTAATAAGAGAGAAGCATTTTAATTTTAATTAGAAAATCAAGTTAAATTATTCGAATAGTTGAAAAGAATTATTATTTCCTTTCTTATTTAAAAAGTGCTTAAATTTCGAAATTAGAAATTAGGTCAAAATGTGATTCATTTAACCTAGGTTGAAAAATATTTTTGGGGGTTGTTGAATTTTCGGAAAAGAAAAAATATGGGGATGGACATTTGGGGATTTTGGCAAGGATGGATTTCTATAGCTGCAGGTTGCGGGCTCTTCTTCGAATCTTACGGGGAATGCTAAAAAGGTAGGATCCCAGTTTTTCCCTTTTGTTTCTTTGCTAAATCAAAATAAAAATGGTATTTGGTGGATCTTCATGAAATGTTGGTTTAAAAATATCTAAGAATGCTCTTAAAATTTGAGTATTAGTTGTGAATATTGTTTGTTTTTGGGTTCAAGAATATTTAAATGGTTTCGTGTTTGAGCAAATCTTGTTGTCTGAAAGCTATTGGTTTTTTGGGAAAATTATGAACTTGCTGGGAAAATTTCCCCATTTTATTGTTTTGAACATTCTAGAAAAATATATATATCTGTGACTGTGAATGAATGAGATTTGGGTTTTTGAGAAATGACAGAAAATGCTGTTTTATAATGTCAACAATATCTCCAAATTTACAAACTGGGTTTCTACAAAATTTTTTAGGTTTCTTCGCGACTTTACATTATAACTTTTGTATAAATTTTGTAAAAATAAAGTTCTGGGTTTTTGAGCAATGATAGAAACCGTGTGGCTGTTAAAACAATTTTTTTTTTTTTTTATTAAATTTAAATTTTGATTTTAAAAAAAATAAAATAAAATAAAATGTTTTAATGTTATTAAATTTTAATTAATATATTTTATTAGTTATATATTATATATTAATTATTAATTAATGTATAGATTTAAATATATGTTAATTATGATCATTTTTATAATAATATATATTAATTGTTGATTCCTAATTTGGAGTATACTTTCAATGCATAATAATTATTGTTTAGTCATTGCTTTATTAATTTGGGCACGTATATACATAGAGAAGTATATGCTAATTCATACCTTTAGATGTGTATTTGTTTAGTATATTCAAGGGAATTATATTTTTATGGGGGATTTTTGAATTAAAATATAATTATTATTTGGTGATGTTTAAAAATAATATATTATCCAAGTATATATTATTTTCGGATTTTAATGTTATAGGTCATCTGGGAAATTTAGAAGTGGAATACTAAAGTTTAGGAGTAATTGGAAAATGAAATGTTTTATCATTGGATCTTTCTTTTGAAAACTAAAATGAGATGCTATTAAAAATAACAAAAATTTAATAATGTATCCTTGGAAAAATTAGTAAGTTAATGATATCTCATTTGATAAAATAAATGGGTTAGTTTTACTCATCCTCGGCATTGGGAAATAGACAAATGGAAATATGGCAAGTTTAATTTATAGGTATTTGCTTAGTTTAAAGTGATGGCAAGACCCTATTATGTTTGTTTAGACTCTGTAGTCCGTCTGGTTGCTTGTGTTTGGTCATAGTCGGTCAAGTCCCTAGTTAGGGAACCGTTAGACAAGAGACCTTTGTAATTGTTTTTGATGTGTTCAGTTGGATCAGCTTCTATGAAGGAATCATTTATGTATTTATTGACCGAAGTGGTCATTGTATAGTGGTTGTGTTCACCTATAAGGCAAGATGCAAACGACATGAAACTTATGTAACCTTAACTATATTAATTTCTAGAGGGGTCTTGCAGTTGAGCAGACTCGGAGATGTAGCCCTCTAGGGGTGAACTCTGAGATCATTTCTGTGTTATGTGATGTTTTTGTCTCTCTTGTTTCATTCTTAGTGCTAGTATGTATGGATGTATTTTGTAAGTGTATAATGGGGATTAGATGAAGTTAAATTTAGAATGTAGGTATATAGTCCCCTTGTTAAACGTGGTAATTATGATCATAAAAGATTGTAGATATGAATATGAAAAGTATTTTGTTAATGTTAATGAAAAGAAGTAAGCATGGGAGGAAACTCACTAGGTTGCAATTATTGGATTAACTTGTTATAAAGCTTGTAATTTGAACGTATTGAATGGATAACAAATATTGTATTAACTGTCATAATATCTAAATTGAAATCTAATGGATGAACCTCATTTGGCTACTTACCGTATTATCTTAATAAATGAACATCGTCATGTTAGCTATATTTCACTAAATTAGATGAATTTATTTAGTTGTTTACATTTTATTCTAAACAAATAATCCTCACCAAAATAGTTTTATAATTGGATGAACTCAATTGGTTACCCACATTTTAACCTTTATAAATGAACTTCATCATAATAGTTATAATTGAACTAAAATGGGAGAACTCATTTAGTTGTGTATATCTTAATCTTAGCAAATGTATTTCTTCATATTAACTTTATTTTAACTAAAATGAGTGTACTCATTAAGTTACCTATATCTTAACCCTGATGGATGATCTTCATTTGGCTATTTACATTTTATCCTCTATAAGTGAAGTACGATTTAATAGTTGGTTATGTTTAAACCCTAATGAATGAACTTCATTTCATTGGTTTACATCTTAATCCTTGATGAATGAATTTCACCTTATTAGCCATATTTTAACTATAAAGGATGATCTCATTTGGTCAGTTATTTTTAAACCTAAATAAATAAACCTCGATATATTAGTTGCATTGTATCTAAATGGATGGACTCATCAAGTTAACCATACTTAAACCTTAATGGGTGAATTCTTAAGTTAACTATGTTTTAACTTCATTGGGGAAAATCCCTCTTGATAGCCGCTTCTACGACCATAATAGATGAACGCATCATAATCTCTATAATGTTAATTCACTGAACAAATTATATCCATGTTCCAAGTAATAACATGTAACTAAGTTATCCAGTTTAATTGGACCTAATGTCATGAGTTGAGTTAGGTGTTAAGTTATGTAATCACGCTGGGGAAACTCCTTAGGTTCGTTTAGTCTTCCGATGTGTTATCTATGTGTTAGATAACTCCAATGTTTCTTAATGTTGTGACTTAATATTAACAGTCTTATTAAATCTTAAAAAAAAAAATATTTACACTCCATTTGAGTGTTTTAGCTTTAACCCTTCAGGGTTTCCTAGCGGGGCATTACACTTGGTATCAGAGCCCATGTTGCAACACTGGGATCTCTGGTTTTGCTTGTACCCTTAGTTGGTGTGTGTGTGTATACCTTATGTTGTATTCTTGTCCTCCTTGATGTGAGGGTGTGATTGAACAAACCCTACTTGTGTGTAATGCATGTGTTCACACCTTGTTTCCACCTTCTTGATGTGGGTGTTTTGGAATGATTATAGGTGTTTTGTTTGCTTATTGCGGTGTTGGTCTATGATTCCTCTTATTCTGAAAGAGAGTCGTATGTACCTTTGTTCTTGAATTGTTTTACTCTTTTGACTAATCTGTCTGGGTTGGTTGGTATTGTCTTGAATCTAAAAGTATGAAATGTGCTTGTTTATGGTTGTGATCTAGCTCAATGTTGTTCACTTGAAGGACTAGTATGGCAAATATTAATGCTTATTATGTAGTAAAAAGAACGATTATAACTCTTCCTTCTCTCTCTCTAGGAAATTAAAATTTTTTGATATGGGTAATTATCTCTTATTTAAGTTTTCTTATTGCAAGAGAAAGGATGATATTTCTTGAGCCCTTGTGTGAGCCTTATAACGCTTATGTGTTTTAATTGTGAAAGGGGTTTGGTTTGAAAGTTAATATTGGTTATTGAGATAAAAAAACAAAAAAATGGTATGTTTACATTAGAGAACTCTCCATGTGCATTGTAGGAATAAGATAATTAAATGCTATCTTAGGTAAGGTGCAGTAATATGCGCATAGTTGATTTTGTGAAAATTGCTCGTTGTGAAAGGAATACCAAAAGAGAACAAGTTATAGTAGCTTCAAGAGTGTATTAATGTGTTCCTCGAAAGATTGTTTTATGTGCTTATTCAACTAGTGTGATTTAGGACCTATTTTAGTGACGCACCATTTTACTTACTTTGGATATAGATAATTGTCTTATTGTGTTTAGAAAGAGAAAATGAAAGACTTGTTAATTTGTATGCATTAATGTGTAATATTTAGTAGACAGCTCCTCATTTGCCTTCCTATCATATTTTGAATTTTCAATGTTAGGTTTGATGTATTATTGTATTGTATTACAAATAGTGAGTGTTCTCAAGAAGACTTGTATTGCCAAAAAATTGTTTGTCTTGAATTCTTGTTCGGAAAACTAGAACATTATAGTGCAACAACAATAATTGGAAATGTCATGCTAGGTTGTTTTGGCACCCTCCTAAAATATAGTGAAATGAAAATCGTGCAGCGAAAATGATAGACTTATATCTGAGCATATAGTGTGATCTTGTAGATCTTGTGTATTCGTAGGAAAGAGATGATTTTTCCAACTCTCTTCCTCCTCTTGCCTAAATTATAGGGTTTATTGTATTTGAAATGCTATTAAGAATGCGGTGATTTAAGAAGAATTTTTATAATGCATATGAAATTGTATGTTTTCTTTGGCTTCTAAATGAAAGAGGAAAGTTTTTCGCCTTGGAAAAGAAAATTGCATAGTTAGTAATGTGAATGAAAATGCTTAGTGGAAGTTGAGACAGATATTGGAATGACGTTATTTCCTTGTGTAAATTTAAATTGTTAAGAAGTTCAGAACATGTATCTAGACTAAAATTTATTTAGTGATTCATGTGTAAAGCATAATTAAACTTCCCTTAAGTAGATGTTAGCGTGGTGTAAAGTCCTCCCCGTAAATGTGACTAAACCAGTAATGGTGCTATTCCTTGTGTGTTGTAAGAAACCCGTACTTGCTATGTGTGCCCATGGGTTGGTGAAGTAATCAACCATGGGGGATATGTTTGCTTATGAGTATGGGAAACCATACCTATTTATGTGATGTTGCATATTTGTTCCCTTACTGAATGCCAACCCACAAGTTGTTGATAAGTCAGTATGTGAAGGGGTAGTATTAGGAGTCACCATTCCTTGAATAGTATGAACAGCGTATGAGTAATGTCGACATGAAGCGACTTTAGCTTCCCTATCTCGAGGAAAAATATAGTTATATAATGAAACTATATTATAAGTGTACTCAATACTTTCCCTTGTGATGAACAGATTTATGAGGTTCATGTGTGCCAACCAAATTCCTATCCCTTATTTTGAGCATATGGATGACAGTTCTTGAGTATATTGATGGATTTTATTGGAGCATCTTTTGCCTTGTCTTCATGAGAGGCATGTTATTTTCTTACATGAGTTGCCAATTGACTAGTGTTGGTAGACTTGTGGGTAGATCTTAGCCATGTATACCTCTGGCTTACGGCGGCTATCCTGAGAGGAACATCGCTATGCGGGGTGTGATCTGCGCGTGCCTTATCTGTGAGGTACACTGCCATGTGAGATATGTCCATTGTGTGCCCTGTCCGCTTGGAGTATTGCCATGCTGTGCTGAGACATGATGCAGGATGTAGTAGACATTGCCATGCGGCCTACCAATAGGTATAGTGTAGAGCCATGCCACATGACGACGTGATGTGGGGTGATGTCGAGGTGCACACTGCCATGCCATGTGGATTTGTGACTAGGCCACACCACACGATGACCTACTGTGATAGCTAGATGGTTGTTCCTTCCTTCCTCATTGGTGGCTAGTTGCTAGTCACATAGTGATGTAACATGCACTTATGATTTTCTTTTATTATTTATTTCCTTGTGGGCTAGCAATTTATTTTATTTTGATCTTGAAGGTTTAGCCATGATCTTGCAATCTTGTTGATACTTGATTTGATGTTGCAATTCTGAAATTATTTTCTTGCCTTACTATTGGAATTGATGATTATTATCTTTATAATTCTAAACTTTGGTGGCTAAACTAGTTTATTATTATTGTTTTCGTATGCTGGTCTTGTGTTGCAATGTGAATTCCTCTCCAAGAATGTAGGAGACGGTCTTGGATGAGTGTATACGAGGAAGTAGACATAGGGAACCTTGAGGATGGAGGTATGTGAGGCTGTGAGACAGCTAGGATCCACTACCTACCTATGAGTGGTGACTATCTCTTGGAGGCTAAACACCTTACACAACAAGGGATGTTCACGAGGGTCTTGTATGGAAGGTAGCACCGCTATGGTGTACCCTAGCACCATCAAGCCCTTGAGTGAGATGTTGGATATTGATGATCATGTTATTTGTTCTGAGATCAGGCATAGAGATGTTGATCGTGCATGTTATCTTTGACCGAGCATTAGACATGCTCACATGTGGCCTTTTGTGTTGTGCAATTCCAATTATGTGGATGGTTATTATGTGTAATCATGAATTAAATGGTGTTAACTTGTCAATATGTTATGGGACATAGGCATTGGAATAGTTCTTATAGGCCTGGGAAGTGTAAACAATTGAATTATATACGTTGCTCTTATTTATTGAAAGTTAACTTGGTTGTAGAAATTTATATTTGAAGCTAGTACTATGGGATAAAGTTTTGTTAAAAGGGGTATGGGTGAAAGAATTGGATCTTGATGGCATGTTTTCTTGTCATGTTTGATAGATGAGTATGGTAACTATTGTCTATATCTTTTAATTGCTTTAATTTGGTGTAATGAAAGGAAGGAAAAATTCTCGTTTCTCTACTATGATTGTGTGTAAATTCTAGATTATTTTAAGAAGTGTATGATTTTAGATACAATCTATTAATGGATAATGACATTCATAGAGGATTTATAAATAATATTATAAATTGTTGACAAAATATTTATTTGTGCAAATTGATAAGTATTAATTGAGTATCAAGGCTAATATGTTTTGTATGATTTCCACTTAACCTTGTGACTTCCAAGAGTAAGTCGGAGCCTAGGGGGGGAGAATGTAATGCCCCTACCCTACCTGGCCTTGGAAAATCTATTTGACCTTGGTTGACTTCCTATGTGGCATTCTTGAATGGTTGATTAACTGTGATGTAATGTTGTAGATTAGATAATATAAATAATTGTGCATACCTATTATTGTGCTTTTGCATCGATTCTTGTGTAGATGTAATTGTTTCCCTAATTCTTGTTATAAGTCTTGAGCTAACGCCTTCATTGAATATGTATATATATGTATGCTTGTGTGACTCATGGTTGCAGGAGATTGCAGGTACTATACCGCCTAGGTGCGAGGTTCATCTCCATTGGGACTCACAGGGTGGAGTATATCTCCTTTATCCTTAGAATTTGGATTAGGTGGTCATAAAAATCTCGTCTTGCCTTAGCCATGATCAGGTGAGCATCGTGTGTGGTCTGTAGGGTTCCTTTGTCATTTGAGTTGCGTGCCTTACGTATGGTAAATGGAGTATTTTATCCTAAGTATTTAATTCCAATTAATGTGTGGATGTACGCATTAGTAATTGAGAAATTTAAAATAGATAGGTTTCTTTTATATAATTAATCGTTAATTTAAGAGATCATTGTATTTATATTTGTAGCAAGCTTAAGTATGTAATTTGAATTAATGTGTTCATTTACGCAATAGTAGTTGAGAAATCAAAATAAATAGGTTTCTTTTAGGTGATTAATCATTAATTAAAAGGATCGCTTTATTTATGTTGTAGCGAATTTAATTAATGGTTAATTTTAAATAATGAATTTAATTAGTTCATGCATTTTAAAAAAAAGGAAATATTTAAAGTTATTTGAAATATAATTAGTTTAACCACTTTTGCTTTTTGGAAAAGAAAGGGTAATTTTTATTATTTAAAGAAAATCATTTTTAATTTGTAAAGTTTGATATAGTGTAAAAGATTGATTTTGGAAATTAATTTAATTAAATATTTACCCTTGTCAATATTGCGAAATATAAATGTTGGCTTAATTAATATTGAGAAATTAAAAAATTTAATAAGAGAGAAGCATTTTAATTTTAATTAGAAAATCAAGTTTAATTATTCGAATAGTTGAAAAGAATTATTATTTCCTTTTTATTTAAAAATTGCTTAAATTTCGAAATTAAAAATTAGGTCAAAATGTGATTCATTTAACCTAGGTTGAAAAATATTTTTGGGGGTTGTTGAATTTTTGGAAAAGAAAAAATATGGGGATGGAGATTTGGGGATTTTGGCAAGGATGGATTTCTACAGCTGCAGGTTGCGGGCTCTTCTTCGAATCTTATTGGGAATGCTAAAGAGGTAGGATCCCAAATTCTCCCTTTCATTTCTTTGCTAAATCAAAATAAAAATGGTATTTGGTGGATCTTCATTAAACGCTGGTTTAAAAATATCCAGGAATGCTCTTAAAATTTGAGTATTAGTTGTGAATATTGTTTGTTTTTGGGTTCAAAAATGTTTAAATGGTTTCGTGTTTGAGCAAATCTTGTTGTCTGAAAGCTATTGGTTTTTTGGGAAAATCATGAACTTGCTGGGAAAATTTCCCCATTTTATTGTTTTGAACATTCTGGAAAAATATATATATCTGTGACTGTGAATGAATGAGATTTGGGTTTTTGAGAAATGACAGAAAATGCTGTTTTAGAATGTCAACAATATCTCCAAATTTACAAACTGGGTTTCTACTAAATTTTTCAGATTTCTTTGTGACTTTGCATTATAACTTTTGTATAAATTTCGTAAAAATAAAGTTCTAGGTTTTTGAGAAATGACAAAAACTGTGTGGCTATTAAAACAAATTTTATTTTTTTTATTAAATTTAAATTTTGATTTTAAAAAAAATAAAATAAAATAAAATGTTTTAATGTTATTAAATTTTAATTAATATATTTTGTTAGTTATATATTATATATTAATTATTAATTAATGTATATATTTAAATATATGTTAATTGTGATAATTTTTATAATAATATATATTAATTGTTGATTCCTAGTTTGGAGTATACTTTCAATGCATAATAATTATTGTTTAGTCATTGCTTTATTAATTTGGGCACACATATACATAGAGAAGTATATGCTAATTCGTACCTTTAGATTGTGTATTTGTTTAGTATATGCAAGGGAATTATATTTTTATGGGGGATTTTTGAATTAAAATATAATTATTATTTGGTGATGTTTAAAAATAATATATTATTCAAGTATATATTATTTTCAGATTTTAATGTTATAGGTCATTTGGGAAATTTAGAAGTGGAATACCAAAGTTTAGGAGTAATTGGAAAATGAAATGTTTTATCATTGGATCTTTCTTTTGAAAACTAAAATGAGATGCTATTAAAAATAACAGAAATTTAATAATGTACCGTTGGAAAAATTAGTAAGTTAATGATATCTCATTTGATAAAATAAATGGGTTAGCTGTACTCATCCTCGGCATTGGGAAATAGACAAATGGAAATATGGCAAGTTTAATTTATTAGTATTCGCTTAGTTTAAAGTGATGGTAAGACCCTGTTATGTTTGTTTAGACTCTGTCTTCTGTCTGGTTGCTTGTGTTTGGTCATAGTCGGTCAAGTCCCTAGTTAGGGAACCATCAAACAAGAGACCTTTGTAATTGTTTTTGATGTGTTCAGTTGGATCAGCTTCTATGAAGGAATCATTTATGTATTTATTGACCGAAGTGGTCATTGTATAGTGGTTGTGTTCACCTATAAGGCAAGATGCAAATGACATGAAACTTATGTAACCTTAACTATATTAATTTCCAGACGGGTCTTGCAGTTGAGCAGACCCGGAGATGTAGCCCTCTAGGGGTGAACTCCGAGATCATTTCTGTGTTATGTGATTCTTTTGTCTCTCTTGTTTCATTCTTAGTGCTAGTATGTATGGATGTATTTTGTAAGTGTATAATGGGGATTAGATGAAGTTAAATTTAGAATGTAGGTATATAGTCCCCTTGTTAAACATGGTAATTATGATCATAAAAGATTGTAGATATGAGTATGAAAAGTATTTTGTTAATGTTAACGAAATGAAGTAAGCATGGGAGGAAACTCACTAGGTTGCAATTATTGGATTAACTTGTTATAAAGCTTGTAATTTGAAAGTATTGAATGGGTAACAAATATTGTATTAACTATCATAATATCTAAATTGAAATCTAATGGATGAACCTCATTTGGCTACTTACCGTATTATCTTAATAAATGAACATCGTCATGTTAGCTATATTTCACTAAATTGGATGAATTTATTTAGTTGTTTACGTTTTATTCTAAACAAATAATCCTCACCAAAATAGTTTTATAATTGGATGAACTCAATTGGTTACCCACATTTTAACCTTTATAAATGAACTTCATCATAATAGTTATAATTGAACTAAAATGGGAGAACTCATTTAGTTGTGTATATCTTAATCTTAGCAAATGTATTTCTTCATATTAACTTTATTTTAACTAAAATGAGTGTACTCATTAAGTTACCTATATCTTAACCCTGATGGATGATCTTCATTTGGCTATTTACATTTTATCCTCTATAAGTGAAGTACGATTTAATAGTTGGTTATGTTTAAACCCTAATGAATGAACTTCATTTCATTGGTTTACATCTTAATCCTTGATGAATGAATTTCACCTTATTAGCCATATTTTAACTATAAAGGATGATCTCATTTGGTCAGTTATTTTTAAACCTAAATAAATAAACCTCGATATATTAGTTGCATTGTATCTAAATGGATGGACTCATCAAGTTAACCATACTTAAACCTTAATGGGTGAATTCTTAAGTTAACTATGTTTTAACTTTATTGGGGAAAATCCCTCTTGATAGCCGCTTCTGCAACCATAATAGATGAACGCTTCATAATCTCTATAATGTTGATTCACTGAACAAATTATATCCATGTTCCATGTAATAACATGTAACTAAGTTATCTAGTTTAGTTGGTCCTAATGTCATGAGTTGAGTTAGGTGTTAAGTTACATAATCACACTGGGGAAACTCCTTAGGTTCATTTAGTCTTCCGATGTGTTATCTATGCATTAGATAACTCCAATGTATCTTAATGTTGTGACTTAATATTAACACTCTTATTAAATCTTAAAAAAAAAAATATTTACACTCCATTTGAGTGTTTTAGCTTTAACCCTTTGGGGTTTCCTGGTGGGGCATTACAAACCCAATTCTAAGCCCTCATCAACAACCTTGTTGCACAATGCCATCTTGTTTTCATATCTAAGGATTACCCATCCATAGACCCATCCCACAATAAATCCCTTCACATTGAGGCTATTGTTCTAAAGAATAAATTCAAGAGGGTCCTTATTGACGGTGGATCTGGCCTAAACCTTTGCACATATAAATTGATCAAAAAATTGGGCATCTCTAAAAACTTGGTTGACACATCTAGCCAGATCACAATTAAAGCCTACGATGATGTAGAAAGAGTTTCTTACGGTACCATAACACTACATTTTCAAGTGGGCCCTACAATGGTGGAAACTATATGTCAAGTCTTGGACCTTGATCTCTGCTATAACATACTCCTTGGCCACCCATAGATCTACTCCATTTAGGCTATTCCCTCCACCTACCATCAATGCCTTAAGTTACCTTACAATGGTAGAGAGATCACCATCACAACTGATCTGCAACCCTTTCAATACTGCAAACTCCTCAAATTGAATCACCCTTATCTTGCCCACTCAATACACTCATTTTGTCACCCCCATCTGACCCATGAAATGTTGCATCCACATCCTCCCAAATCGAGATCAAGGTCAAGATAATTGATAATGGATATGGAGGATATACACTTCAAAATGCAAAAAAGATCACCTTTGAGCAGTGGGGCGCACTTGATGAGGAGATCTTGGAAAATGATGTCACTTCTTGGTTGTATCGAGGATAAGATGAATCACCAATGGATATTCCTAAACAGATGTATCCTAAGGCAACTGCTACTATAGAAAAGATGGGCTATAAAAGACATGGTCTAGGACCTGAAGGACAAGGAAGAAAAGTGCCCATCTAACCAATTTCATACAAGTACAATAGGGGCTTGGTTTATTCACCATTACCTAAGGTTACTATCACTGATGCTCCAATAGGCCCTCCTTGTGAAATTGAAGACTCTAATGGAGAGGATTTCATTAAATTGTTTTTCAAATACCTAGATGATACCATTGATTATTCCTATGTTAACACTATCACCCCTCTTATCCCTTCCATCTACTTCGAGCTTCAACTCATTAATTGTGACCAACAAGAACAACCTTCTTTGGACATTTGTGTTGATGACAATGCCCTCCTAACATTGCTCAATGTGTGAGACCTCAAGGACCAAACATCTATGAATGGAATCTGACTCAATAGGGAGGTGTACTTTGGTAGTCAGGTCAACTCCCTTAGTCACAAAAATGAAGAGAAAAAGAAAAATCAGAAGTCCTCTAGTGAAAACCTCTTTGAGGTGTGTTCGGACTTTGAAAAAGTAAAAATAAAGGATGTAGCTTCTAGTGAAAACCTAGATTAGGTGCTAGAAGATGAGGGACTTGACCTACCTACCATGGTTCCCCCATATCAAGAAAAATAATCATTGGTGATTGAAGAAATTGACACTATCAACATGGGTATAAATGAAAATACAAAGAATGTGTTTATTTAAAAGTCTCTCATAGATCAAGAGAAACAAAATTTTCTAAGTTTCCTTAAAGAGATGCAAATCATTTTTTCTTGGTCCTATGCTGACATGCTATGCCTTGACCTAGAATTGGTAGTCCACAACCTTTCTATCATACCAGATGTTAAACCAGGCAAACATAAGCTCTACAAGATGCACTTGCAAATTTCCCTCCTAATTAAAGTAGAACTACATAAGATGTTGGATGTTGGAGTCATCAAACCTGTTGATTATCCTGAGTGGGTCTCCAATATTGTACCTATTGATAAACCCACTGGGGGCATAATAATTTGTATAGAGTTTAGAGATCTCAACAAATAATGTCTGAAAGATGAGTTCCCCTTGCCTAACATAGATATGATTGTAGATCTCATAGCTAGACATGAGATGCTTTCCTTGATAGATAGTTTCTCTGGGTACAATCAGATCAAGATCGCTAAAGAAGACCAACACAAGATAACATTCACAAATCCTTAGGGAACATTTTATTATCAGGTCATTCACTTTGGATTAAAGAACACATGAGAAACTATCTTCCATGACCTACTCAATGATATTATAGAAGAATACACCGATGATCTCCTAGGCAATTCTAAAACATGTGAGGATCACATCCTTGTCTTGAAAAGGATATTTGAAAGATTAGAGAAATATAAGCTATATCTTAATCCTAGGAAATGCATCTTCGAGGTCACATCAAGAAAGTTGTTGGAATTCATAGTATCTCACAGAGGAATCAAAGTAGATCTGGCAAAGGTCAAAGTAATCATGGAAATGCCTCCGCCCAAGGCACTTAGATAGCTTCACAGTCTACAAGGTGAGCTTCAATCAATCCACTGGTTCATTGCACAACTCACTAACAAGTACCATCATTTTGCACATCTTCTATGCAAGGACACCAAGTTCAAGTAGGAATGCTTATGTCAGAAGGCCTTTGAGAAAATGAAAGAGTATTTGGCCTCCCCTCTAGTATTGATGCCACATATACTAGAAAAACCCTTCTTTGTACATATCAACAACTATAGTGGCTCTGAGGGCATTACTTTCACAAACTGATGACAAAGGAAAGGAGCATCCAATATATTACATTTTTCACACTCTTGTGAGATATTCCATCAATTATAGAATGAGCTTTCCTTGCAGTGGTCTTTAGCACTTAGAAGCTTCACCATTACATTCTTAACAACAAGACCAAACTTATAAAAAAGATTGATCCTCTTAAGTACTTGTTCTCTAAGTCTTCTCTCATAGGATGCACAACAAAATGAGCTATGTCACCAAGTGATTTCAACATTGAGTATGTAGATAGAAAATAAGTCAAAGGATAAATCATAGCTTATCAATTGGTCGATGCTCCACTCCAAGGTGATTTCCCCCTCATAATAAAATTACTAGATGATTCCATCATGGATATCACACAATCAGCCCAATGGTAGTTATATTTTGATGGTTCTTGCACACAACATGGATTGAGGGTAGGTATCTTGCTTATTAAAACTCAAGGTGATTATATTCCTAAATCTTACAAGATAGCCTTTGCATGCACAAACAATATAGATGATTATGAAGCTTTTATCATAGAACTTTGTTTATCTATCCAACAAAAGATCATAGAACTGCAAGTTTATGGTGACTCCCAATTTGTCATTAAATAATTTAATGATGAATTTAAGACAAATGATGACAATTTTCTCCCCTATCACCACATTGTTGAAGACTTCAAGTAGCACTTCACCTTCATCCAGTCTGAGCAAGTTCCTAGGACAAACAACAAAGCTGCCAACACAATGACTACAATTGGCACTCTTTTACAGATGACCAAAAATTGTTAGAGGTGTGAGTTCTTGGTTGAGAATATTTTTGTACTAGCATATGATGTCCCTAAATCAGACCTAGGATGTGTTCTTGTTTATCTTGATTCCCCATGGTACCAAGAAAACTTTGCTTACCTCGGAGACAATATGTTTCCTCCTCACCTCACTAAAACCCAACAATAAAAATTCATCCACTAATCCACTCGCTACACTATCTTGGGTGATACTCTATTTTGAAGGAACTTTAATGGAACCCTCCTAATGTGTTTATACAAAGAGGAGGTTGAACGAGCACTACGTGAAGTGCATGAAGTTATCTATTGAGCACACTCAAGAAACCTCACTTTCGCTAAGAAGCTCTTGCACATATGATACTATTGGCCTAAAATGGAACAAGATGTTTATCACTACATGAAGAAATGTATCCCCTACCAACAACATGGTGACAAGATTCATGTGCCTTCTGAGGACTTGCAACCATTTATTACACCTTGGCCCTTTTCAAACTGGGGTCTTGATCTCATAGGAAAAATCCAGCCCACCTCATCCAATGGCCACAAATTCATAATCACTGCCACATAATACTTCACCAAGTGGGTGGAAGCCATACCACTCAATTTCACCACCGGTAAACAAATTAAGTATATTCTTCATTATTTAATCTCTCGCTATGAAATCCCTAAAGTTATCATTACAGACAATGACAAACCCTTCAAAAATTAGGATGTCAAAGAATTGTGCCAAAAGTTTGCCATCCAATATCACTTCTCCACCCCCTACTACCCACAAGGAAATGGTCAAGCTAAGGCTTTAAATAAAAACCTTATAAAAATCCTCAAGAAAATAGTCAATGAAGTTGGTTGTGATCGTCACTTGCAACTCCATCCTTCCCTTTGGGCCTATTGCACAAGAATTTTCACCCCCATAGGAGATACATCATACTCCTTAGTATTTGGTTTTGAAGTTGTCTTACCCCTTGAGATCAAGATCCACTCGCACTTAGTATCATTGTAGAACATCCTACCCAATGAAGAATATAGAGTGGTCATATTGCAATAGATGAAACTACTGGATGAAAGGCATCTCAAGGCCTTAAATAATCTTCAAGTATATCATAATTTCCTATGATTGAGTTACAAGAAGAAATTTAGGACCCAAGAGTTTGATATTGGTGACCTTGTCCTTATGGAAAATTAGATAAATCTTTAGGACTATGAGAAGAAATGCAAGTTTGAGCCTAATTGGCTTGGACCCTATGTCATCACTGTAAAATATGGATTAGGTGTCTATCAATTGGCTACACCTAAAGGAGATACTTTGGATGAGCCCATGAACATCATACATCTGAAGAAAGTCTATGCCTAGTCATCAAAGACTGCTAGTTTTCAAAATTGAAAAATAAAATCAAAAATATCAAAAAATCCTAAAAATTACAAAAAATGATGAAAAAAGAAAAAAATCAAAGAAAAATAAATTCTTCCTTTAGTGAAAACTACTTTGTGGCGCTATGAGCAAGTACCTTGCTAAAAACATAGTTTTAGGCATCAAGGTAAATAAGTCAGATGCATTGTCTCTTTGGATATGCATCCCCTCTACTTGCATTACTTTGTCACCCCTCCTAACCAACATCCATATTTCTTTAGTAATGTAAGCTATTAATTTTCTATCCAGTCCATCATCCGATTATTCTTCCCCCCCTCCTAACCTCCATATTTCTTTAGGCATGGAAGCCATTAATTTGGCACCTATCCCATCATTCAACTCTTATCTATGCAGGTTGCTTCCATCTTGATCCTTCGCATAATTTGCCTTGATCCCTCACACTCACTTCTCCCCCATGAGATGATGAGCTTTCATCCAAGATATGAATAAGGATTGTCCCAATACACTAAGATTTTATCCCATCACACTAAGATTCACCCTACTTTTTAGGCTTATCCCATTACACTGAGCTTCTTCTTGACTTGCATGTCACCTTAACACCCATCCATATTCTGTTGATTAAATCTCAGCAATTAGATTCCATATCTCCATCCACTTGCACATCCATATGTTGTATTTCCTAAATCAATCCTATTAGTTACCTTTGCTCATTAGGATGCATCCTTCCCATGTCTGACATGTTATCTCAATCCTACTCCTACTCTTGGCAAGAGATGTTAGTTGGTCATGTGTATGTTGTTTGCATGTTTGGTCTTTTAGCTTTGATTTGAATTTTGTGTCATATGAATACTCCTATCTAGGGCTACCATGATCATCCTATATCTTGGTATGTCATGGGTTGGTGTATACTAGGGCATCTTTTGTGATATAGTGTGTTTGTGGGTTTCTTTTGTATGATTTTGTAATCCCTCATTTACATCATCATGGTATTTGTGAGCCTATGTGCATTGAGATACCTATTTTCTAAGAGTATAGTCCACACATTGGATTTTCATAACATCTTAATTCCTATAATACATGTTGTAGATCATCCTTAGCAAAATCAAACTAAGTTTGCTCTCCACATCTACACAACAAGAAATCAAATAATCCCCCTCTCTATTCATATGTTTCCATCATTCACCATTTTGGAGAATTCAATTCATTCATTCCCCTCCTCCTTTCTTTTGTCTAGTCCTATTCTTCATATTATGGTTGGCTCATTACAAAAATTGTCCATTCCCATCCCATTGCATTTTCATGTACATCCAGGTTGCCATTGCATTCGCCTTTTTCATTAGGTCAGTTCATACATCTTAACATTCATTAAAATTCATACATTTTAGTTTTATTAGGTCAATTCATGCATTTATGTAATTTTATGTTAGTATATTACATTTTCTCATTTTAGATATTCATTATCATTTAGCTACATTCATATCATTTCATCACATTCATTATCATTTAGTTCTATTTTATCATTTTAGATGTTCATTACCATTCACTTTCATGTTACATTTGTAATATGTATCATATATGCATTAGGTTCATTTGTTATATTTGTATGTGGGAAAAATGGATTGATAAAACTAAATATGTGAAAAATTATGATAAATATCAATCCACACACACACACAGGACTTCTTGATGCAAGCTATGGAGTAACGTGATGTTACTCAGCTTCCCAAGGAGGGTCCCATGGTTCTCTATCTCACAATGTCCCTCAAACCAATGTTTTGCTCTCAGATTACTGAGCAAAATGGTTTAGGGATGGCAAATATGAGAACGAGAGAGATTTTAACTGTTTTTAGTATGAGATGTGTTATAAGCTAGATGAGATGCTAGAAATGTAATAAACTAAATGATAAGATGATGAGGTTAGTATGGAGATTATCCTAGAATACTATATTTAATCTATAATTGAACTAAAATGATAATGAACTTATTCTAAACATGCATATTCATGATTAATTCTGATCTAAAGAGAGGCTAAATGATGAGCATAAAGATGATGAAAAGCTTGAAAGTATTTGAGCATAAGTATAATGCTACAAATTTGAAAGATGATTGTTAAGAATGGAGGAATGAGAGCTCTATTTATAGCACAAACAGGGCAATGGATGGTCAGGATTGAAAGGTTTAATCAAGGGCCAGGTTTGAAAGTTGGGGATCCATGTGCACAATTGGCACCAATGAAATGGTGACAAATGTCCACACCAGATTGGGTTGAAAGAAGAGGTTGGAGGCATTAAAGGCCTGAGGAGACCTCATGGTTATCTAAAGGCTAAGGGTCAAGTCTAAGTTAGGTTTACCCAATGAATTAGGATCTAATCCAAAGATAAGCCTTTGTGCAAATGATTAAGAGATAATCATGGTCAAAGCATTAATGATCTGATGAGACCCTTGGGTTGGGTAGAGGTTGAGTCAAAACAAATGTTTTAACCATGTGGGAGGGTTTGAAATAACCATTAATGGTTATTGGAGACTTTGTGGATTAAGTGGTTGAAGGTTGGAAGCCTTTAATGGTTTTCAAAGACTTTGGGGGTTTTGGTGGTTGAAGGTTGAAAACCTTCAATGGTTATCCAAGACTTTGGGCCATTTGAGAAGTGACCTCCCTTTTCTTAGGGATGTGACAAAGTTTAGAGGAGGGTTAGGTTAATTAGAATCGATTAGAAGATTCTAGAAGGGGTTAGGAAGGGGTTTGGGATTTTGCAAGTGGATGAGGGGATAATAGGTTTTAATTGAATTATTTGATTTTCATTCAATCTGGTTGCAATTTGGAGAAATTAAATAAATTAGATTTATTTAATTTAGGATAACTATTTAATTAAATTTGAATTTAATTAAAAGTGGCTAGGGGGATTTAATTGAATAAAATGATTTGTTCATTAAATGGTATAGTGAATTTTATTTAAATAAATTGAGTAATTTATTTAATAAAATAGAAGAATGTGGATAATTTAATTAAATTAGATTTAATCAAATAGGGAAATGAACATAAAATATTCATTTAGGAATATGGTCATTTTTATACGTCTACAATTTGCCCCTCTTTGAAGTGACGTGTGTGCACATGTTAATTCAAAGAAAATGATGTGTTTTTGTGTTTTTATGATCAAATGCAATTTGTGTGTCGCTCTTTTGATTTGCCAGTCGTGCCCCAGATTCGATATTTGATGTGATGCCCTAGATTTGATGTTTGATGTGATGATGCCCCAGATTTGATTTGATGTGTGATGCCCCAGATTCGAGATTTGTGTCGTGTTGTCATGATTTTATGTAGTTGTCCAATATGAGTGTCGGTATAACTTGTTTTGATGTGAGATATTTCAAGTTATGTAGATATCAATGTGTTGTTCTGATCAGAAACTGATGTATTTGCGTTGTCTGTTTCAAGTTCAATGTGTATGAAAGCCGGAGTTGTTTTACAAGCCGATATGGGTTGGAAACTTGAGTTGTTTTACAAGCTGATATGGGTGGGAAACTTGAGTTGTTTTACAAGTTTATGTGATTGTGGTACTTGAGTTGTTTTACAAGTTTTGATATGGTTTTTGAGAACTTGAGTTGTGTTACAAGTTGATATGAAATGATAGGATTTTGAACTTGATGTAGATGAGCAAATTTGTTTCATGTATTTGATGTAAGTTTTATTTTGATATCGTTGTTTTGATGTGGAAACTAATATTGGATTTGTTTTGAGATTTGATATGATAATGCCCCCTCGGGAGATCGTTTGTGCACACAAAGCATGAATGATCTCTCGAAAGAAGAAGAATGTTGTTTGAAAGATGGAAGAGTAGATAGTGATGGCATGCATGGGTTTGATAAGATTGATTAGATTGACTGGAATGAGAGCAAGTCTTGTTTTAGGTATGACACCTCCTGTATAAGACATGGATGATCGAGCGTCTGGTTTCAAGAATGATACCACCCTTATAAGATATGGATGATTGAGTGTCTGGTTGCAAGAATGATACCGCCTATATAAGACATGATAGAAGATAGTTTGGAAGAATGATAGAAGATAGGTTGGAAGAATGATAGAAGATAGTTTAGAAGAATGATAGAAGATATGAAAGTGAAGAAAGATTCTATGATGATGTGATAGATATGCATGTGAGGGATGCAATGATGAATGATGAATGATATTTTGAAAATGAGATGTATGATATGATATGCAACTAATTGTAAAATGATGTGCAACTAATTGTAAAATGATATGCAACTAATTGTTTTTGGAGCATCTCTCGTTCTGTATTTGCCATCCGATAGAACCATTCATTTGCTTTCTTTGTAAATATCATCACTGAGCATTGATTTTTTTAGGATATGTTGAAAATTTATACAAGCATAATGGTATAATTGAACCATAATGACCTGAGAAAAATTTACCTGATATTTGATTTTGCAAGATAGCACAAGCGTCAAGGTATAATTGAACCAGGACGACCTGAGTGCGTATTGCGTAAATAGACAAGAGTTAACCTTTGTCCCATACAAATCCGAAATGTCCTCAGCGATATGCCACCAGATTTCTTCATAGGACAAATTTGCATGGTAAAAGACTTCACTCACAGATAGAAGACAAATAAAACATCACATTCCTTCCTTACTTCTCTAGTCGTAAGACATCCTGGAGGTGCTCAGGAGATATGATAAGCAAAAATTAACAACCATAAGTAATCATGCAGGCTATTGGAAATGTATTCTTGTCAATTAAAACATCTTGCAAAATAGATCTTTGTTCAGTTGAAATCAGTTCAAGTTCATGATGTTTAGCCTTCTTGCATTGTCATTTGTCATTTGTTGGTTGTTTTGATCCTTGTTGTTGATACTAATTTGATATGGATATGTATACTGATCACCAAACCATGGTGGAATTTTATTTGGATAATTGTTTCAGATAAACCAAGGATAGTGACTACATTAAGTATATCCAAGAATGATAAGCATTTGTGAATTTCTGGTGATGTCTCAGATGGGTGGATATGATATGTACAATATGATTTGTGAAACATGTACTACCATCAATTGATACAGATAAGGCTAACTAGAATAAAACCCAGCAGTCAGATTGATTGATGTCATTGTTATGATGTGGTTGATGATTGATGTATAAAAATTTATTTCTCTTGATGAATTTGGAAAAACTAGGTTGTTGTTTCTTTAACGTGATGTTACGATAGAGGTTCTTTCTTCTCAAAATAAGGGGATTAGTCATGCATGAGTGATCAATGGTTTCCTTTGATTGGTTTGGATTCAGTTGATTCTTGTTTTTAAAAATTTCAAATCTTACTCTATCAAAGTGAAGGTTTAGCTGTCCCTTCAGGATAAAGCGTGTCAAATGATATGGATAAAGTTTCCCGATCTGGAAACTAGATTTGACAATTTGAAAATTTTAAACAAGTGTTTTTGAGATAAAAATCCATAAGATGGTAAAGGATTTGATTGATACTGATGATGAAAATTTTCCGGATTATGATAGGAGAGACATCCTCTATTGCTCGATTCGTTTAGGATTCGGACAACTTTGTTTGACACAAATTTTGCTTAAGAAATAGTTTTATGGCTTGTTTTTGTCACTCTACTTTGATGAAAAATGATGTTGATGGATGGATTGATTATCAAGACTTGATGATTGATAGGAATGTCTAGTTTCAAAGAGTGAGTACCCCGTATAAGACCGATCTGTCTGGTTTCGAGTGTACCTATCCCTGTATAAGACATGTTTGATGTTGATGTTGATTTCGAGTAATGAATTGATTAACAAGACATGTGATAAGTTTCATTGCAGACTTTGAGAGTTTTCCTGTTGTTGATCTGATTTGATAGATGGTCCATGTGTTCATGCTTTGATTTTTTTATTCTTGTTTTGTTGATTTTTGGTTTTTGGATATTTTGATTTTTTTTGAGTTTTTTGGATATTTTGATTTTTTTGAGTTTTTTGGATATTTTGATTTTTTTGAGTTTTTGGATATTTGATTTTTTTGAGTTTTTGGATATTTTGATTTTTTTGATTTTTTGGATTAGAAGAAAGATGTATTTGGTTGCCCCAATGTATATCAAGATGAGGAATGGATGAATGGATGACTGAACCATTGAGGTTGAAATAGATTCGTTGTCCATAGTTTTGATCAAGATCAAGGATGAAAAAGGGGATATGGATAGAGATAGGATATAGATAGCACTGGATGATGGAAGCAATGAATAGATAGGATAGATAGATATGGATTAGAGTGAAGCAAGATTGTAGAAAGAATTGGTTGATAGAAGAAATGAATAGATAGGATGAGGGATATGGATTAGAGGATATGGATGAGGTGAAGCAAGATTGTAGAAAGAATTGGAGGATAGAAGAAATGAATATATAGGATAAGGGATATGGATTAGAAGATTTGGGAGATATGGTAGGAAGAATAGAGTAGATGAACTTTGCCCCCAAGCATAGAGGTTTCCATTTGCAAAAAGGTGATATGTAAGATTGTCATAGTATTTAGCACCATCTGAATAAGTGTTCTCAAACTTTTCAAAGATAGAGACCCAACCCACACTTAGAGCCTCTGGAAAATTCAACTGAACATTTCTAGCAACTAGGAAGCAAACTCAAAAGGGAATAAGAATCTCAAACTGGATCAAGGTACTTAGTCTTTGATTACCCATGTGTGTGCAAGTGGGTTCATTCTGTCTCATATGATCATTCTAATCTTCATAATCCAACATGGCTAGCTACATGAGTTACCTTGACTTCAAAAGCATCCTAGATAGAGCCTCGCTGCCAGCGAGCGTCCATAGCCCCGACGAGGTTATCGTTGTAATCTCACAAATATTGCTCCATTGCCAGCCAGGCGTCCATAGCCCCAATGGAGTTACTTGCATGTTCCCATAGCCAATCATTTTGATATTGCATTTCATTGCATTTTGCTTTTCTTGATATTCATTTTCTTGCTCATGCTTTTGATATTTCTTTTTTTTTTCTTCTTCTCTTTTTTTTTTGCATTGGCTTGTAAGTGATGAAACTTACATGGGTCTGATAATTACAGTGGCGCTGAAGCAAGATTTTAGATTTTTCACGAGCCATGTCTTCAATTTAAGAGATCACAATGATTTAGAGCAATCAATTAAGTGTATGAGATATAGTAATCAAAAGATGTTAGTACCAAGATACGATAAGTGGTTCTTTTCTGGATTGAGTGTGTATCCCAACCAAAAGAAAATGTTAAAGAGGAACAACCTCGGATTCTAAAGCATTTCATGAATAGATATCTAGGAAAAGGATTGAACATGAGATTCGAGCATGGGCAAGTATGTGACAAAATGACACAAATGCCTATTTCACAGATGAAGGATGTATGCAAAGGATTGAATGATAGGGATGGAAGGATAGAAAAGAGGTGTTGGATAATAGATAGAATGTTTGAAGATTTGTGCAAGGATAAAGGGAAATGTATTCAGGATGAGTGTTGGTACTTGAGAAGTGATGAAGAGATGGAGGAAAATTGAATTTTGGAACAGAAGAACCCAAAATAGATAGAGGAAATGATAGAAGAAGTTTTGGAAAGATGTTTAGATAGAGGATTGAAAGAATTTCAAAGATGTGCTCCTCATTGATCTTTCTTATGGATCATTTGAGGTGATGGATTTGTGGATGGAGGGAAGTAAGGACCCAAGATGGATGGAAGGGATGGAGAATTCGATTGTGGAATGAAAGGACCTAAGATAGATTTGGAGGATGAAGAGATTCCTTGATCTTGATCTTGACTTGGAGTAGGATCATTTGAGTTTGTGCTTTTCTCGAATCTTGTTGGATGAAAGTCTTTCCTAAAGATAGTTGAAATGTTGATAAGCATCTCAAAAGATGTTTTGTTGGATATGGAAATTTTCTCCACTTTATGATTTTTCCTTGTTTGAACTGACTTTTGAGTTTGATTGTTGGATACTTTGCAAGATATTTTAGCATTTGCGACAAGAATACATAGCACACATGAAGACAATGATCATCCTAATGCTAAACATTGAGTGTATATTCTTTTGAGGATGTGTTCAAATCCTCGATGTTATCACTAGTTTGATTTACAACAAAAGACACATCAGATAGACTCTTTATTCAAAGGTCATTGACAATATCATAGCCCACTAGTCTCGATACTCCGTCAGCTCAAACAACCGTGTCACCCCCTAGAGGGCACCTATTTTTTTGCCTTTTGCCAGAAAGTAACCCAAAGTGAATCGCTTCACAATTGAGTAGTTATCTTGGGAGATATATGGTGAGTAATCTTGGGGGCAGATTCTTCCCCACCCTTGCACTATGATATTGCCAATGTTTGGCAACTGACTCAGCTCAAAGTTTCTAATGCTAAAGTTCGTAATCAGGCTTCCCGTTCGGCCGTCAGTGATAAACTCCCTCAGGAGGCTTCCCAACCTTTAGAACAAAGGCTTTACGTATCTCAAGGATACTGGGGGAAGGCTAATCGCTGCGCGTAACCGTTGAAAGGGACTTTCGTCACCCTCCACTTTTGATTATAGTGGGTTGGAACACTTGGCTTCAAAGTCGTTCCCCACTTAGGTCGTTCCCTTCACACTAGCCATAAACGGCTTTAAGAGTTGATTGCAACTCCTCGGGAAGGCAGGCTTGCTAAAGGATTTAAATGCTTGAAGTA
Source organism: Cryptomeria japonica (assembly GCF_030272615.1). NCBI lineage: Eukaryota > Viridiplantae > Streptophyta > Pinopsida > Cupressales > Cupressaceae > Cryptomeria > Cryptomeria japonica. The sequence goes on from NC_081405.1 coordinate 276,780,628, forward strand.
CAGAAAGCTTAAGAGTGGTTTGGGTTTTTGGTCACCCAGTTATGGGGAGAGCATATACCTTCCACTTTCGAGACAAGGCAATCAATTTGTTCTTTTTAGCCTCCAAGACAATGATTTGCTAACTTCTATTTGGAGATGTTGCTCCAACAAGCATGATGTTCTTTTTAACCCTTCATAGAAAAGTGTGTATTTTTAAAACTTTTGTAAAACAAGCCTCGTCAACAAAGTAAATCGTGATGTTTGGTCAACAAAATTCAAGTCGATAGGGGAAAGTTTTCCCTCTTTGCCTTGCACAAAATGAAGATGAAGTTCTTTTACTTTGCAAAATGAAGTGAATCCTTTTAAACACCAAAGGATGGTGAGGTTCATTTTAAGCTTTGCAGAAAGTAAATTTGTTTGTTCTTTTTAGAGCTTCCAAAAATTAAGTGTTTTTCCTAACTTGCAGGAATGAAAGGTTTGTTTTGTTGTTCTTTTTACCATGCAATAAAGAAAGATGAAGTTTCTTTTAAAACACCAAAAAGGAAGGCATGAAGTTCATTTTATGCATCCAAATGAAATGATGAGGTTTATTTTAATTTGTGCAAAAAAAGGAGAGTGAGTTCTTTTTAACCAACTTTTGTTGAAAGAAAGTAAAAAAAGAGACTTAAACCCTCTAAACTAACTCCTTCCCCTGCACACAAAAAAAATATTAGAACCTGCACACAGTCAGTGATCAAGTGTTAGTGTGGGCTTACACAAGCCTAAATTCTGATCTTGGTTACAAATTTTACAATTCTGATCCTGAAATGCCCTGAAATTTGTCTAAGTCTGAAATTTGGAAGATCTTCCAAAAACTAGATTTTGCATTACAACTCCTAGAGGTCTGAAACCCCTCTCAAACATCCTGAAAGTATATATGGAATATAACTTAAAGTATAAGAAAGGAAAAATATAAGAGGAAATGTAACTTATACTTCAATGGTTATCCAAGACTTTGGGCCATTTGAGAAGTGACCTCCCTTTGCTTAGGGATGTGACAAAGTTTAGAGGAGGGTTAGGTTAATTAGAATCGATTAGAAGATTCTAGAAGGGGTTAGGAAGGGGTTTGGGATTTTGCAAGTGGATGAGGGGATAATAGGTTTTAATTGAATTATTTGATTTTCATTCAATCTGGTTGCAATTTGGAGAAATTAAATAAATTACATTTATTCAATTTAGGATAACTATTTAATTAAATTTGAATTTAATTAAAAGTGGCTAGGGGGATTTAATTGAATAAAATGATTTGTTCATTAAATGGTATAGTGAATTTTATTTAAATAAATTGAGTAATTTATTTAATAAAATAGAAGAATGTGGATAATTTAATTAAATTAGATTAGATTTAATCAAATAGGGAAATGAACATAAAATATTCATTTAGGAATATGGTCATTTTTATACGTCTACAATATTCGTATCTCATTTCATTACATATCATTTAGGACATAAGGTCAGCTTATTTTTTGTATACCATTATAAGTGCTACATACACTTTCATTCCACATGATAGTAAATTAAACCATCTCATTGATGTGTATCTTCATTACATTTCATGTAGTCTCATTCATTAAGCATTTCATCTCATAATTGCATATACATATAGATCATACATCCATCCATCATAACATTATCATTCACAAGATCATCTTGCATACATCATAAGTTAGCCATATTCATTGCATATCAAAAATCATCATAGCATTAAAAAACATATATTACATAAGCATTATGCATCCATCTCACATTCAAAAAACATTATAAACATAGCATATAAGAATTACAAAGTAAATCAACATGTGCATACATATCATATAGGCATACATCCATCTCTCATTAAAAACATTTCAAGTCATCATCATCAAGCATCATCATAAGCATAAATCATCCATATCCATCCATCATCACATAGAAATAAATAGTCCATAATAAAAGTCCATAATAAAGTACACATATACATTACCACCAAAAATTCATGACTCATATATATATATCAAAAATAATGTGTCCAATCATGATACAATGAAAATCCCCAAAGGGTCAAAATCTCTCACATATAATCGAGAGCTAGCATATGCTCTCCCTGTCTACTGCATCAAGATATTCTCAACCACTTGATGTACCTACAAGGGTTGTGGTGCAGGAGCACCCTTCAAAGGGCTCCCACCATTATTTTTGGATTGTGTTCTTGCTTCTCAATGAAGCCATTGTATATAAAATAAGAGCCATGTGCTCATTGGTCCTAGTTAGGGTCCTAGTTGAGGTCTTAGGGGTCCTAAGTCAAGATTGAGGTTTAATTGAGAATAGAGGGTATGTGTGCCTTGGAGGTGTTTAGGGGTCCTTCTTAGCATGGTGGTGTCCTTAGGTTAGCCCAATATGGGTCTAGGAGTCAAGAAAAGCAACATTGGGAAAGTTGCTCAAAAGTTGCAAAAGTTACATGACAACTTTTAAAAGTTGTCAAGCAACTTTTCCACGATGAGGTCAAAATATTTAATGTAGCATGGAAAACCCTAATATGGGAACATATACTGAAGAGAGGGTAGTATAAGTAATTGAAAACCCTAAGTTAGTGGGTTGGATGTCATAAATTGTACAGCCCAAGCAAAGTGACCTGACTGAGACTGAGTTTTTGTTGCCAGTCAACACAAATAGAGTAAAGAAAGGTCATTAATGGATTGATTTACATGAAAAACCATGTGGAGTGTCTTGTATGGTGTATTTAATTTCATTGTGAGAACTTAGATTAGGTTTTTATTTGTAAGTGAGGTGTGTTTGTAAATATTTTGTAAATTGTCTTCTCACTATCCAGTTTTGGACTGGTTTGTGCAAATGGGATCATAACTCCATTCCCCATTGTGGAATCACCATGAAACCATGGGGAATGAGATTCCAAACCCTATACTATACTTTAAAGCAAGAAGGGCCCTTGTAAATGCAGGGAGGCCACCAAAAGATCCACTCCTAGGTGAGACTGAATAGCGCCCAGCTAGGAGGGGTTAAGTTGCAGAGGTCTTGGAGAGCAAGGAAGGTCAGAGGAGGAGGCACCCATTTGAGGAGTTGTAGAGTGGTGACTAAATCACCATTGGTGTGAAGGGGGATCTTCTATCAATCTAGACAAGGTGGTAAGAGCATCAAAACTACACTGTGACCCTGGCAGGCCTAAAAACCCTTAAAAACCTTAAAATCCACCTAGGGTAGTGTACAGACACTTGGAGGCCTAAAACCTAGAAAATCCTTGAGTCCTTACCAAATGAATAGCAGGTATTTTTGGAGGTTTCACAAGAAAGTGCATCATTTGAGAGAGGGAGCCCTAAAGGACCGGGTAGGAGGCCTAATTGGTCATAATCCTTGTAGCCCTATTTTGTAGGCAAAATACAAAATAGTAAAATTGGTAAGGGGTTGGAAGCTTGAAACCTCTTGGGGCACATTAATGGGTGAAAAAACCATGAATTATACCTGATCTAACCTTGCTAAGACCTAGGAAGGTGTGGAACAAGCCTAACCCTTATTTGCCTAAGTAAGGGTTTCTTGATTCTCATGAGAAGGTGAGACCTTAGGAGTAGTTTTTCAACTTGTTGGTGGGTGGATTGGGTAAGGTCAGGGGATTCCACAAGTAGGGGGAGTCCTAGAGACCCTAGGGTGTGGTTAGAACACTTGGTTATCCAAGGAAAGGATCCAAGAGCATAGACTAGGCTAGTCTATCCCAAACCCCATCCCATCAGGTTGGTCTTCAGTCCCTTATCCCCTTTGAATCTCTTGAAGTCTATGTTAGAATAACTGATGGACAACTAAGAAGGGGGGAGTGAATTAGTTGTCAACAAATTATATTAATCAAACCACTTTATAACCTTAAACTAAAGCACATAAACATTAAATATCAGAATAGCAAAAACAGATACCGGTAAGCAATAAAACTTAAGAATGAAGCAAAGAATCAACACAATGCAACCATACCACATAAAAACATGATTTATACTTGGAAAAATCAAAAAGGGAAAAAACATGGTGGGAAGCCTACCCATGGTCAGATAATACTTCTACAGAAAGTATGTGATACAATAAGAGGCCTACACATGCAGGAAGGCACACTACCTAGAAAATACTGCTCATTACAAAGGAGTCTCAATGACTACAAAGAGGTTAAAACCACCTCAAAATAATTGGACAACAGTCCAAAAGAATGAACTGCCAATGATAGCATCTACCATGGCTAATTACAATCCCTGTTAAGCTCAATACTGGAGGCCTTTGACCTCTTACATAAACCCAATTCGATCACCTATGATCAACAAAATCTCCTTCACATATGATATTTCATTTCCACTCCTACCATGATCTACAAAGAGATCTTACATCAATTTATAGAAACCCTAATGCCTAAACTAATTAGGTCAGCCACCTAAAAGATATTACAATAAGATCATTACATACATCCATATTACAATGATATACCATGTCATCTTTAGACCAAAACAACATTAACCAATCCATAAATCATCCTCGTAATGTGTAAAGAACACATAATATGATACCGGTCCATAACCTAGATAGGTACCAAACCCAAATAGATTCACCACACCAAAGGAATGTCTCCAATCGGTCAAGGCACGAACAAAGATCACCTTCTACATCCTGAATTCCATCCAGAAGCTGTACCAACACCAATTATGCATCTTGTCAAAGATTCTTAGTAGAAACTCTACCAATAAAACCTTAAACCCTTGTTGATAAGGGATTATTAGAGTGTATGATAGAATCCAATCATCAAGTCAATACCAACTAACCAAAACATACTCTAGAAACACCAAACCAAACATATTCCATTTATCCAAAAATGTCGGTAGTATCCAACTGATAGTCCCTTCTGTTGGTAACAGTAATTCTTCTACCGGTAACCAAAATCTATCTATCAGTAACTAATCATAACAGCTAGTGTTGACATTAATGACAAAACATCAATGCAACACATAATTAATTCCTTCATATTGCCAAAAATCTCCCTCTTTGGCATTGATGGCAACACTAGATGTGAAAAAGAAAACATCTAAGTGCCAAGTGTTAGATGCAATGACAGTCCCAAAGACACTGAGAAGGGGGGGTGAATCAGTGTCTAACCGGTTAATAGAATATTTGAACTTATTTATAACTTTGCAACCCAAATAAATGTATCGGTAAACAAGAAATAGTGCAGCAAAGAGAAATAATATAGACAACATAAATGCACACCATAACACAAGATGTTTTGTCAAGGAAACCCGGTAAGGGAAAAACCTCGGTGGGATTTGTGACCCACAATATTTACTCACTGGCCAATATGAATAAATATTACTTACAATAGGGGCCTAGACATGAAGGAAGGCTAACAACCTGGAGCTCACTGCTCAATCACAAAAAGAAGTCACACTGACTTACAAATGGATACCTAAATCCAAGACAATGTACTATTCAAATAACATCTGCAATGCTTGATTCAGTACTGGTTTAAGCTCTGTCGGAAACCATAACCAAAAACCTTGCCAGAGAATGAAATTCACTCTGCTCTACTCTACTCCTTATTCACTCATAAGATGATTACATCAAAATGCATATACATTTTTTCGCTCTCATATATTGCTTTCATTCATTACCTAATATATCTTACAAAATGACGTACAAGATCTCATACATATATGAGTCTTTACAATACAACATGTTGGCTTACAAATAATTAATTACATTACAATACAATTCATATAAATAAAATGTTATCTCATATCGGCCTGAGTGCTAGTATGCTTCGTTGCTAGTGTAAACTAGATGCCAATGAATGAACTTGGTTGTGCCTGCCGATGCCGATAGATGATGTTTGTGTTGCCTGTGAACCTAAAAATCTTGTTACCAATTGGTTTCCATTAATGAAAACATTAACCATTCTCAGGTGAGTGTAGAATGCCAACAATCTCTCCCTTTGGTATTGATGGAAACACTCATGAGAAAAATCCAAAAACTGTTGCCCAAAAATGAAGTCCAAAACTGATCTCAAAAAAGTGTGCTCCCCCTGAGCAAGTGATCTTTTCTATGCATTTTTCTTGATACCACTCCCCCTTTGACATCAATGACAATGGATGTCAAAAAAGAGTCAAAATTCTACCTCATAGCCTGTAACCGATTGTGTACAATTTGAAAGATATATGCCAAAATTAGATTCATCTCTGCATGAATTTATTATTGTCAAAAATAATGGTTTCAGTCTGCTGGATCATGCTTGTTAGATAATGCATCTATTGCTTTGGTGATCAATCTCCTTGAATTGTTGCTTTAGATATCTCAACCCACTGAGTTATAAGACTCTCCAATCTTGGACCAAGTTTGGTTTTTGGCTCTCGGGCCTTCACCCTTATCCTTACTTTTTCTTGCTCCATTTTCTCTATCTTTTCCTAAAAAACTGCCATTTCTTGATCAAATATTGAGGTAAGTTCCGAAGAACCTATCATATTATCTTCTATATCATCTATATCCTTTTGTATTTTCTTAATCTCCTCATAAATGTCTTTAGTCAAGTGGTGAGGCTTGCAAGCTTCTTTATATAGATCCTTATATTCCAAAATTGTTGAATTAAGTACCAATAATAAGGAATCAATATGCTCAGTATAGTCTTTGATAGTTTTGTCAAAGAATTCACCTTTTTCTTTATTCACCATTTCCTTAATAGTTTCTTCATTAACCTTATCTATAGTTAGAACATTTGAAGCAATAAATTTGGTTAATGCATCCAATTTACCCAAAGAACCATCAATATGATCTATCTTACATGCCAATGCAATCATTTTCAAAATAGGCAATGTATCATCAATGGCCTTAAATGCTAAGGCATTGCAATCTATGATCCTCCTTATTGAATCCAAAAGAACATCTGTTATATTTTTAGGTCTGAAATCTATAGTGGATGTGCTTGGTTCTGCAATAACTTTCTTTTCATCAAACACTTGACCAATTACCTTAACAATTTCTTCCTTGTTTCCATCATTTATTACCTCTTTATTTACAGTTGCTGCCGGTTTCTCACTCTATTTTATTACCTCTACTTCTATTAGTTTCTCAATCTAAAGATTCTTAGCCTCCAATGGTATTTCAATGTTCTGAGAGTCAGCAGTGTTAACTGGTGACTCAGAGATCTCAACATTCATAGCATCAACTATCTTAGCCTCTGCAGTCTCTTTATCCATAACAATATTAAAATCATGTGTATCTACATTCATGGTAAAAAGAATTTTAGAATCTAGATTAGTATCATCATGAGTTATTTCTTCATCCTCCTTATCCAATTAACTGTCTGTATGTATCGATGTCTCTGAAGTTATTGGTGGGGTGTCTTGTGCTGGTGGAGAAAGGTTACCTTTAACCTTTATAATAGGTACACTACCAATTTTACCTTTACCTTTAACCTTTTAATATACCTTTGTAAAAGACTTATCCTTTTACTATCTATCCCTTTCTTTTTCTTTTTCTTTTTCTTTTTCAACAAAAAATATGTCCCATTTGTCAACACTTTCATCCGCTATTTCTTTCACTCTCCCATCCATTAGACTAACTTGCTAGTGACCACTCACAAAAACTGACCGGTTGGCTTCAACAATTAGTTCATCAATCTCCTCTCGGGAATTTACAAGGTGAGCAACCAACAATGCTTCAACCTTTAACTTTTTATCCAATTCCATAATGGACAATCTTTTAGCCTCTAATCTTATGTATAAGTCATTAGGCAAATCATCTACAACCTCAATCAAAACTTTCTTGTAGATGTCAAGATGCAAAATAACGTTTTCCTTTATTGTCTCCTTGTCAGAATCCTTGAAAGAATGATAAAATTTGTTCACATTACTAAGATTACCTTCTTGTATAATTTCATTTACCAGTTCCTCCGGTGTAAGGGTATCTGGTGCCATAGGTTGTTGTTTCTTCTTCAGAGTTAACTTCTTCTTGGGCTCTCTTACAACTTGCTACTTCTTTCTTAATGTTCTTGTCCTTTTATGAGAAGGAGAAGGTACCAGTGAAGGTTTCCTCTTCTTCCTTACAACTCTTTTGAACTCTGTTGCCTTACCACTGTATGTATCAAAAGAAGTGACAATTGGTGAAACATGGGCTATCGGTTCTAGTCCTTCCAGTTCACTAGCAGAAATACCACTTAAGTTCATCACATTTTCCTTAACTTCTTTAACTATTTTGGATACATCTCTGATGAATTTTTCTCTTCTTTTTCTCTACTTTTGCATTGAAACAACACTCTCAATAGTGTCAGCATTACCAAAAATTTCTTCAGAAGGTTCCCTAGGTGTATCAAGAAGTGTCTTAGCATAAGCCTCAAGAATATTCAGATCAACTTCACATCCCATCTCTGTTATCCAAATAGATATAGGAGTAACAAATTCCATCCATGTTTCATCTCTTTTGATTACAAAACATATTTTCTTGTCATACTTATCCACAATACTCTGTGGTATCCTTTCTCTAGCCTTCATTTTGGTTTGAAAGTTTTTGAAGTAGACTGCTACAATGTTATCACTATTAGTACCAATGTTGGTAATAGCTTCCATGATCTGTCTACCAATAGGGATGTCAAATGCAAAGTCCTTGTGACCAATGCCAGGTGTCTCCTTTGTGAAGTAAAGCATTAAACATACAAGTAGATTGCCAAAACAGAATGTTCCCTTCTTGTCACCCTTAATCTTTTTCAAGTTATCTATTAGTTCATCCTTAAGCCACTCACAAATGTCAATTCTAGCATTGTTCTTAACCATCTCATATGCAATGTGAATACATAAACTAGAAATAGAATTTAATCTATTTACATGTGTAACTCTGTATCCAAATACCATGCTCACATATTTCACATTTGCATCATTGATATCATTAACCCTAAGAGATCTGTTGTCAGATGTAGCTCCGGTTAGGTCCATAACACCATTTTTTGGTATCTTCTTCTTTTTGTCAGGCCTAATACCAGTTGAGGGTAAACTAGTAACAACCTTGATTGCTTCCTTAGTGATTTTAAGAACAAAATCTAGCCACATAAACTCCCCATGAACTCTATTCAGTACAAGACAAACTATCTCATCTGGAAATTCAGGAATGTTCAGAATTTCAACAAATCCTAAATCCTTAACAATCTTGTGTTCTAGGTTGACTAAGCCTTCTTCATCAGTTATAACATCTTTGTACATGTTTTTCAAGTCATCAGACCTTAAATTATCTATGTTGCAGTGAATATAAATCCTCGGGTCTTCGGCAAAAGCAACTCCCTTCAGAATCTTAGAAAAGGCTATGATGGAATCATCTTTCTTAGCAATCTTAGGAATAATTTTAAACACGGGTCTAGGATGCTTAATATACCACATTAGGGTTTGCAATAAATTCAGGTACAAAAGATGAAGATTCCATTACAAAAGATAAATAACTTTTAACTTGAAATCCTTGAATGCCTGAAAACACCTTGCTGCTTCGCTTTTAAAATGTCTTTTCTCAATTTGTGCTCTTTGAATGCTTGGATTCTTGGTGAATTGAAATGAGGTTTTTTCGGTGCTTTATAACCAAAACTTTTCTCCAACAATCACATTAAATGCTTGCCGGTTAAGTGAAATCTTAACACATTTGTTAGTAAAAAAGAAATATAACTTCTTACCATAAACCGAGGGTAGAATGCATGATTTTCAGTTTTCTACCATACCCTCTAAGGATTATTCCTTAGTTAGATGAAGAATCTCCTACTGGTGAAGGGTTACTATGTTCTACTGGTGCAGAGATAGATTCATCAACTCTCTGATCTCTCTTCTTGACCCATTGTTTTGAAAATTCTTTCTTTATTTCGTTTACTTTTTCTTTTCTTTTCTCATTAGATTCTTTATTGTTTGCTGGTATAGTCTTGCTTCTACAAAATTTTGCAATATGTCCAATCTTGTTAAATGCATAACAAGTTACATTATTCCTTTGAATAGCCTTTCCATATCCTTGACCGGTTTGTATTCTGCATTGATTAGATAAATGTCCAAATCTACCACAAACATAACATTTCACATTCATTCAGCAATTTTCTTAGTTATGACCAACTTTATTGTATTTGGAACATTGACCAGTGGGTAAATTTATATTCTGATTATTTCTAAATCTGAATTGATTTTCTCTATGACCAAATTTGTTGCAATTAAAACATTTCCCATTAAATTTATAAGGATTAGGTTGTCTTACCGGTTTGCTATGATCTTGATTATTTGCAGTCCCAAAACTTTCTCCATGTTCAAATCCAAGTCCAATTGTATCTCCATTAGGTTTCTGTCTTTTCAAAATGTCATCAAGTCTTTCTGAACTTTTCTTGAATTTGTCTTTGTGTTCATTTGTAGTGACCAACTCATTTTCTAGAATGCCAACTTGTCTCATAAGTTCCTCTTTATCATGTTGCATGTGAATCAGATCTGTCTTTAGCATATCATTTTCATGACAATGTCTCAGATTTTCATTTGCTCCATCATTAAGTCTCCTAGTCAAGTCTTCCTCATTCTTCTTCCTATCTTCAATATCCTTACATAGCCTCATGGTTAAATCTTGCATTTTATTCCTCATGTTATTGTTCTCTTGTCTCAACTTCTCTGCAATATCCCTAAGAGTTTCCTTTTCATCATCATGTTTCTGTATTTGCCTATGAAGTTCCTTCCTATTGTTTTGTGCTATAACCAGGTTCTCCTGAAGTCCTTTAATGAATTCCTGGGCAGTCCTCAGATCATCTTCAAGTTTGATTTTCTTCAATTTTTCTGCATCAAAATCTTCAAGAGCTCCTTCCAACTGTTGTCTCGAACTTTCCATCAGTACTAGTTTTAGAATCTTCCTCAAGTTGTTAGGCTTTTGTAAATAGAGGATAAGGCTTTGATACCAATTGTTAGATGCAATGGCAGTCCCGAAGACACTGAGAGGGGGCGGGTGAATCAGTGTCTAACTAGTTAATGGAATATTTGAACTTATTTATAACTTTGCAACCCAATTTAATCTACCAGTAAACAAGCAATAGTGCAACAAATAGAAATAACAGAGACAACATAAATGCACACCATAACACAAGATATTTTGGTGAGGAAACCTAGTAAGGGAAAAAACTCAGTGGGATTTGTGACCCACAATATTTACTCATTGGCCAATATGAATAAATATTACTTACAATAGGGGCCTACACATGTAGGAAGGCCAACAGCCTAGAGCTCAGTGCTCAATCACAAAAAGAAGTCACACTAACTTACAAATGGATAACTAAATCCAAGACAATGCACTACTCAAAATAGCATCTGTAATGCTTGATTTAGTACCAGTTTAAGCTCTGTCAGAAACCATAACCAAAAACCTTTCCGGTGAATGAAATTCACTCTTGTCTACTCTGCTCCTTATTCGTGCATAAGATGATTACATCAAAATGCATATATAGTTATCCGCTCTCATATATTGCTTTCATTCATTACCTAATATATCTTACAAAATGACGTACAAGATCACATACATATATGAGTCTTTAAAATACATCATGGTGGCTTACAGATAATTAATTACATTACAATACAATTCATATAAACAAAACTTTATCTCATGTCATCCTGAGTGCCAGTATGCTTCATTTCCGGTGTAAACTAGATGTCGATGATTGAACTTGGTTGTGCCTGTCAGTGTCAGTAGATGATGTTTGCATTCCCGGTGAACCTGAGAATCCTATTACTGGTTGGTCGTTATCAATGACAGCATCAACCACTCTCATGTGAGTGTAGAATTCCAACACCAAGAAGTGCCAAAAATTTCTCATAGAAGATATAACAATGGAAAACTGAAAAATCCCAGTAACTTCCCTTGAGGAGTGCAATACAATCTAAAACTAATTTGAATCTCTCCATATGACATTATTTTTTGCATATAACTCTCCCCCTTTGACATCAATGCCAAAGATATGACATAGATATCAAAATCCTATGAATCTCAAAGCTGACTGCTCCCCCTGAGTAGTAGCACCACTACATCAATTCGGAGAAAAGGATGAGGTTGATGATGCATACCAGACTGATGCACTACTCACTCTATTAATTTTCTGCTAGAGGGGTAGATACCCCTAACCTATCTCTCAAATATTCAAATGATTCCTTAGACAACGGTTTCATGAATATATCTGCAATTTGCTCTTTAGTGTTCACATAAACCAATTTGACTTCCTTTTCCTCCACTTTTTCTTTTAGAAAGTTATATTTTATTGAAATGTGCTTAGTCTTAGAGTGAAATACCATATTCTTAGACATGTCAATAGTTGCAGAGTTATCACAATAGATAACTACTATTTCACTGTAATTTACCTTGATATCCTTCAACATTTTCTTCATCCACAAGACTTGAGTGCAATTAGTTGCTGCTGCAACATATTCAGATTCTGCAATAGGTAAAGAAATGCATGACTATTTTTTGTTGATCGATGAAACCAATTTCTTTCTAAGAAAGAAAGCTCCACCATAATTTCTTTTCCTATCATTAGTATCTCCTTCCCAATTTGCATCCGTATATGCACATAAAGTGAAGTTATCATCTCTAGAATACCATAAGCCATATTCTATTGTTCCTTGCAAATATTGGAATATCCTCTTTACTGCACATTCATGATTTTATTTAGGATTTCTTTGATATCTTGAAAGAATTTTTACTACATTCATAAAATCTAGTCTATTCTGAGTTAGATATAACAAGCCACCAATCATAGACTTATATCGTGTCAAATTTACTAGTGTAGATGTGTCTTTGATAGATAATTTCTCACTTGTCATCATAGGAATACTTACCAGTTTGGAATTATCCATACCAAAATTATTCAACAATTCCCTTAGATACTTAGTTTGATAGATAAAAATGCCTTTGTCAGTTTGAGTAATTTGCAAACCTAAGAAAAATCTCATTTCACCAATCATAGACATTTCAAATTCATTATAAATATTATTAGAGAATTCCATGCACAATTTATCTTCACCTCCAAAAATGATATTATCAACAAATACTTCAATAATCAAAATATCATCATCAGTGATGTTGTAATATAAATTACTGTCAACACTGCCCTTAGTAAAACCAAGCTTCAAAGGATATTTATCCAACCTTGCATACCAAGCTCTAGGAGCTTGTTTCAATCCATATAATGCCTTCTTAACTCGCAAACCATATCTTTGCCATCTGTTAGTGAAAATCCATCGGGCTACTCAATGTATACTTCTTCCTCAAGTTTACCATTCAAAAATGTACATTTAACATCTATTTGATAGACCTTATAGTTCTTGTAAGCTACATAGGAAAGAAATAGTCCAACAACTTCAATTCTTACTACTGGTGCAAATGTCTCACCATAATCAATTCCTTCCATTTGAGAATATCCTTTACAAACCAATCTAGCCTTGTTTCTTATAACTTGACCATCCTTATTTAGTTTATTGTTAAAAACCTATTTAGTTCCAATAACATTCTTATTTTTTAGGTTGGGGAACTAAAGTCTAAGTCTTATTCTTCTCTATCTGATCTAATTCATCTTCCATAGCCTTTAACCAATGTTTATCTTTCAAGCTTCAATAACAAATGCCAATTCAATTTGAGAAATAAAACATACCTCTTCATTTGCCAGTCTTCTTCTTGTCATAACTCCCTTGTTCCTGTCTCCAATGATTTGATATTCAGAATGATTTAATCTTACATAGCATGGTGTGTGCTAAACTCCAGGTTCTCTATTTTGATCATCAGTCACAGTTGAATTTTCTGATTGTACCGATGTAACTATCTTAGTGTCTTGTCTTGGTTGAGGCATTTCCAAATCAGTTATGATCACTTCCACTGTCGGTTCTCTATCATATGATATAGATTGATCTTTGTATTTCTCATCCACTTTCACATTTGTGCTCTCCATAATTTTCTGCAATCTTTTGTTATAACATCTATATGTTTTTCTCTAAATTGAATATCCAAGAAATATCCCTTCATCACATCTAGGATCAAACTTCCCAATCAAATCATCCCTTTTGATATAAAATTTACTTCCAAAAATTTTGAAATATTTAAGAGTAGGTGTATGTCCAAACCATAATTCATAAGGAGTCTTACCAGTTTCACCTTTGATATGAACTCTATTGAATGTGTAGACTATTGTACTCACTACTTCTCTCCAATAGATGTGAGGCAATTTGGCTTCCATCATCATGGTTTTTGCTGCATCCAAAATGGTTGTGTTCTTCCTTTCCACTACTCCATTTTGTTGAGGAGTTCGGGGTGCAGATAATTGTCTCCTAGTTCCATTTATCTCACAAAAACTATTAAATTCATGAGATGTGAACTAACCGCCTTGATCTAATCTCAGACATTTGATTTTCAATCTAGTTTCTATTTCCACCTTTGCCTTAAAGATCTTGAATTTCTCAAAATCTTTATACTTCTCCCTTAGAAAAGTCACCCATATCATTCTAGATTAATCATCAATTATCAGCATGAAGTACCTATCACCTTCAAAGCTTTTGATCCTTGTCGGACCACATAAGTTATTATGAATCAAATCAAGTATATCATTAGATTTATCATGTATGCTCTTAAAAGAAGTTCTAACTTTCTTTCCCAATTGACATTTCTTACATACTGGATTACGAGGCTTTATAATCTTAGGTATATCTCTAACTACCTTTCTTGAACTAACCTTAACAATATAATCAAAATTAACATGACACAACCTCTTATGCCATAACCAACTCTCATCAATATAAGCAATCAAACATGTCTTATCACTAGTATTGAAGTGAAATATATTACCTCCAGTTTGAGTACCAATTGCAATCTCCAAGCCAATTTTGTTAATGATTTTGCATTTTCTATCTTTGAATTGAAGTTGGAATCCCATATCCACCAATTGACCAAGACTTAAAAGATTATGCTTTAAACCTTCTACATAGTAGACATTACCAGTATTATACTTTCCATCCAGAGAAATAATACCTTTACCTTTCATCATACATGATTTATCATCTCCAAATTTGATTTGACCACCATTGTATTCTTTTAGGGACAAAAAATTTCTTTTATCTCCAGTCATATGATGTGAGAATCCACTATCAATTATCCATTCATCATTGTCTTCAACTTTTGCTAGCAGGGCCTTTTCTTCATTCTTGATAACTGGTTCTAGTTCATCTTCCTTTATAGCATAGAACACCCATTCCATTCCACTGCCAGATCCACTAGTAGAGTCTCCTACCAGTTCATCCTTAGAGTCATCACTTACTCCTTCCTCATCCGCTATGTAGAATAGTTTGTTTTTCTTGAATCTATATTTTTTCTGATTAGGCTTAAATGATTTATTAACTCTTTCTTCAAATCTTGCATTCCTTTTAGGACATCTAGATAAAATGACCAATCTTATTACATGCAAAATATTTAAAAGGTACTTTTCCTTCATTATTACTTTCTGTCAGTCCTTTAGGTACTCTTCTAGCAAATAGGGCTTCAAGTTGCTCAAATTCTTCACCTCCTTTCCTCATATCTTCCAATTCTTTTGCATATAGGGCTTTCCAATCACTTTTGCCAGTAGATGATGATGCATGAAAAGAAGGTTCCAATTTTGCAGCTCCAGAGGGTCTGAATTCTTCAAGCTCAAAAGAAAATAATTTCCCAATCATAATGTCTTTGTTAACTGAAGTGTTTACCATTGTTCTCAATTCATTAATTGCAGTAGCCTTCATCTTGTAAGCCAGTGGTAGGGCTCTCAAAACTTTAGAAACTATTTCATCTTCACTCAGAGATCCTCCACAACATCGAATTCCCATGACAATCTCATTTACTCTTTCCATAAATGTAGAAATTCTTTCACTATCTTCCATCTTCAAGTTCTCATATCTTACCCAGTAACCATAAAGTTTAGCAATTTTGACAGTAGGATCACCTTCATTTAGAGTTTGCAATTTATCCCACATAAACTTTGCAGATGATTTATCAGTCACTCCCATGAATTGTTGATCAGTGAGTACACACAAGAGGGCTTCTCTTGCTCTGTAATTATTTTCAATATTTTTCTCCAAGTCTGCTGCAGCAGGATTGCCAGATGCCAGATCATAAGGTGTATATCCTTTCTCAATGATCTCCCAAATATCCCTGCCAAGACATCTAAGATGAGTCTCCATTCGGATTTTCCATATCCCATAGTTTGTTCCATCAAGCTTAGGGATTTCTCTTCTGAAAAATAGTTGTCGATGGATTTGAATTATTAGTTTCCATAGGATCTACCTCAAGCAGTTAAGATTTTGCAAAAGAGGACCAAATCTTTGATACCAATTGTTAGAATAACCGGTGGACAACTAAGAGGGGGGGATGAATCAGTTGTCAACAAATTATATTAATCAAACCACTTTATAACCTTAAACTAGAGCACATAAACATTAAATACCAGAATGGCAGAAATAGATACCGATAAGAAATAAAAATTAAGAATGAAGCATAGAATCAACACAATGCAACCATACCACATAACACTATGATTTGTACATCGAAAAATCGGAAAGGGAAAAACCACGATGGGAAGGCACAGTTAGATAATACTTCTGGAGAAAGTATGTGATACAATAAGGGGTCTGCACATGCAGGAAGGTACACTACCTAGAGCATAATTCTAATTAAAAAGGAGTCTCACTGACTACAGAGAGGTTAAAACCACCTCAAAATAATTGGACAACAATCCAGAAGAATGAACTGCCAATGATAGCATTTACCATGGTTGATTACAGTCCTAGTTATTCTCACTACCAGAGGCCTTTGAACTCTTACGTAAACCCAATTCGATCACCTATTATTGACCAAATATCCTTTGCATATGATATTTCATTTCCACTCCTATACCATGATCTACAAAGAGATCTTACATCAATTTATATAAACCCTAAGGCCTACACCAATTAGGTCAGCCACCTAAAAGATATTAAAATAAGATCAGTACATACATCCATATTACAATGATATACCATGTCGTCTTTATACCAAAATAACATTAACCAATCCATAAATCATCCCAGTAACATGTAGAGAACACGTAATGTGATACCGGTCCATAAACTAGATAGGTACTAGACCCAAATCGATTCACCATGCCAAAGCCATGTCTCCAATAAATCGAGGCACAAATAAAGATCACCTTCTGCATCCTGAATTCCATCTAGAAGCCGCACCAACACCACTTATGCATCCTATCAAATATTCTCAGTAAAAGCTCTACCGGTAAAACCTTAAATGCTTGTTGGTAAGGGCTTACTAGAGTGTATGATAGCATCCAATCATCAAGTCAATACCAAATGATCAAAAAATACTCTAGAAACACCAAACCAAACATATTCCATTGATCCAAACATGTCAGTAGTATCCAACTGATAGTCCCTTCTACTGGTAATAGTAGTTCTTCTATCGATAACCAAAATCTGTATGTTGGTAACCAATCCTAATAGCTAGTGTTGACATCAATGAAAAAACATCAATGCAACACATAATCAATTCCTTCATATTTCCAACAGTTTGTGTCTAGGTTTTCTTAGACCAAGTCCTCTCCACAAAGTTGGGTGCCAGCTGATCCGGTGGTGTTGCATCCTAATAAAATCCTGGGTCAAAGATTTGTTTCACACAACCCACTATGCAAGGGGAAAAGGATAGATCTCCCCTTAGGCCTCAAGATAAAAAAGAACCCTAATCTCAATATTGACAGTGACTCTAGTGACAATTTACATCCAGCCTCCACCCCAGGCATGAAAATTAATAATGGATCCCTTCAAGGCCAAGGTAATATAGATGGTAGCCTTGATTTACAAAAGTGTCTCAATCATATGGAAGCCAAAATAGATAATCTACAAGTTTAAGTCTATGGGAAATTAAGGGTTACAGGCCTTCAAAATCAAGGAAAAGGAACAAAAGAGCAGTCAATGGGCAAAATAATTGGATTGGGAAACACCATCTATAAGGGAGAGAAAACTACATCCTTTATTACAAGGATTGATAATCTTTGTGAAGATACACCCCTATTAGAAGATTTTGGCAATCACCCTTTATCCAAGGACAAGGACACAAGTGACATCATTGAGGTAGAGGATGCAAATGTTAGGTCCAACAATGAAGGCTAATGTACTGAGAGGGGAGGAGTGAATTAGTACTTCAAAACTTTTCTTCAAAAACAATTTTACTGATAAACATAAATTGTAAATTGCTGATCTCATAATATAAAGCTAACACATAACTATAGAGATGACATTCATACACATTTCACTCCATAACACAAATATTTTGGTTATGCAAAAACTCTTTGTTAGAGAGAAAAACTACGGTGAGGATGGCACCCACAACTTCACTACTGCAATAATAAAGGTTGCTCGGTTAGAGCTACATGTTTAGCTAATTCTGATAGCTTACCCTGTTAGGAGTATCAAGATCTTTAGATCTACCTTGCTAAAGGATTTTTACAGCACTTATACAAAATGTTGCACCTAATTAAAGGCTTTACAATTTATAGACTTTGTTAGAGTCTTTTACCCTGTTAAAGGTTTCTATTACAACTCAAATGATTCAATAAAATCTTTACAAATATCTGCAACTTTACATCTGAAATGTTATAGCAGATTCTATGTGCTCAATATGAAATTACCTTACTCATAGCATACCTCGGTAATTGATAAATCAACTCGGTAAACCTTTTTGTTTACTCTGTCCCTTAAACTATTCTCTGAAGACTTACTTGGTGACCTCTAAATATCTCTGTCAGTAGTAGCAGTCACAACTCAACGTGTCCTCTTATGATTTTCCGTTTTAACTCTTCTATCACACATGTCTCTCTTTGTTTGATTCTCAAATAATTATGTATAAATAGATCTCTGGGACGGTGATCTGTTCATGCTTTGATCTTACAAACAAGATTCATCGAATGAATAAACATAGAAATTATTTCATTGGATAAACATCCTCAAAATCATAAAAAATCTTGAAATGCAATTTCCTATGTGATAACGGATCTTTGTTCCTCGATTCTTGTAACACATTTCCACATATGTGTCTAGGTTCATTGAATCTGGTAACACATTTCTACTTGGTTTAGATTACTTGGTATACCTTCTTTGCTGCTCGGTAGACATAGAACGTTACTTAGTAGATAGCTCGGTGTATACTTAACTCTGTGATTCCTTTCTTTTGTAACCGACTGCTTTAGTGTTTACCAACTGAATATTTTGGTAGTATTAACCGACTAGAGTATATAGGATGACTTTGGAAATAAAACTAATGACAACTTAGTAAATAATAATAATCTCCCTTTTGACATTAGTTTGGTATGTTTGACAAAACTCCTTTCAAAGTCATAACTCAAAATCTATATACTTACAAAATTTGACTAAAATGATAGTATATACAATTGTCAATAAATAGTAACATACTCAAATATATATACTCCCCTTATCAATATACTATGTTCTATGCTCCCCCTGTCAAATTCAATTATTCATTCGAATACTCTGTTCTATTCGGTACACTCCCCCTTTTTGACAAACATCAAAACTAGTTACCATTAGGTGGGGGCAACTAGTCAAAAAAAGATTTATACTTTGTTCTGGCATCGGTGAGAGCAGTGGAGAGTGCATCCTTGACACTGTCCATTAGAGAATTATGAGTTGTAATATCAGCTAATAGTGAAATCAAACCATCTAAAGTGCTTCCCTCTTGTTGAGTAGATAAGTGGGTAGCTCGGTTGATCTGCTCTTGTACTGAGGATAAGTGGGGAATGAATAAGGTCTAAAGAGTCATGATATCCATCCTTATTTTGTGCTCTTCATTCGGATGTTCTAACTATTGAGCCATAAGAGTTTGCAGCTTGGTATAGAAATTCTGAATAGAATTTGGCTCGGTGGTCAATTTATTAGAGAGATCGGTAATCTCTTTTTCAATGACTTCAGTCTTATGTTTGATATCCTTAATAAATAAAGAGAATGTATAGAGCTTTTGAAATAAATAAAGAATATGTTTGAGTTGAGGGGACAACTCAGCAATGAATCCAACAAGCTTGACTTTACCTATAGCAATTGCTTTTGGCACTTCTTCAATCATTTTGGTAGTAAGCTCTTTGTCCTTTAACTTGCTAAGGTATTCTGGTGCATCTACTCCTGATGCTTCTAATTTAGTGAGTAGTTCATCTAGTTGGATATGGATGGCAGCATCTTTATTCATGGTAGCTTCAGGTAGCATTTTTGTCAATAATGCTTTAACCTTTTGAAGTACTCGATTCTTCTTTTGAATAGCCATTTGTCTTTCTTGTTCTGCTTTGGCTTTACATAGTTCTCTAAATTCAATAAGTGCTTACCCTTTCAGTTTTGAAATTTCAACATTTGGCAACACAATAGGTTTTGACAAATCTACCTTGAAACTATGCTTCTTCACTTTCTTGTCTTTGGATGATGAGGCTTTCACTGGTTGAACAAGGACAATGGATTTGGAGGCTTGTTCATCCTCGGTAGGTTGCTCGGTAGAGGCAACACTTTTGTCAATTCCCTTAGCCTCTGATGTGTTCTTTGGTGATTCCATGCTTGGGGTCTCAGTGGCAACAGTTTCAATGCTTGCAGGAGCTTGAGAAGTTTGTTCCTTGGTGGCCTAAGAAGTAGAGAAGTAGATTCTCCTTTTTTATATTGTTGACCCTCTTGGCCTTGATCAGTGTCCTGAGGTTTCTCGGTTGAAACTTGCTAAGTTACCGGAGGATAGGACTTGACTTGTTCCAAAACTGATTCACTTGATACCAGTTTGGCATAGGCATTTCCTTCTATCATCTATTGTTCTTGTCCCTCAGTGTCCATGACATCCTCATCTTGTTGAATAGTTGAAGCAGGATCTTGCTTAGTAATGTCAACAATTTCAACTTCACCTTGAGTTTCTTTAGTCTGAATTCTGAAGATTTCTTGCCATTTTTCTTTGGTCTCTTTTTCTACCTCAAGATAGAGTCCATTCATCATTTTCAAGGCTCTATGCTTCACTTGAAAATTTGTCTAGTAGTTTTTCAAATGATTTCTAATATCATCTACCAACATGTCTGGAAAGAGATGTACCAAAACTCTTTCTCTTATTTGCTTCTCCGAGTCCATAGCATATTTCCATCTCTTATCAATGTGAGAGTATAATGCTTTTGGAAGAGAGTCTGTTACTTCCAATGGAACTACTTGGAATTTTAGAAGTGTACATACAACTGACTCTTCTATTTGCCCGAGAGTCATATTTAACATACCTAAATGACCCAAATCCTCCATATTGTTTTAATGTGGCACAAAAGTTGTCAACACTATGTACATCTTCCTTTGTGCTTTTGACAATTTGAAATTTATTTTTATCCTCAGATTCTATGTCACTTGACTCCTTATTCAAAATGAGTCTCCTAGTTGACTTTCTATAAGTCTTTGTAACTTTAGGCAATTCAACATTTTTCTACCTCTTACCGGGTGACATTGCAGATGATCTAGTGTTAGGCCGCTTCACTAGTGGAGTCAGTGATACCTTAGGTGTATCTTGTTTCTTCCTTTTCAATATTTTTCCCTTTGGCAACTCGGTGCTCAAAGTGATGGCTGCTTCCTGAGCTTTAGATTCTTCCTCAATTGAAAGTTGATCATCTTTCCTACTTGTTGACTTAGTAGGTGTGGAGGTAGAGCCTTCTCCAAATTTCTCAGTTAAATCTTTTATTATTTTAGTTGCTTTTCTTGTAGCCTTCGGTACTACTATGCTCATTTTTACTTTTTCTTTTACCTCTTCATAGGTACCATATCTAATTTTGGTCAAGTGCCTTGGAAGTATCAAAAAGGCATCTATCTCCTGTTGTGAAATATCAGAATCAATTTCATAACCCATAGGCGGTAAAGATTGAGTTATGGGATCTACTGGATTGACATAGTAGTAATCGGTGTCCACTTCAAAACATATATCATCCTTATATTTTCCACTAACTGAGGTGGGATTTTGTACCTGTTATGCATCTTTTCTTGAAATTTGCTGAAGTAATCATCCATTATCTCATTGAAATTATCACCTAGCTATTTGATAAAGTCATTTATTTGATGGGTGATAGGTCGGTGTAACTCCCAAACTATGTTACCGACTGATGGGAAGAATTTCTGAAAATAGAAAAACATGCACACTAAGAGTGACCCAAACTTTAGTGTGTTTGCTGAGTTATTCTTCTTAGGTTTCCTTATAGTGTTGAGAATTCTGTATAAATACCTTGAAATTCACTCGGGAGATGTTTGATCGCCTTTGAAATTGCTTAGCTCTGCTCTTTGATAACTGGTAAGTGTAAAATGACCGTGCGAAGAACTTTAAGTACACATTTTACCTTATCGAGCTTTGTGTAGTTAGGTAAGAAAACATTAAATGCACTCAGTTCCACTAAACCAATTAACTTCATTTTACGCTTTTACTGACTAGACAGGCTTCCTGCACTTACTGACTTCTATGGTACTTCAAAAGACTAGATAGAATTTCAAACTTGCTAATGCATCTTAGCTATGCAGATTTTGAAATTAAGTATATGATAAAATAGGAATTGTTAAGATCTAACCTTGAGAGAATGCAGTCCCTTCATACCTTTATTGATTAATTCGAAGTAGATGCACCTAACTCAATAGGTAAGGTGCTTTCTTCATTTTTTGACTCAATTTCCTTCTTTTTCCAATTTTTTTGTAGTTTGATTTTTATCTCTTCGTTATCTTCTCTGGGTTGATCTCTACAACCTTTAGCCAAGTGTCCAACTTTATGACAATGAAAGCATGCCATTCCAGGATTTCTCCATGATCTTCGGTTGTTCATTCCAAACCTTATCATGCAATTGGCACTTATATGTCCATATTTTCCACAACATTTGCACCATATCCTTGTATTGTAATCCCATGGTACTGCAATATACTATTGGTTAAGATCTGTGTGAGTTCGGTATCTTCTAGTATTTTCTTGGTGTGAAGACCTTATATAGTTTTTCTTCTTAAACCAACACTTCTCAGTACTGTGACCATATCTATTGTAGTTTTTGCAAAAACCCTTGAATTTTGCCTTCTAAGAATTGCTAGCAGACTTTTTGCCACATTGTTTAGATGTGTGACCATACTTATTGCAATTGTAACAATAACCATCAGACCTAGTAACAATCAGTTGCTTACCTTTTCTGATTTGACACATGTTGGCAGTATGTCCTTGTTTTCCACAGTAGTTGCAAATAGGCTTCTTTCCTTTTATTTCTAGCTTGCTTTGATGATTCCCCTCTCTCGGTAGAGTTTTTTTCTTTGTAATAGAGTCTTGCATCTTTGTTGGGTCTTCTTATATTTAGTTGCTCATCCAACATCCTTGATGCTTCATAACTTTTCTTCAGTGTTTCTTTTGACTTCTTTTCTGCTTCAAGTTCATCGGTCAATCTTGATACTTCAAGTTTCAATGCTTGGTTCTCATTTTCTTTAAGAGTTCCTTCATGATGTGCATAACTCACTTGATCAGACAGATTATGTTGAATTCCAATCATCCTTGTGATTTCATCATCCTTTTCAGATACCAATGCTTCTAGCTGTTGTTTTTCTCTTTCTATATCCTTTATGTTATCTTCAGTTGTTCTCAATACATCAAGATTTTCAGTCATCTGTGTGCTAAAATGTTCATGTTCTCTTCTCATTTCTTTTAGCTATTCATTCAGTGCTTTGTTCTTTTCTTTCAGTTCTCCAATCATTTCTTTAGTCTCTTCTGATATACTGTCCTCAGATGATGTCTCAATTTGTTCCACCAACTCTTGTGAGTCCTGTAAATCATCAGACAACCTTCTTTTGACTTTCAATGATCTTTGCATTTGTCTCTGCATATTTGCAATCACTTGATTAGCATGATCCAATTCTTCTTGAAGATTCACAATTCTTTGAGATTGTTTGTAGCCTTCCATTGATAAGATCTTTCTCTTTAGGTTGTTAAACCCTTTTCCAAGATTGAAGCTCTGATAACAATTGTTAGGTCCAACAATGAAGGCTAATGTACTGAGAGGGGAGGGGTGAATCAGTACTTCAAAACTTTTCTTTAAAAACAATTTTACTGATAAACATAAATTGTAAACTGCTGATCTCATAATATAAAGCTAACACATAACTATAGAAATGACATTCATACACATTTCACTCCATAACACAAATATTTTGGTTACGCAGAAACTCTTTGTTAGAGAGAAAAACTGCAGTGGGGATGGCACCCACAACTTTACTACTGTAATAATAAAGGTTGCTTGGTTAGAGCTACATGTTTATCTATTTCTGATAGCTTACCCTGTTAGGAGTACCAAGATCTTTAGATCTACCTTGCTAAAGGATTTTTACAACACTTATACAAAATGTTGCACCTGATTAAAGGCTTTACAATTTATAGACTTTGTTAGAGTCTTTTACCCTGTTAAAGGTTTCTATTACAACTCAAATGATTCAATAAAATCTTTACAAATATCTGCAACTTTACATTTGAAATGTTATAGCAGATTCTATGTGCTCAATATGAAATTACCTTGCTCATAGCATACCTTGGTAATTGATAAATCAACTCGGTAAAACCTTCTATTTACTCTGTCCCTTAAACTATTCTTTGAAGACTTACTCAATGACCTCTGAATATCTCTGTAAGTAGTAGCAGTCACAACTCAATGTGTCCTCTTATGATTTTCCCTTTTAACTCTTCTATCACACATGTCTCTCTCTATTTGATTCTCAAATAATTCTATATAAATAGATCTTTGGGACAATGATCTATTCATGCTTTGATCTTACAAACAAGATTCATCGAATGAATAAACATAGAAATTATTTCATTGGATAAACATCCTCAAAATCATACAAAATCTTGAAATGCAATTTCCTATGTGATAACGGTTCTCTATTCCTTGATTCTTGTAATACTCTTCCACATATGTGTCGAGGTTCATTGAATCTGGTAACACGTTTCTACTCAGTTCAGATTACTCGGTATACCTTCTTTGCTGCTCGATAGACAGCTCGGTGTATACTTAACTCTATGATTCCTTTCTTCTGTAACTGACTACTTTAGTGTTTACCAACTAAATATTTTGGTAGTATTAACCGACTAGAGTATATAGGATGACTTTAGACATAAAACTAATGACAACTTAGTAAATAATAACAGCAAAAAGATAGCTTCTAATAAAAAATATTAGGGAATTGGATTATATGAGAAAGGATGGGGATGGTAGGAATGATGGGAAAGAAGTTTTAGAGGAAAACAAGGATGGAAACAATCCTAGGATAGGTGTTCATCAAGATGGGTCATCCAAGAAGACTCTAGATTATGAAAAGAGGTCAACAAACAAGAGAAACAAGAGAGGAAGGGAGTCTTTTCTAGAGCCTTAGGTGAAGGATGAAGAAGTAGAGGAACAAATGAAGATCACATCCATTCTCTCACAGAGGTAGCAAAACCCGCTTCCTCGGGAGTACTAAAATATTTATCTTGGAATTGTAGGGGCCTAGGTGCTCCTAAAAAGCAACACTTGGTCAAGTGTAGGTGTATTTCTATTCAAGCTGACATGCTATTATTGAAAGAAACCAAATTGGCTGTAGATGAAATGGGGCTCTTTACAAAATTATTGGATATTGGCAAGAAAAAGCAGTCTAGGAAGATGAAGCTTCAGAGGGCCTTCCCATATTATGGAAAAAGAGTGTGGTAAGCTTTGATCCTCTAATTAATGGAAGGAATTGGCAAGGGGGCTTGGTGAAATCCTTGAGCAATAACCCCCAATTTATTCTAATCAATTTTTATCACCCCATGGTGGGTGAGGGCATTGGTGTCACAACTCACACCATTTAATTCCTTTTATATTGAACTAGGTGTGTCTCAGAGTTGTATGCAATAAGGACAGGCCAATATTAGGGAGTTCTTGCATTGAAAACAATGACTTTGGTTTAGTCATGCTCCATCAAAAGCTCTCAAGATCTCTTTCTAAGATAAAATTCTATACTAATGATATTTTTTTATCTTAAAGTCAACAAGACTAACTCTATCCTAAAGAGAAATTTAGTGTTTTCAGTGAGGTTTAGATAAAAATCAATCATGACTTACTCATGGAATCATCTATTTATAACTAAAACACATTTTAACTTTCTATGAATTCAAATTCTATTTTAACTACTAGAAAAGTAAATCTAATCTTACTTGAAAAAAAATGAAACCTATTTTACTCTTTTAGTAAACCAGAAATCTATTCTACTGAGCATTTAAAAGAACATAAATCCCATGAGTAGATCCTATAAAGCTTTTGTCCTTATCTTTTCCTTAATAAACATTTACATTAGAACATAACATCCATTTAAAATATATTAATTGATGAACTTTAATTGAACTGATAAACTTTGAACTGAAATTTACACTAATGTCTTCATTTTTTAAAGAGTTATTACATCCAAATAAACAACCATGAATTGCAAATGATTTTCAATTTTCAAGGATTACCATAAACTTGTAGAAAGGATTGTAATATAAATAACTTTAAGAATTAAAATGAAAACAAAATTAAACAAGGATCAACTCCCTTTGGTCGAGCGGGCCTTGGTCTTCCTCTAGTGGGATTTGTGACACATTTTTCAAATCAATTCAAATTTTCATTGCAAATAACTTCTAGAAGGAAGTAAAAAAAGTTTGAAACTAGAATTAAGAGACTATAAATCATTGGCTTACTTACTGACTATCCAACTAGATATCTACTGAAAGCGATGAGATATATACATATCCTTATTTGAATTCAAATACAAAATTACCTGCTTAACCAAGTGATTACCATTAACCTAACTACAGAAGACTTTACACTATAATTAACTACTTCCAATGTTAATTTAATTTCAAGGAACAACCAATAAAAAAGAGTCAAAGAAAATCAGGAGTATCTTTCAGCTAGAGTGGCCAAGAGTGACTAAGGTTCGTACGCTGGTTGATCATGAAGTTTATAACTCCCTGTCTATTAGTAAATTTCAAATGTATCTAGAAAAATAGAACAAATTAAATGAGAAAAATCTTGAATATTTGACCATTCATCATTGATAATCACCAAAAGTAATACATTTAATCACAAAATATTATTTCTAATATACCTTCTAATTAGTGGAGTATAACCCTAAAAAGAAATAAACATCCATGCATAGAGTCTACCACCAAGCACATTAGTTGACAAACTATTAAAAGCTTTTAAGCATAAATTATAATTAAAAGTATCATATTTTGAGCTTATAATCCTCTCCCTCCTAATATAAACCATGCTCTCATGGTTGTGGATTTGGAGGATCCATGTTTTATGCTTCAATCGATAGGACTAGATCAAAATGATTGAAGTTATATTAATGGTAGGATCTAGGAGGAACATATATCTTCCATTGTTCTACTATGTCGGTCCAATCCCTTAAAACCTCTCCTGTAAATTTGTTTGGTGCATTTAACCATGGTGATGGAATAAGAATTAATGGTTTCTTGAATCTCATCCCTACCCAATTTTTTTCTTATTCTATAATTCTTACCACTAATCTAACTCTTGTCAAGGTCTAGATAATATTATTAGGAGAGATAGGCTCTCTCCTTCTAAGCTACACTGGTATGGTGTTAAACCTTACCCTAGATGCTTACAAATATCTATAGGGAAGTTGATTATGCACTTCTTTGAATATTTGAATAAGTGCAGTGAGATTTCTTTGATAGACAGGTCTTACTTGGTTAAGCTAAGAGATGGAGATGAGTTTAGATCTAAATGCTAATAATCTAGGGGTTTAATTCCTAATGGGGAGACCTAGCCTATTCTGTTGTTCCCTATATTGATTCAAAATGTATTCCCACTCCACTTGGTTCTATAATAAAGATACAAATGCTCTTATTTCACCTTCACCAACAAAGATATTTAAGAATGATAATAATTACCTAGGAGAGAAAACACATTTGATTTTGGTGGGCTGGGTTACTACTATAAAATTCTTCAAGAAAATCATTATCATCATCATATTTAGTTTTCCTTCCCAGTACTAGTTGATTGATTTTCCACTATAAATATATCTCCAGTAAAAATAGAGCATATATTCCAGAAGGTTTTCTCATTGCCAATAGAGCTGAAGATAATTCTGCTATAGGCTCTAATCTCTTAGTAGATTTTTCTTTCTGCTTTTCCATTTCTTCAAGTTACTTATTCAACTCAACATTCCTTTGTTTGTATTTTAGGGAAGTTAGAGAAAGATACCATGGAGCAGAGGAAGTTTAATCTTCATGATTATGAGTTTGGATCATTTGGATTTTCAAATGTAGTTCTTTTTGTGTTCTCTTCTTTTAACCTCCCCATTTCTTTAGCATTTTGATATCCTTGAGTACTAGCTTGGTGTAATGCTTCCTTTGTTTCACTCATTTATTTTATTTTATTTTCTTCTCTTTCATTTGCATCTTTTTGGATTTTCTCATCTTGTAGAGTGGCATTCTATATTTCCTCATTCTTTCGTTTCAAACTTTCTTATAAAAAACTACATTTTTCTTTCAGTTTTAGAAAGCTCAGTTTCTATCCTAGACAATTGTATGAATTTTATTAGATCTCCATCCTCATCTCATCCCTTTTTATCCTTTTCCTGAGTAAATTCTTCTTCAACTATTTTTTTTTCCCTTCTCTTCTGACAAACTATTATAGTGATGAAGGTAACGAGGTTTTAGGAGGATGAGAGGGCAATGACTGGCATTAGCCAATTTTGAATTCTTCAAAATGCTCAAGTATTTTTGTCCCATCTCCTGAAGGTGAAGAGGACTAGGGTAATTGTTGTTCCTTAGAATCATATGAGGAAATATCATCAATAGGAATAATTTTAGGTGAGAATTTTTCAGAGGCTTTTTCATGGCTTGACTCGTCTTGTGGCTCGTTAACAATTTTTGGCTTAGTGGGCTGAGTTGACAAAGGCATCTAAGTCTTAGTAGGTTGTGAGATGTTAGGTTTTTGTTCATGAACTTGTTGGGTAGAATCACTATGGTTTTGAACACATGGGCCATTAGGAGCTTGATGGGTAGTGACAAGAGTCAAATTTTTTTTCTATACTTTCCTTATCTACCCTTTTTGAAGAGCTAGGAGTAACTCTTGAGGACCTGGACTCATCAATTTTCACTTTCTTCTTTTTATCTAATATATCCTCTTTTGTGAGCTTAGGTTCCTTAATTCCCCCTTATGTTTTCTTCTACGAGGTTTTCCCTTTTTCTATTGTTGCCCTTTTTACTATGGGTCCCCTTTTTGCCTTTTTCTTAATTAGTGAAGACAAGAATTCCAACCATTTTTCCTTTCTAGATTCCTTAAAGAAATGATGTTTGACAATTAAATGAATGAAACTATGATATTTTATTTGACTACCCCTTTCTTTGACCCTAACTATCATAGAGGAAATTTTGGAAAACAAGAAAGCTAGAAGATTAATTATGGCCTCTGGCTAGGTGTATTCATACCTCAAGTGTGTTAGCGGTCACATACCTAGTCCTAGCATGGTCCCATATTGACCTTCACAGGTGAGTGATTTCATCAACCATATCACTATTGTCTTCCAAGGTTCCTCTAGACTATTTTTGCTTACACCTTTTGTACTTCCCTTATGAATTTGTTGTTGGCAAGAGACATTTTTCTGGTCAAGATTGATGCATGATTGTATTAGATAGTTCAAATAACTAGAAGACAACTAAGAGGGAGGGGGTGAATCAGTTATCATAGATTACCAAAACCATTAGTAATTTTAATTTTAATACTGTAACCCAAAACATTAATATTAGAATAGCAGATAAACCAATTAAGCATAAACAATAATCACAGAATAAATACCATCCACATGACACCAAGATTTGTACATGGAAAGACTGGTAAAGGGAAAAACCATGGTGGGAAGCCTACCCACAATCAGATAATACTTTTGTAGTAAGTATGCGAATTACAATTGAGGGGCCTAGACTTGTGGGAAGGCCAATAGCCTAGAGCACACTGCTCATCACAAAAGGAGCCTCACCGACTACATAGAAATCCAGACTACAATCCAGAGAAGTGTTGAACTACAAAATATAGCATCTCCTATGCCTGAGTACAGTTTCGGTTAAGCTCAATACTGGATGACTAAATCCTCTTACATAAACCAAATTCGATCGCCAATGATCAATTAACTCCTCTCCTTGAATGATATTACATTATTCACACATTACATTCCTTGACCATGACCTCTAACAATAACCGTGATGATCTACAATGAGATCTTACGTCTATATATACAAACCCTCGACCATAAACAATCAGGCTAGTCACCAGACAATAAACCACTTACATAATTACAAACCATGTCGGCCTAAGACCAAAAAAATAATATCTAACACATAAGACATCCCAACAATACATCAATAGGTCCTATCCACATGTTACATTCAAGTCGGTCCATAACCTAGTTAACCCATGACCAAGTATAGGTCCACATGCTACAACAATGATCTTCATCTGCCAAGTCTCAAATATGATCACCAACAACATCCTAAAACTCCACCAGAAGCTATGCCAACACCAGTTATGCAATTCATCAAAGGTCTCCACTAAAAGCTCTGCTGGTGAAACCCTCGCCAAAACCAAAAACCAAGCTTCTAGGCAAGCACGATAGCATCCAATCTCTAGACCAACTAACCAAATATGAGCATGAGTTTCATTGACAAGAAAATTCCATCACCAAACTATACCAGAGCCTACCAAATCATGTGGATCCAAGTTAACCAGAAACCACTCAACCTACCGAGACCAGAAGGGTGCCGGTAAAGAATCAAAACAACTAGTGTTGGCATCAATGACAAAACATCAATGCAACACATAATCAATTCCACCAAATGACCAATAATCTCCCCCTTTGGCATTGATGGCAACACTAGATGTGAAAACATCTAAGTACCAAGAAATGCCAAACAAGTCTCCCCCAATGGAAGACAACCAACAATCTGCCACATATAGCTCTGAATATCAATATCTCTCCCCCTGTGAATTATATCTCTATAAAGTTCTGAATTTCTCTTTCTTTTTTTTTCACATCAATATCACTCCCTCTTTGACATCAATGCTAGAAATATGTCAGAGATGTCAAAGCAAAAACATAAACCTATGAATCACAAAGCTGACTACTCCCCCTAAGCAATAGCATCCCACATCAATGCTAGAATGAATAGTATCTTTGATAGTGCATGTCGGACTAATGCCAAATCACATCAATCAAGTCTCTACCAGAGGGGCAGAAACTCCCAATTTGTCTCTCAGGTACTCAAATGATTCCTTGGGCAAATGTTTAGTGAAAATATCTACAATCTTCTCTTTAGTGTTCACATAAACCAGTCTAACTTCATTTTCTTTCACCTTCTCCTTCAAAAAGTTATACTTGATAGATATGTGCTTTGTTTTAGAATGAAATACTAGATTCTTTGATATATCAATAGAAGTAGAGTTATCACAGTGAATAACTACCGATGCATCACAATCCACCTTTATACCCTTCCACATTTGATTCATCCATAAAACTTGTGTACAGTTAGTAGCAATAGCAACATGCTCTGCTTCAGCAATAGATAAAGAAGTACATGACTGCTTCTTGTTGATCCATGAGACCAACTTCTTTCCAAGAAACACAACTCCAACGGAAGTTGTTTTCTGGTCAACAACATCTCTAGCCCAATTAGCATTTGTATATGCACCTAAGGTAAATTTATCATCCTTAGGGTACCACAAACCATATTCTAATATACCTTGCAAGTATCTAAAAATCCTTTTCACCTCCATCTCATGATTTTCTCTAGGGTCACTCTGAAATCTTGAAATAATACAAACAACATTCATAATATCAGGGCTAGTCTAAGTCAAATAAAGCAGACCTCCAATCATAGATTTGTATCTTGTAGGATTTACTGGTGCATAAACATATTTTCTTGTTAATTTCTCACTTGTAACTATAGGAGTACTTACCGGTTTAGAATCTCCCATACCAAATTTCTTCAATAATTTATTAGCATATTTAGTTTGACAGATGAAAATACCTTTCTTAGTCAAGGTAATCTGCAAACCTAAGAAAAAATTCATCTGACCTAAGAAACATTTCATCTCACCAATCATAGACATCTCAAATTATTTCTTCATATTCTTATAAAATTCTATGCATAACTTATCTTCACCTCCAAAAATAATGTCATCAACAAATACTTCAATAATCTGTATATCATTATCAGTAATCTTATAATATAAATTATTGTTAGCACTGGCCTTAGTAAAACTAAGCTTCAAAAGATATTTATTTAACCTTTCATACCAGACTCTAGGTGCTTGTTTCAATCCATATAAAGCTTTCCTTAACCTACAAACCATATCTGTATCATCTGATAGTGAAAAACCATCAGATTTCTCAATATAAAATTTCTCATCAAGATTCCCATTCAAAAATGCATAGTTAACATCCATTTGATAAACCTTGTAGTTTTTATAAGAAGCATAGACAAGAAATAATCTTACAGCTTCAATCCTAGCTACAGATGCAAAAATCTCTCCATAATCAATTCCTTCCTTTTGAGAATATCCTTTACAAACCAATCTAGCCTTATTACTTATAACTTGACCATCCTCATTCAATTTATTCCAAGAAACCCATTTAGTTCCAATAACATTTTTATTTTTAGGCTGGGGAACCAAGGTCCATGTGTTATTTTTCTGAATCTGATCTAATTCTTCTTCCATAGATTTCAACCAATGTTTATCTTTACATCCCTCAATTACTGATACCAATTCAACTTGTGAAATTAAACGTACCTCATTAGTTATTAGTCTTCTTCTTGTCATCACTCCATTGCTCTTATCCATAATGATCTGATCTTCAGAATGATTCAATCTCACATACCTATAAGTCTTCTGACTTTTTGTTCCTCTTCCCTATTCTTCAGTCACTGTAGAGTTCTCTGATACTCCTAGAGTAACTGGTTCATCTCTCTATTCTGGTAAAGGTGCTACCGGTTCAGATATAATCATTTCTACTGTTGGTTCCTTCTCATAAACTCTTATTTGACTTTTGTGCAGTTCATCTACTTTAACATTAGCACTCTCTACAATTCTCTACAATCTCTTGTTATAACATCTATATGCTTTCCTTTCATTACAATAACCAAGAAATATGCCTTCATCACATCTAGGATCAAATTTCCTCATGATATTATCTCTCCTGATATAACATTTACTACCAAAAATTATGAAATACTTAACTATAGGTGTATTGCCAAACCATAATTTATAAGGTGTCTTACCAGTTTCTCCTTTGATATGTACTCTGTTGAATGTAGAAACTTCTATACTCACTACTTCTCTCTAGTAGATATGAGGTAGACTAGCTTCTATCATCATTTTTCTAGTAGCATCCAAGATAGTTCTATTCTTCCTTTCCACAACTCCATTCTGCTGAGGTGTCTGAGGAGCAGAAAATTGTCTTCTTATACCATGCTTCTCACAAAAGTTATTAAACTCACTGGATATGAATTATCCACCATGATCTGATCTTAAACATTTAATCTTTAATCCTTTCTTAGTTTCCACTTTAGCCTTAAAGATTTTAAACTTTTCAAATGCTTCATATTTTTCTTTCAAAAAAGTAACCCACATCATTCTAGAATAGTCATCAATGATTAACATGAAATATCTATCACCTTGAAAACTTTTAACTCTAGCAAGGCCACATAGATCAGTATGAATGAGATCAAGAAAATCATTTGATTTATCTTGTATACTCCTAAAAGAGATTCTGACCTATTTACCCATTTGACATTCCTAATCGGATTATAGGGCTTCATAATCTTAGGTATATCCCTAACTGCCTTAGTTGAACTGATCTTCACAATGCAATCAAAATTCACATGACACAACCTTTTATGCCATAGCCAACTCTCATCAAACTGTGTTTTCAAACATGTCTTCTATCCAGAGTTTAAATGAAATATATTACCTTTTGTGTGTGTACCAGTTGCAATCTCCAAACCAAATCAGTTATTGATTTTGCATTTTCCATCCTTGAACTATAATTCAAATCCCTTATCTACCAATTGTTCTACACTCAAAAGATTATGTGTTAAACCTTAAACATAATAAACATTGTCAGTATTGTTCTTACCATCCAGTGATATAGTTTATTTTCCTTTGATCATACATGCCTTGTCATCTCCAAATGTAACTATACCACCATCAAATTCTTGCAAAGCAAAAAATTCCCTTTATCTCCAGTCATACGATGTGAACAACCACTGCCAATTACCCATTCATCTTTGTCTTCAATTTTAGCAGCAAGTGCCTTCTCTTCAAGTACATTCTCTTCCAGTGTCAGATCATCTTCCTCGATAGCCAAGAACACCCATTCCTTCCCATTGATAGATCCACTAGCAGAGTCTTTTGTTGGTTCATCATAAGAATCAGTAATGCCTTCCTCATCTGCTGTGTAGCATGATTTTTCTTTGTTTTTCTTGTATTTATACATATTCTAATATCCAGGATTAGGTTTAAATGATCTTCTAACTCTTTCTTCAAATATTGAATTCTTTTTAGGACATCTAGATTCAAAATGACCAATCTTATTACATGCAAAACATTTATAAGGTTCTTTTCTTTCATACTTAATTCCTACTGGTCCTTTCGGTACTCTTCTAGAAAATAGTGCTTCAAGTTTCTCAAATTCATCATCTTCTCTTTTTATATCTTCCAATTGCTTTGCATACAAAGCTTTCTAATCTTGCTTACTAGTTGTAGATGTAGATGCATGAAAAGCAGGTTCAGATTTCATAGCTCCAGAAGGTCCAAATTCTTCAAGCTCAAAACCAAATAGTTTCCCAACCAAAGTATCTCTATTGACAGATGTATTAGCCATTATTATAAACTCATTAATATTAGTAGTCTTCATTTTGTAAGCGGGTGGTAGGGATCTCAGGACTTTAGAAACAATTTCATCTTCACTCAGAGTTCCACCACAACATTGAATTCCCATAACAATCACATTTACCCTTTCCATGACTGCAGTAATCCTTTCATATTCTTCCATCTTTAGGTTTTCATATCTCACCTGGTAACCATCAAGTTTATCAATCTTCACTATAGGGTTACCTTCATTAAGAGTCTCAAACTTATCCTTTATATTCTTTCCAGATGATTTGTCAGTTAATCCCATTATTTTTTGATCAAAAAGTGCACACAAGAGGGCTTCTCTTTCTCTACAATCATACTCAAGCTCCTTGTCTAGGTTTTCCAAAGGAGGATTGCCAAATCCTTGATTATAGGGTGTGATACCATTCTGTGTCATCTCCCAAATCTCCTTGCCAAGATATCTCAGATGATTCTCCATCCAAATCTTCCATAGTATGTAATTTGTTCCATCAAGCCTCAGAATATTCCTTCGAAAGATAGCTCTAGAAGAACTGGATGAACTTGTGCAAGAGTGCAGAGCATCATGAAAAACATCAATCAAATAACCATTATCAAATATTCTCCATAGATATCATTCCATCATTCTTGTATATCCATATATTATGCATTAAATATGAATCATTTAACCCTTCATCTATTCATTTATTTCAAGTGAAAACCAAGAATTTTCCCAAACTATGAAATTTACTCTATTATGGTCATGAAATTACTGTCATTAATAGCCATTAATAACTCTTAAAATATTAATCCCCAATACAATCTCTCTCATCAAATTCTATAAATTCTAATTATATAACTTCCCTTCAAGTTATAGAAAGATCCAATGGTTAAATCCAAAGTTATGATGATTTTTCCAAAACTAGTCGTCGTGAATCAGGGTTTTGGGTAGTTCCAAACAGTTTTCACCAAAACACTCATAACTTTCTCAAAAATGAATGAAATAAACTCAAACCAAAATAAATGGAGGTATGAATCAATATTCTAGACTCTAATTTTAAAAATACACTTGTTTCCAGGTTGTACATGGTTGTACTAGGCCTGGAAACAAGAGGAAAAACTTTCAAGACCACAAAATAAGAGATTGAAAACAATGAAAATATGATACCAAAATGTTTCCAATGCTTTTCAATTCCTTCTCCAATTTTTTACACACTCTTATGAAGGACCATTATAGAGGTTTTATATCCTTTACATCTTCACATGGAAGTTACAACTACTAAACTTCCTCTTATGACCATACAACTTCCCATTTTGGTCTTTTTACAACTTTTGAAAAGTTGCATTTTACAACTTTTGACTCAAATGACTTTAAACCTTCAAAAGAAACTTCAAAACATATTAGGATGGAATAATAATGTATTTTTGTCACCATTTTACCCCTCAAATGTTATTTTATACAAGTTTTACCAAATGACTAATTCAAGACCTTATTAGGACAACTTGGACAACTCATTACAATGGGCTCTTTTAGCCTTACATATTGATTCATATTGACTCAAAATTACATTACAAATGAAAATGTAATTGAATATACTTATTAATTGATATTTATCATCTTATAGACTCCTTTTTTTCCTTTGTGTTAGGTGCTCCTGCACCATACTCCCAACTTTGAAAAGTTTCCAAGTCCCTTGGAAACATGGATGAAAATAACCTACAAGAAAATTTTGTTTGAGATCTTCACCTTTGTCTTCATTAATATTTGTATCTTCATGCCTCTTCATTATTTTTTTCATTAGCTATATGCTACTGCAATCTCCCTTCAAGAAATCTTCCTGTGACTCCTTCCAATGGAGTGTGTATGGCAGCCATCAATGGTGCTTTTTTTTTGTCTTCTACTTCAATCAAAACTCCCATCAATGGAGTTCATACTAGCTACTCCTCAAGATGTTGCTCCAAACATAAGTCCACCCTAAATGCTGCACCACAATCACCAACTACTTTGCCTCACCTAGGAGTCCTTTCCTTTCCTCTCTCCCCAAGTCTTTTGGCAACCCATTGGACCTCCTTCTCAAGCCCCTTGGACCATCTCCTATGGCCCCATGATAGACCTTCATGTCTGCCTACTTGCAGCTAGTGGATATACATCTGTAACCACAACCATTAGCAAACCAAAATACCAATCACTTTCTCAACCTAGACCTTTTGCTGAGCTCTAATACCAATTTTATGTAGAGCATCATGAAAATCCAACCAATAACCTCAAATTA
The DNA here is from genome assembly GCF_030272615.1 of Cryptomeria japonica. Lineage (NCBI taxonomy): Eukaryota > Viridiplantae > Streptophyta > Pinopsida > Cupressales > Cupressaceae > Cryptomeria > Cryptomeria japonica. The sequence continues at coordinate 276,817,882 of NC_081405.1, forward strand.
TTCATGAGGTTCAATTATCAACACAAATCTTCCAACATGTTAGAGGCATTGTCATATATTTCCCAACAAAATCATCAATCAAATAACCATTATCAAATATTCTCCATAGATATAATTTCATCATGCTTGTAGATCCATATATTATGCATTAAATATTAATCATTTAAACCCTTCATCTATTCATTTCTTTCAAATGAAAACCAAGAATTTTCCCAAACTATGAAATTTACTCTATTCTGGTCATGAAATTATAGTCATTAACAGTCATTAATAACTCTTAAAATATTAATCCCAAAGATAATATCTCCATTCCAATTCTATAAATTCTAGTTATAGAAATTTCCTCCAAGTAATAGAAAGATCCAACAGTTAAATCTAAAGTTATGATAATTTTTCCAAAACTAGTCGCCGTGAATTAGGGTTTTGGGTACTTCCAAATGGTTTTCACCAAAACACTCATAACTTTCTCAAAACTAAATGAAATAAAATAAAACCAAAATAAATGGAGGTATGATTCAATATAGTACACTATCATTGTATAAATACATGTGTTTCTAGGCTGTACATTGTCGTACCAGGCCTGGAAACAAGAGGAAAAACTTTCAAGACCAAAAAACAAGAGATTGAAAACAATGAAAATATGATACCAAAATGTTTCCAATGCTTTTTAATTCCTTATCCAATTTTTTAAACACTCTTATGAAGGATAATTATAGAGGTTTTCTATCCTTTTCATCTTCACATGGAAGTTACAACTACCCAACTTCCTCTTATGACCATACAACTTCCCATTTTGGTCTTTTTACAACTTTTGAAAAGTTGCATTTTACAACTTGTACAACTTTTGACTCAAATGACTTTAAACCTTCAAAAGAACCTTAAAAGAATATTAGGATGGAATAATAATGTATTTTTGTCACCATTTTACCCCTCAAAGGTTATTTTATATAATTTTTACCAAATGACTAATTCAAGACCTTGTTAGGACAACTTGGACAACTCATTACAATGGGCTCTTTTAGCCTTACATATTGATTCATATTGACTCAAAATGACATTACAAATGAAAATGTAATTGAATATACTTATGAATTGATCTTTATCCTCTTATAGAATCCTTTTTTGCCTTTGTGTTAGGTGCTCCTACACCATGAACTTGAACTGTTAGTCGCCATAGGATCTTCCTCAAGCAGTTAAGCTTTATGAAAAGAGGATAAAAGATTTGATACCAATTGTTAAGATGGTTGAAATAACTAGAAGACAAGTGAGAGGGGGGGGGGGGGGTGAATCAGTTGTCACAAATTACTGGAACCATTACCAGTTTAAACTTTAATGCCAAAATCCAAAACATTAATACCAAAATAGCAGATAAAACAATTAAGCATAAACAATAATCACAAAATAAATACCATCAACATGAGACCAATATTTGTACGTGAAAAACTTGGTAAAGGGAAAAACCATGGTAGGAATCCTACCCATAGATAATACTTTTGTAGTAAGTATGGGAATTACAATTGAGGGGCCTACACTTGCAGGAAGGCCAACAGCCTAGAGCACACTGCTCATCACAAAAGGAGCCTCACTAACTACATAGAAAACCAGACTACAATCCAAAGAAGTGTTGAACTACAAAAGATAGCATCTCCTATGCTTCAGTACAATTTTGGTTAAGCTCAATACCAGAGAACTAAATCCTCTTACATAAATCCAATTCGATCTCTAATGATTGATCAACTCTTCTGCTTGAATGATATTACATTATTCACACATTAGATTCTTTGACCATGACCTCTAACAATAACTATGATGATCTACAATGAGATGTTACATCTATGTATACAAACCCTCGACCATAAACAATCAGGTCAGCCACCAGACAATAAACTGATTACATAATTACAAACCATTTTGGCCTAAGACCAAACAAATAATATCCAACACATAAGACATCTCATAAATACATTAATAGGTCCTCTCCACACATTACATTAAAGTCGGTCCATAACTTAGATCAACCGGGACCAAGTATAGGTCCACATGCTATAGCAATGATCTTCATCTACCAAGTCTCGAATATGATCACGAACAACATCCTGAAACTCCACCAGAAGCTACACCAACACCACTTATGCAATTCATCAAAGATCTCCACCAAAATCTCTACCAGTGAAACCCTCGCCAGAACCAGAAACCAAGCTTCTACGCATGCAAGATAACATCTAATCTGTAGACCAACTAACCAAATATGAGCATGAGTATCATGAACAAGATAACTCCTTCACCAAAATATACTGGATCCTATCGGATCATGCCAGATCTAAGTTAACTAGAAACCACTCAACCTACTGAGACCAGAAGGGTGCCAGTAAAGCATCCAAACAGGTAGTGTTGGCATCAATGAGAAAACATCAATATAAAACATAATCAATTAAACCAAATGACCAACAAATTGATTCTTAGGAATTATCATTGATGGAAATCCAATTAAGAAATCATATTTGATGTACATAGATTTGATTTATCGGAAGCCATATTGATCATAAGGCATAAGTCTGGAAGGTGGAACACTGTAACCGGTAGAGTATGAGTATAGTTTGCATATCTTGACATTGGTTGTGGTAATAGAGGCAGATGATTTGAAGTTCAAGGAAGACTATTCCATAATCCCGATATCCGATGTTGATTCATGAGTGAGATTGAATGTCTGGTATCTAGTAATTCAGTTAAAACAAAGCTATTTTTGTGTAACATGTGATGTGGAATCTCTGGTTTGATTTTGGTGATTGGTTTCATGTTCAAGGTGATTGGGCTGACTTGAGTGAATCTTTTTATCATTCTATTTATGTCCGCATATGGATTTGTATACAAATTGAGCCGACTTAAGGTTACACGTTTCATGTTGCATGTTATGCGATTTTTGGAAGCCTACATGAGAAATGATTCATTTTGTTGATGTGAATATATAAGAATGATTAGTTTGAGAATTTTGATGTATGAGAAGAGTGTGAGAAGTTTGTATGAGCAAATGTACAAAGTCTGGTGACTGTTATTGAAGGTTTAGGTGCTCTGATGTATGATAGAGCAAAAAAATAAATCAAATAAGTAGAACAATTGCCAAAGTCAATTTGAGCCTAATTGGAGATAATTTTTGGCATATGTAGATGCTATAATTTATCTGATTCATTATTGTAATCAATTGTAATCTCTTATAAGGCAGTGAGCCTTCCTCTGGGTTTTAGCCCTATTTTGTATTTGAGCAGTGAGCTCTAGCTAGTGTTCCTAAATGCAACTGCATTCCCTTCATGTAATATTATCATACTCCCGACCATAGTATAATAATATTGTGGTTCAAATATTATTGTGGTTTTTCCATTTCTTGGTTTCCATGTAAAAATATTGGTGTTATGGTTGTGTGGTTGGTTTCTTTATGTTTATGCACTTTACTCTCATTCTTATGCATCTAGTGGTTTAAGAATCAACTTAACAAGTTTGTAAATTGCAAAACACTGTTTCACCCCCTCTCAATGTTCATTAATTTCAACAATTGGTATCAGAGCTTAGTTCCTCGGAAGAATCCTAACACCTTGAGGAAGATCTAGAAGATTGAATCTATGGACTCCGGTTTGCAAAAGCAACTGACTATGGCAATTGAAGATCTTGATGCAACTATGAAAGAAAAGAGTATCTTGAGAAGAAGTCTGGAAGCAGCTAAAAATTTCATTGAATCTTTGAAATAATGAGTCAACACATCTAGAGAGAAGAGAAAGGAACTGGTGGATAAACGCAAGGACAAAGAAGAACAAAGCATTGACAATCAAGCCCTAAAAGACAAGATAGATGAATGTTAGAATCTTTCCAGAGAGAATATAGTCTTAAGGAATGAAATGCAATCCATTGTGATGAAGATGACAAAGTAGATTGAACTATGAGAATGATCAGTTGAAACTTGAATTGGTACAATCCAAGAATGATGGAAAAGAACTTGAAAGGCAAATCATAATTCTAAGAGATGAGATTTCTACTACCAATGAGTACAAAGAAAAATCCAAAGCTATCTCAGCTTGGTTAGATGAGATGCTGGAAAGTCAGAGACATGGGAAAGACATGTGAGGACTTGGATATGAGAAAGAAGAATCTTCCAATTCTAGATAAAGCAATCACTAGAAGAACAAGAGACCTTTGTTAAAACAACTTTAGCCTATAAAATCCATGGAAAAAATAGTCATATGGCAAGTCAATGCAGAAATAAGATGAATAATAGGATGATGAATAATGTGATGAATAATGGTCCTACCTTTATCGATCAATGTTTTATATGCAACAACTTTGGTCATAAGTCAAACATATGTTGAACAATGATGAATAATTTCCAAAATAAGAGATGCTATGGAATTTTTGGACACATTTCTAATCAATAAAGAATGAGACCAAATCAAATGAACTTCAGACTGTAATACCCTAAAATTGGTCATCTAAACCATGGGTCCCTAATCTTGATGACATCACCAAGGTCCCAACCAAAAGGCAATTAAATCAATCTTGAGCACATAATTAATTATTTAATTATCAAATATCACATGGCAAAATCAATTACCCAATATTAATTAAATATTTATTTAATTAATTGAATCATTCCAAGAATATTCATTTTGATCAATTATCTTATTTTAATTTATTAAATATCTTTGCATATTTAATTAATTAATAAATTTTCCATTCAATCATGCAAAAAAGAATTAATTTACTACAAAAAGAAGAATTTATTACAAAACAAAGAGTTGAATTGAAAATAAAATAAAATAATTGAATTGAGAGAAATCAAACTTGAGATATTATTTCTTTCTCTAAATTGAGAACTTGAAATCAGAAAAGCAATTAATTGAATTATTAATTATTCTCTTAAATTGGAACTCAAAGCTTTTCAGAAAAAGAAGTTCAGCTGCATTAAAAAGATTTTTTTCTTCAATAAAACAAAGAATTATCTATTTTTATCACAAATACATGGAATTAATTTAATATTATTTTCCAATGCAACTTGAACTTCTAATTTGAATGCATTTCAATTAAACTAATATTGGAATCTATCTCAAGGTTAATTGAACCTGATTTCTCAATTATTTTCAATTAATCCTAAATTGAGCTTTTTCATCATCTCTCTTATAATTCTCTATAAATTTAACCTTCAACTCTCATTCCAATTCACCCCAGAGATTTTTGAGAACAGGCTTGGAGATTATTATCATGTTGATTTTGCTCTAGAGTCATTGATATATTGTGCTTTTTTTAGATTATTTGCATCGATTTTCCATTCATTATTGCTTGCATCCATTATTGCTTGAATTGATTATTTGCTTGAATTATTCACTCATCTTGCATCCATATAGCTTAAATATCATATAGATTAAATCCTTCATCTTGGTGTAGTCTAGTCACTGGTATTGCTTATAAAAAATCTAAGAGAAATCTTATACTCACATCTTTTAGAAGGCAATTAGTCGCTTTGTTATGGTTTATTACTTATTTATTATTGATTATTAACCATGCATATAATGACTAAATTGAAGTGTTGTGTATTGCAGATACAGCTCCTTATCCTACTTTTCACACACACATTTCTGGTGCCCACCGTGGGGCACAAGACTACATTTTTTGGCCTCCAAGATTGATTTTTTTTTTTTTTGTTATTTTTCAGGTTTTTTGACTTTTCGGATTTTTGGCCGTACAAAATATGCATCATCTCGTACGACAATTTTTACAGGCTTAAATGACAAACTGCAGGTGTTGTATGAATGACAATATTCTATCGTACGAGTAGATATTCTGTCATATGAGTAGAAATCCTCTATCGTACGAGCAAACATCATCAGCGATCCTATTTCGTGTGATACTAAATCCTGTCTCGTATGAGTCGAGAGTCTGTCGTACGATTCTGTATTTTTTGGTAAAAAGGCAAATTTCATGATTTTATCATTTTTTTGATTATTCTGACGATTGACCCTAACTGTTTATCTGTCTATCTCAAAAAATTTCACAGCCTAACTAGTTTTTGCAGAATGCTTGTCGCACAAAGACAATATGACTACTGATTCGTTGTCTTTGTAGGTTGCCTAAGGAGAATCGACTAAACATCGTGTATTCTTTAAATTCATTTTTAGGCACCTAACTTGCTATCTAGTTAATGAACAAATTTTGTCTATCATGTTTTAGAAAAATTTGAAAGGTAAGAGAGTATGCTCTTGTCTTCTTTTAGACAATTGGAAATCTAGACCCTTGAAGTGCTTTCTTAAGATTGATTGCAACATCTTTAGCAGGCCTGCCCTCCCGAGGAGCTAATAACTCTATAGCCTTTAGGGCCAGTGAGAGGGGAATGACCTAAGTGGGAATGACTAAACGCCAAGTACTCCAACCCACTATAAAATAAATGTGATTTGATGAAAATCAAGTCAACGATAGTGCTCGGGAATAGCTCTCCTCTGTACCTTCGGGTATATTAAACCTTGGTTTTCAAGGCTGGGAGACCTCTTAATTGAGTTTATACCTCGACACGTCCAACGGACCCCTTACTAAATCCAATTAAAATTAGAAGCTACCCGAGTCACCTCCAAAAGGGAGAACATCTTTATGCAAGAGAGACAGTAACTCTCCCAAGATACTTGTCATTTTGTGCCCCCATTAGTGTTTGGAGTCGGATAATATGACATTGAGAATCCATTGCGTGAAACTTAGTGGTCATATTCTGATTAGCTATTGGGTGTGTACCTGAGTCTACAAGCAAAGGTTTTCTTGCCTCACCAAATTCCTTAGGGTTTGCATGTTGTGATTGGAGTTACTATTCATACTACATATTTTCTGTGTTTTCATCCCTGAAACAAAAATTGGAGAAAACAAGAAACAAACTCAGTGATCTAAAACTATGTTCATGTCAGAACTAGTCTATCCCAAGTCAAAATTTTGTCCAAAATCAGTCGATCCTAGTCAAAAATCAGGCCATCTCAGAATTTGTCATACTCAGCAGTCAAAAAACTCAGAATTTTTAGTCTCTGCCTTGTGAAAAGTTGTATGAGTCTACTACTTTATCATGCTGCACCAGTCCTGTGTCATACAAGTTTACTGATTTGTCGTTCCATAGTAGATTCTCTGTCATACAAATCTACATCATTTATCCTCCTATACTATGTCCTGTCTCGTACGAGATAGAATTGACCTCTGTCTTTTGTCATCTTGCACATGCCCATCAGTCGTATAGTACAAGGCAGCAACTCATACGAAACAAATTTTTTTTCATCCTATAACTACTAAATTGTCATCTGGTTCAGAAAACCCAGTCGTACGAGTCTTTGGTTTTGTCAGACAAAACAATCAAAATTGCCAAAAACACAGTCTACAACAAACATAATACTGGTTATCATTTTCCTAAGCATAAAACAAATCAAGATAGTGTACCTCTGCCATTTTTTGTTGCATGATTTGGTCGATCACCCTTCAGCTAGTTCAAATCAAACTACCTATCAAACTCAAGTCACTTAGATAATGTCTTACATAGGATATATCATTCCTGAATCAGACTGAATCTTAGTTACTATTTTAGAATCAACCCAGGTAAACGTCTTATACGAGATAGATCTATCCTAAAACCAGACTAAATCTCGGTTGTTTCTCTGAAACAATACTTTAATTGAACAAACTAGCACTGAAATTGATCTTGACCTCTGCATCAAAAACAAGCTTTGGATCACACTAATCCATAAAGAGGCCTAGACAAACCAGGAGTTCTAGTAAGAAAGAAGCCAAATGCAAGGAACCAGTCTTCACATACTAGCATAATCTATTTTATAAGGAAGACACACTCACAAACATACATTCATCATCAGGAATACCGATTTTTGAGGAACCTCGACCTCCTCCTATATATGAGACATTATATGACAACAAAAATGAGGACAATAGTAATGTTCACAGAAGTGATGATTCCTCCTCCAGTGATGTTGATCAAGATGCTGAACCTTTCAAAAAAGAAATTCTTGACTTGCAAAAGGACAAAGACTTTTGAAAAGTGATGAATGCTATCCTAGATAGAGAGAAGGAAGACTATATCTTAGAATTAGCAAGACAAGGTGCCAAACTTCCTGTTGGATATGATGTTCAGACACTTGTCACCAAAAAGGAAGATTCACCTATCCTCGTAGTACACAAACAACTACTAGCCTTGAAAACTGAGATCACGGAATTGAAGAATAAGGATAAATCCCCGAAGCAATATTCCCTGGAGACAATATTCCCATTTCCATTTGACAAGAATCTATACATGCCTCCATTTCCTTCATGAGTTGAAATCCCAAAATTTGACAAATATGATGGTATCTGAGATCCCCAAGATCATGTCAGAGAATTTTGTGCTGCCTGTATGGAATTCATGCACGATCACACCTATCTTATGCATCTTTTCCCGAGGAGTCTAGGAGGACAAGCCATGGAATGGTTCTCAAGTCTACCTCAAGGAATAAAATCATTTGAATAACTAGTCCAACTATTCTTGCAGCAATACTCATACAACATTCGACATCCTATGACTATGATCGATCTTTGCAATACTAAACATAAGACGGGAGAACCTTTTCTCACTTTCCTCCAGCATTGGAGAAGGATGTTCTCTAGGTATCCATGACCTATCCCAGACTCTAAGAAAATGGATATATTTGTCAATAACTTGGTCCCAAAACTGAAATATAGTATCCAAATGCTAGTACACCCATCATTTAACATGATGGTAGACAATGCCATTCGAATGGAAGATGTGTTCATCAAAAAAGGGGATATTTCACCTTGGAAGGAAATACAACCAGGATCTAGCTCTAAAGAGAAGAACAATTATTGGAAATTTGGCAAGGACAACAACAAGAATGTTGTTAATGACGGAGTAGTAGATACTGTTAAAACCACCTCACAACCCACAATATTCAACTTGGCTAGTGGTACACAAGCACTCAAAGCTGCTGAAACTACAGTAGAGAATACTCCTAAGAAAAAAGAATGGTTCAAAGAGAAACCTTGGCTCTCTAAACCTAAGAGTGATTTCACTCCTCTCGAAGAATCATATGAATCTGCTTTCAAGACTCTATTGGAAAACAACCTGAAAATGCTACCAAATAACTCAAGACCATACGATCCAAAAGTCAAACCAAGATGGTGGAGATAAACCGAATACTATGATTTTGATCAAAACAAGGGTCATAACATAAACAATTGCATGAAACTAAAACATGAGATCCAAGATCTCATAGACGCTGGTAAAATCATTGTTGAAAATCACCCGACCAACACTGATCACAAAGCATTCAAAGATCCTTTACCTATTTATGAACAAGGTGATTCATCAAAGACCAAAGGAGGTGCCAAGGTAAATTATACTTATGCCAGCCAGGACAACGTTATCAACATGATTGATCCTTCACACTTAGAATATTGCAATGTGATTATAGTTCAAGATAAACCAAATGAATCACAATATGCAAGAGCTCTGACCAGATCTCAAAAGAAAGTCACTCTCCAAGGAGCTAGTTCTTCCACTCCAACTCAAGACATCAAACCCAACATCCTTACCAAATAAACAAAAGGAATCAACCTTGGACAAATTTAAAAGGTTAAATTCATCATCATCCTCTGGATATAGTGTAGTTGAACAGTTAAAAAGGACAAATGCTCAAATTTCAATTTTTGAATTGCTACAACTCTCATCGGCTCACAAGGAAATTCTAGACAAAGCATTGCTCACTACCAACATTCCAAAAGATTTAGACATTGATCAGTTTCAGTCTATGGTGGGTCATCTGACTTCACCTCACTATTTGACCTTCTCTGAAGAAGATGACAATTCATTAAATCATCCACATAACTAGCCATTGCATATTGAGGCCATGATCCACAAACATAGGGTCAAACATGTTTTGATAGATGGAGGCGCGGGGTTGAATATCTGTACTTACCATCTCCTTACACAACTAGGATTCTCTAAAAATGTTATTGATCTAGGCAAGAAAAAAACAAGTAAAGCCTATGATGAAGAAGAGAGGACCTCCAAAGGTCTGGTATCATTACCAATCAGAGTGGGACCGGTAGAGAGAGAAGTCCTTTTCTAGGTTCTTGATATTCCATTGTCATACAATATTTTACTGGGCAGGCCATGGATTCATGAAATGAAGGCAGTACCATCAATGTATCACCAATGCTTAAAGTTTCCTTATAACAGAGTTGAAGTTAGTATTCCCGCTGATACAAATGTCATCTGTAATGCATGACAAAAGGTGTAGATACTTTTGTGCCTCATAATAGGGCAACCTCCCCAAATGAAGATCTAGAAACATTGATGAAAGACTTAGAAAAGAGATTGAATATTATAGATATCGACATGGATGGCTACAAGATAGAACTAGTACTATCATTAGTTTCTCTTCCTCCATCACCAAAATAGTTGAGCAAACCATCAGAGAACATGAGAACATAGATTCCAACTCCTAATGTCATATATGATGGTCTTTTTGTACAGTCTTCTACCTCCTTGGTAGATGAAATAGAAGAGGATGTTGTGCTTAACTGGCTCTTTAAGGAAGATAGTCAAAATAAAGAGGTACAACACTGTGAGATTTCCTCAAACCAATATGGTCCTGGCTATAAATAATTCAACGTATGGGATACTCAGGTACTGGTCCTCTGGGAAAACAAAAGGAAGGTATTATTGAACCAATTCAGCTACAAACCAAATCCACAAATGATAAGGCTAGACTAGAATATAATCCGAAAAAGACATCAGACCAAAAACATGTTTCTAAGTCTACGTGCTTGAAAAAGATATCGCCTTTAACATTACATGAAGCAAACACTAAACAAACAAAAGTAGAGTGTAGAGAAGAGAAAGAGGAATCAACAGTCAAGAAAGAAGAAATAGTCAGTGCTTAGGCTTCGATGGTATCAGCTATGATAATACAACAAGTTGAGGTTCCTGAGGATATAAGAGATGAAGAGGTAAGAATTAGATAATTGTTCGCACCATTGAAAATTCCAGTCACATATACTAGCAGGAAACAAGTAGATGATTCAGAGATTGATTCAAATGAGAATGAATGGGGTCCTGACTACCTTTCAGACACATCCACTACAGAAACTCCAGAAGAATTTAGTGGTGTCATAGATGATACTCAAGAGCTGATACACATAAAACTAGAGAAGGAAATTCAAGAAATTAGACAAAGGAGGCAAGCAAATTATGAACAAGGATTGAAAGAAGGAAGAATACCAGAAAGATTCTCATCTATGTGCCCGTATCCTAAAATAGAACAAATCAGCTATAGCACTACACAGGAAGAGTTGGAAGCTACACAACAAGAACCAGTCATTAGTCTAGAAGAAGCTGAATGGAGTAGATGACAACAAATTATAGAAACAATGAGATCATGTCAACAGGTGTGTCAGATACAAATGATAGATGAACCACAACATGAAGGAACTTGTAGCATTAAAGATGTTGGCATTGATACCATACATATGCTTACTAAATCACCTGAAAGAGGCTTGGAAACTTCATCCGATGACTCTAATGACTCTACTGACTCTGACAACAAACCTATTCATGATGATATCCACTCAGCCTCAAAATGGAAATCATTAGATACAAACAATGAAAAGTTGCCTACTAGTCTTATTACTGTTAAACCACAATATGACGTCCAGTCTGGCGTAGTAAATGATGTTACAGGTATGCCTATTGGATTAGATCGATTAAATATTAACATGAACTCTAATAATCATGATTTGAGTTTTCCTGGTCTCAAGACACTTACGCAAGGTATACTTCTAGAACTTGACTTCTTGATTCATAGCTATGATGACAATACCATGAACGCTCTTGAACCTACCCAGAATTTATCCTTAGTACACCCTAAATTGATTGATTGCACATTACAAAACCAGCCAACGGATATACCTAATTTTGCCAATGATTATACATTAGCCTATTATCTCTATGTAGTCGAACCTATGGACTCTTCCACTAGTGAACAAAGTGAAAATATGACTGAAGCGGATATCAAGTATCTTAGTTGCAAAAATAGAAAAGGTAAAAATAAAAGATCTGACGGCAAAAACCACATTGTGGCAGTGTTAGAATTTAAAAAAGAGAAAATAAAGGATGTACCTAAAGGTGAAAACCTCTTTGAGGCGCTTGAAGGTGAGATACTTGGTATATTGCCTAGTCATTTCTAGGAGCGGTCTTCCATATTGATTGAGCCAACTCAGCTAGTGAATATTGGGAGTCAAGAGACACCACAAATCATTCACTTAGCTCAATCACTATCAAAAGAAGAATTGAAGGATTTCACTCAGCTATTCTCAGAAAATAAAATAAAATTTGCATGGACATACTCTGATATGCTAGTCTTGGATCCTGATCTCATAATGCATCATCTCTCAACCACACCAGGAGTAAAACCAATCAAGAAAAAACTCCATAAGATGCACCCGCATGTGGCACTATTAGCCAAAACTGAATTAGAGAAGCTGCTCAAAGCTGGATTTATCAGAGCAACAGATTATGCTGAATGGATTTCCAACATAGTACCTGTGTCGAAGGTAGATAAATCTATTAGAGTTTGTATAGAATTTAGAGATCTCAACAAAGCATGTCCAAAAGATGACTTTCCATTGCCAAATATTGATATGATAGTCGATATGACAACTGGATATGAGATGTACTCGCTAATGCACATATTTTTCAGCTATAATCAGATTAAAATCACTCTTGGAGATCAAGAAAAGATGGCTTTCACCTGTGCATGGGGAACCTTTTGTTGGAACATCATGCCATTTGGGCTAAATAACGCAGGAGCAACCTATCAAAGAGCAGTCACTACTATTTTCATGATATGATGCACAAGAATATGGAAGACTCCGTTGATGATACTTTAGTGAAAACTATGAAAAGATCAACACATATTCAAGAGTTAGGTCCTATCCTTGACATAATGGAAAAATTCAAGCTCTGATTAAATCCAAAGAAGTGTGCATTCGGAGTGACATCTGGTAAACTACTTGGATACATCATTTCAAAAAAAGGAATTGAAGTTGATCCTGAGAAAGTCCAAGCCATAAGGGAAATGCCGCCTCCCAAGAATATCAGTCAAATGAGAAGTCTACAAGGACATCTCTAGTCTATCAGAAGGTTCATTTCTCAACTAGCAGACAAGGCTCAACCTTTCACGAAGGTACTAAGGAAAGGTGTATTATACAATTGGGATCAAGAATGTGAGAAACATCTTCAGTAAATCAAAGAGTACCTGTCAAATCCACCAATCTTAATGCCACCTATTTAAGGTAAACCACTAATCTTATATATATCAGCAATAGATTCATCACTGGGGGCACTTTTGGCACAACAAGATGATAGCAAAAAGGAATGAGCTATCTATTACATCAACAGGACATTGGTGTCTTATGAAATGAATTATACTATAATAGAAAAATCATGCTTAGCATTGGTCTTTGCATCACAAAAACTAAGACACTACATGCTAGCACACTCAGTCAAGTTGGTGGCTAAAATTGATCCACTCAAGTATCTTCTTAGCAAGGCAACACTCACAGGAAGATTGGCAAAATGGGTCATGATCCTTATAGAATTTGACATTGAATATGTGGAACACAAAGCCATAAAGGGACAGGTAATTGTTGATCAACTTGTTGAAGCTCCGATTGAAGACTCTCAACCATTGCACATAGAGTTTCCAGACGAATCAATAATGCATCTCACACAACAACCCTAGAAAATGTTCTTTGATGGGTCCTTTACTCAAAATGGTTTAGGTGCTAGCATATTATTCATTACTCCTCAAAAGTACTCCATCCCAAAATCTTACAAGATTTTATTTCCCTACACGAACAATATTGCAGAATATGAAGCCTTGGTAAATGGGATAAAGCTAGTCGTTGAATGGAAGGTTGTTGAATTGCATATTTATGGAGATTCTTAGCTGGTAGTCAATCAATCAATGATACATACTAGACTCGAGATGAGAAGTTGATGCCTTACAAGAGAATGGTGGAGGATCTCAAGAAGTACTTTGCTTTTGTGTCATTCTAGCAGATTCTAACGTTTGCTAATAGAGTAGCAGATGCTATAGCCACCCTGGCATCCATACCTGAGTTACAAGATTTTAATGCTCACTTTGAATTCCTGGTGGAAGAGTTATGTTACCCAGCTTATGATTCCCCTGAAACCCAAATAGTCTGTTCTATTATTGGACACGACTCATCCAGATATAGCCACATCTACTCCTATCTATGTGATCAAGTTATTCCTAAAAATCTTACCCGAAATGAGAAAAGAAACTTGATCTTAAATGCTTCGTGGTATGTTATCATAGCTAATGATTTATTTAGATGAGGTTTGGATGGTACATTGCTTAGATGTCTAGAAACTGAAGAGTCTAAATATGCATTATCGAAAGTTCATGAAGGTATTTGTGGATCTCATTCGAATGGCCTAACTTTAGCATGGAAACTACTACGGGCTAGATACTACTGGCTAGATATGGAAAAAGATGCCATCAAATTTGCTAAAACTTGTGAAAAATGTCAGCTACATGGGAACCTCATACATGCTCCAGCTTGGGATCTCATACCATTTACTACACACTGGCCTTTTCAACAATGGGCCTTTGATCTTATTGGCTAGATTTACCTTGCTTCATCTAATGGACATAAATTCATCATAACTACAACTAAATATTTCACCAAGTGGGTAGAATCAGTTCCACTCATCAAAACAACTGGTAAGCAAGTCACATTTTTCATCTTAAACTATATCATCTATAGGTATGGAATACCTTCCTCCATTGTGACTGATAATGAAGGACAGTTCAAGAATAAAGACTTGGATGAACTTTGCGAGAAATTCAAAATCAAACAACACTGGTTATCAGAATATTACCCTCAAGGCAATGGACAAACCAAGGCATCTAATAAGAACCTATTAACTATCTTGCATAGAACAGTGAACAAATCAAGGAAGGATTGGCATCTACAGATCAATCCTACATTATGGGTTTATAGAACAAGTATCAGAACACCTACTGGGGCCACAACTTTTTCTTTGGTGTATGGGTCCGAAGCAGTATTGCCTATTGAAGTAGAAATACCATCTCTAAGAGTTTCTTTGCAAGGTCTTGTTACTGATGAAGATCACAAAATATCTAGGCTGCAAGAACTCAAATTGCTGGATGAACGTCGGCAAGTGGCATTTCATCATCTCAGAGTGTACCAAAAGAGAATGTTTAGAGGATATAATAAGAAGGTTAGACAAAAAGAATTTCAGGTTGGAGACCTAGTACTAAGAGAAAATCCAAAAAATAATAGTTTTGAGACAACAAAGGGAAGTTTGAACCCAACTGGCTGGGTCCCTATATCGTTACTACACTCTTCGGCTCTAGTGAATATCAACTATCAACATTGGAAGGAGAACGGCTCTGAGAACCGATTAACACCATCCACCTAAATAGATTCTTTACTTAGCATTCTCTACTCCAGCAAACTATACAGTTGAAAAAGTCCTAAAAAAAAAATACTAAAAATCATAAAAAGTCCTAAAAAAAATCATAAAAGTAAAAAAAAATGTAAAAGACAAAATTGCCTTGGTGAAAATCTGGTAAACAGGCACCTTGGTAAAAAAAAAAATGATTCTCTACCAAGCAGGTGAAAACCTGGTAAACAGGCGCCTCTTGTACTCAAGCGCTCCATCTATCAATGCAACGTTGGCATTTCCCGCTTTCATGCATCTTTGCTTTTGCTTGTACATATTTTGCAGTCGCTTTCGTGACACCCTGGTTCATTGGAACCCACATGACTTGAAACTAATCAATTCCCTAGTCTTAGGAAAATTGACAGAGCACATCCCATGTCCTAAGAAGTATCAAACAAGTCATTTTCCCATCAGTGAAAACCGGTCATCCACTCCGAGTCAGTCATCTGTCTTCTGACTACTATAGAGTTTTTATCATTGAGTTAACAAGCAAAACAACATAATGGAAAACAATCACTAAACAGTTTGAGCTATGCATGAAAATTTTCTTTGTATGTTGTCTTTTATATTGGTTTTTTATTATTATCCCCCCGAGTAACTCGAGGAAGTCTGTATTGACTAAGAGGTGCAAGGATTGGGGGCATAATATTTTCTTTTTTTTTGCTTCTAGGAATGATCCCAATGATTGGAAACATTTAAATTAGCTGGGTGTCTGTGATAAGAGCCTTCACATCAAGGTGAAATCACCTCACATACCTTGACTCCGCTTATTTGAATGCTACAGGGAGGTCCATATCATTTCTTTATCTATTTTGAGGGAATTTCTTTATGATGCAATTTAGGTCCCTGCAAAATCTATCCAAGGATATGAACGAAAAAAGGGTCATTGCGGACAAGATAATTAATATTGCACATTAAATAAGAAAGGAACTCTAATCTACCTATTATGTTCATCATGCTCAGTGATGAATCTTAAGCATTTTTAATCCAGTGAGTAGGTTTAGGGTTGCATTTCGCATCTCATTTTGCATTTTGTGACTTTAGAGTGATTTTGGTGTAATAATAATGATCTCTTCATTTGCTGAATGAGGGATGGAAGCTTCATCATTTCTCCACTAAGTGGTCTCCTCTTCACCATTTCTTTGATCAAGTACTTGTGTTTTGAGATGTTAGCTGCATACATAAACATCTTATATGGATTCATTCATATCATTATTAATCATTTGCATTCATCTTATTGCATAGGAAAAAATTAAAAAAATGGCATTACTCATTTTCATTTATTTATTTGCATATGAAAAGAAACAAAAACATAGACATTAATTATCATTTGCAATGCATACATTCATGCTGAAAAAGAAATGCATACATGTAGAATAAAGCATATAGAAACATCTCATAATCGAATTGACACAAGTACAATGAAGTCAAATCGAATCTCGTATATATATATATATATATCATCTCAAGTCTAAGAGTACAAAATGATGTCCAATGACATTTACAAACTCCCTTTGGAGCAAGAATCATATCGGCTACAAAAAAATGGGTGTGTCTACAAAAAAATATCCTAGCTACAAAAGGAATCATCTAGCTAGCACCCTACTCCCCTCTCCACTATCGCACCTATCTAGGAGTTGCTCGCTCCTCCTTTGCCTCACCCACTCATGCTAGGGATCCACCCTCGCCCCTCTGTTGTCCACCCTAAGCTGGTACCCTACTACTACTAGCACTTGGATCACCACTACCTCATCGCGGAGCCTCAGCTCTCTGTGCCTGACCCTGCCGCTGGCCCTATCTCTGAGCCTATCCCTATGCTGGTGCAGGGACATCATCCTCAACATCCTCAATATGAGGAGCCTGCTCACCCAGGTCTGTAAAATGTGGGAATGGATGTTGCTGAAACTAATCTCTATACTGGGGCAATACCCCTGCATCTGCTACATCATCCTGGTAATCCCACCTCAGATGGTGTAAACCTGTCATCTCCTACATAGCCAAGGCATAGGATAGCCTAGGTGACCATCCCTGCCTCTCCTGATCATCATACCTAGCATACATTGTATACTCCTGCGAGATCCCTTGAGGTCGACCATACTACCTCATCATGTGCAAAATGATGAATCACTCCACAATAGTCTATGACGTCCCAATCAGTGGTCATGTAACAAACAGGTCTCTTTGAACCACCCGCCAGTCATCCCATGACTCCAACCCTCTGTATGGTCTCCATATGATAGCTATCAGATCATTGAGTTGCCATCTCCAGAAGTCTGTCTTGCCCAGATGGGGCCATGTGATATATCTGGCATACCTATAAATGATCAGCTGCCCAAGCTCTTTGTTGTCTATCACTATTGGTCAACACACAGGAAGGTGCTCCCAAGCCCACACCTGCAAGATATATACCTCGGCGGCCATGCTCTGCCCCTCTCTATAAACGATCTCATGCATCTCTTGATACATGTGGGCCAATAAATAAGAGCCCCAGCCAAGTCTTTGAGGGGTCTCTATCAACCGCTCTAGCATCTAGCCCCATCCACTCTAGAAACCCTACTGCCCTCTATCTGGCATCAAAAAGCAACCAATGAAACTTGCTAGGACACATGCCAGCGGATACTCCTCACTATACCTTCTCATCAATATATCCCAACTCATGGAATGAGTCAAGATATCTGGATCCTTGAATATGTTCCTCAATGTCTGCAGTCTAGGTAACAATGTGGTATCATAATCCACCTTATCCCCAGCAAAAGGGATATGAAGGATCTTGTACACATCCTCGGGAGTAATGGTCAACTCCCCAATTGGAAAATGAAAGGTATTATGTTCTGAATGAAATTGCTCTACCAACATTGTGAGCATCTCGTGGTTCACATGGATATTAGGTAAACTCATCAGATGAGTAAAGCCACACATATCAACATGAGCCTGCTCAACCTCAGACAAATCATGAACTAAAGCCATAGTGGGAGGATATACGCATCTAAAGAGCATAGGAGGTAAGAACACCTGCCACAATCCAATAATGAAGCATCAGAAAACATTCTAAATGAGCCTACAAGAGAAGTTAAACATCATGAAAATCCAACTAAGTCAAATGCAAAACCAAAATTTCATGTTTAAACTTTCAAAAATGATCACTGTCTTTCGAATGACAAAACACAGTTAAGCAACATCTCGTACGAGTTAGGAATGGCTCTCGTACGAGAAAATAGCCTCAAACGACACTTTATTGGACCTCGCATGACAAAACGGTCTTCTAACCGATCTGTCATATGACAGACGAGTACCCCTCAAATGACAAATCTAATGACTTCAAATGACAAAAAAAATTTTGCCAATTTGTACGAGACAGGATCCTTTCTTGCATGATAAACCGCGACACCTAACCCAAAACCCATGAAAAACATGAAAAATGCATAAAAAAATTCAAAATTAGAATCATAAATAGGCTTAAGATTGATCACTTACCACTGGCTCATAGTTTCGGGGTCGATTATGTCTTCTCTCACACTCGAATTGATGATGACGAGTAGGGACCACCATTTTCTTTGCAGAAGGGTTTTCGAATTTTCAAACTTGGAGGGTTAAAATGAATTGAAAATGACACTTTTGTCTCATATATAGCCAAAAACCTAATTTTCCAACTTGCTCTGATGGACACGAAAATTGTACCCTTAGCTAATGTGCCTGCTCTGATTCCATTTTTGGGATAAAAATCAAAATTCGAGATCATCTTGCTAGTCAATTTCACAATTTGGACCACTTAGCGCTCTTTTCATCAAATGCTTATTCTTTCTTCAAGTTGCGCTCAATTTCTCAACAATCAATGCTGAATATCAATTTCAATTCTACAAGTCAACTTTGTGATCAATTCAATCTTCAAAATTATTCAAAATCATTTTGCGCTCAAATGACTTATCATCACTCAAAACTGCCTTAATCAACTACCCTCGATATTTTTTGATTTCGCTCCCGAGGGGGCATACTTGTGACCTTATGACCTCACATCTTCAATTTTGAAAAAAATTTCAAATCTTCATCAAAATTCAAGCAAAAATCTTTTCAACCAAAGAAAATCAAGACCTTATTTCTAAGCGGCATCTCATCTTCATCGCTTCATATCAAGTTGAGATCTCTTGATCATCTGAATTTAATCAATCGCTAGGGGCATATCAGTTTCATCGCTTTAAATCAAGCTGATATTTGTCTTCTTCTAAATCAATCTCTTAACGTTAATCAGTTTCATCGCTTTACATCAAGTTGATTATTTGTTTAAACTCAATCAAAAGTTTAAAGAGTATCTTTGATCACACTCAATCTAAGTAGGTGTTCAGTATTCATTTCTTGATCAAGCTGGATAGTTTATCTTTGCTTATCATACCTTGATCCATCAAGTTCAAGATCAATTTTTATCATCACTCACTGTATCTAAATTCAATCAAGTTCTAGATCAGTGAGATCCGCTTCTTGATCAATCAAGTTCAAGTTTGGTATCTTTGTTTTCTATCATTCCTCAGTTCAATCAAGTTTGGGAATGGTATTGCTTTAATAAAACTTCATTCATCTTTGTCACTTCGAATCAAGCTAACACCTTGCTCTTCATCTAGTTTGTGATCAATCAAGTTCAGAACTAGCATCTCCTAGACATCAACTTTTCTTTGAACCAACGCGTTTCTCGTACATTAATTCAAAGAGGGGCAAATGTAATACCCTAAAATTGGTCGTCTAAACTATGGGTCCCTAATCTTGATGACATCACCAAGGTCCTAACCAAAAGGCAATTAAATCAATCTTAAGCACATAATTAATTCTTTAATTATCAAATATCACATGGCAAAATCAATTCCCCAATATTAATTAAATATTTATTTAATTAATTGAATCATTCCAAGAATATTCATTTTGATCAATTATCCTATTTTAATTTATTAAATATCTTTGCATATTTAATTAATTAATAAATTTGCCATTTTATCATGCAAAAAAGAAATAATTTACTACAAAAACAAGAATTTATTACAAAACAAAGAGTTGAATTGAAAATTAAATAAAATAATTGAATTGAGAGAAATCAAACTTGAGATATTATTTCTTTTTCTAAATTGAGAACTTGAAATCAGAAAAGCAATTAATTGAATTATTAATTATTATCTTAAATTGGAACTCAAAGCTTTCAGAAAAAGAAGTTCAGTTGCATTAAAAAGATTTTTTTCTTGAATAAAACAAAGAATTATCTATTTTTATCACAAATGCATGGGATTAATTTAATATTATTTTCCAATGCAACTTGAACTTCTAATTTGAATGCATTTCAATTAAACTAATATTGGAATCTATCTTAAGGTTAACTAAACCTGATTTTTCAATTATTTTCAATTAATCCTAAATTGAGCTTTTTCATCATCTCTCTTGTAATTCTCTATAAATTCAACCTTCAACTCTCATTCCAATTCACCCTAGAGATTTTTGAGAACACGCTTGGAGATTATTATCACACTGATTTTGCTCTGGAGTGATTGATATATTGTGCTTTTTTTAGATTATTTGCATTGATATTATATTCATTATTGCTTGAATTGATTATTTGCTTCAATTATTCACTCATCTTGCATCCATATAGCTTAAATTGATAGTTCTGATACTTAATATAAGTACAGATCCAATAGCCAATAAGATGAGAGGGGGGGTGAATCATACAAACTTAATCTTCCATAAAAACATCAGATTCAACCTCGGTAACAAATATTTCAGTAATATAACCAAAATTGTTAAACATGCAAACTCAAAAGCATATAAACATCATAAACCTCATAACACCAGATTTAATGTGGAAACCCAAATAGGGAAAAACCACTGTGGGATTTTGGACCCACTAAGAAATATACTCTTCTAGAGTATGCTCGGTTAAAAGCAAATCCTTTTAAAGATTACAAACACATTGCTAGATGTGACTCGGTTAAGGGATTTCCCTCAGTTCTGTTAGGATCTTCACTTTGTTAGAAGTGACCTTGTTAAAGGATTTCAAACACTCAATCAGAATGTCACCTTGCTAGAGGGTTTTACAAATAAGACTATTAAGTCCACTCGGTTAAGAGATTTTTTGTCACTTTCACAAAATAACAATAATAAAAATCTATCTACAACTTCACATCTGAAATGCTAAAACAGATTCTTATTTGCTCAATACAATCTAGACATAGAACTAATCTTGTCCATCTGTTGGGCTTCTATACTCTGTTATTCAAACAGGTCTTCAAGCTTCTGTGCTCGGTAATCACTATGTAGCATCCCTGTGCATACACTTGCCCGCATTCATTGTTTATCAACAGTTTCCTATTTATAAACAATTAGATAACCGCTTAATCTCCTTGATCACATTTCCCATGATCAATCATAGCCATCAGATCTTCAATCTTGTCCAGGTTCAATGTATCTTTCGATCTGAAAATGTTTTACCCGCCTTGGAACTTGCATACATTTCTTGGAACTTGTGCTAGGGTAATGCGGTTCAATATAAGTTGTAGATCTTCATGCCAATTTTCCTTTGCCATAGATTCATTAACAAACTTCATGCATGGCATGCCAATCATTTAATCAGTTCTACCTCATCAGCTTCCTTCATTAAATAATGCATGTAAACATTTAATGCATTCTGTTATAGCTCGGTTACAACTCGGTAACAACTCGGTAAATACTAAACTTCACTCAGTAGACATTCCACCTTCATTAACCGATACCGATAACCTTCAGGTTTACCGACTAGGTTCTTTGCTTGGCAACATAGTATACTATTAACCTTACAATTTACAACATATGTATGATGTCAAAACAATCTAAACATCATGATCTCATCATTGTCTGACTTGGTAATAGTTGCCCATTGAATACCTTATTCATCCCCTTATTCATCATAATCTTTCTGTGTCTTTTACCAACATCTTTATACTCTTCAAATCATACTTCTCAAGATATGGCAACATCATACTGAATTAGAAAATCAATTTCTTGACATCAATGACAAAATAATAATATCAAGACAGTAAACATCCTTAATCAGTTATATCCATAATCATCAACAACCTTCTCAATATCCTTATTGAAATTCCAACAATCTTTCATTGTCTGTTATAATGCCAAATGCTAACAATCTCCCCCTTTGGCATTGATGGCAAAACCAATTGATTTGACCTTAAAAAGATTCGGATTGCTGTGATTCTAAAATGCTAAAATGCTCTTCCCCATACATTAGACTTCTCCTCTTTTTGCAGTCTTCTTTCCAATCTTCAGCCTTCTCCCATTCCTCAGTTTTCTCCCCCTTTGACAACAATGCCCAAAAGTAAAGAATTAAAATGTAATTTCTTCCTGTATGAAGTGATTTCCTACTGTTGTGTATCAATTCAATCTTGGTCAGAGCATTTTGTCTTCAATTCCTGTTCCCTATATTGTTTCCTGTATTAATTCCTGTACACCTTTAGAAAACATCCTAAAGTGTGTAAATCAACATCAACTCCTAAAAGATATTCAATAGAGTCATCAGATTGATGCTTTCACCGAACTCATTTAGTGAGTAGAAGATAAGGGTAGGACCCCTAACTTACTTTTGAGATATTCAAAAGTGTCCCTTGGTAGTGGCTTGGTGAAGATATCTGCTATTTGTTCCTTTTTGCTAACATACTCCAAGACTACTTTCTTCTCTTGAGCTTCTTCTCTAAGATAATGATATTTGATAGAGATGTGCTTTGTCTTAGAGTGCATAACAAGATTCTTTGAAATGTTAATGGCACTAGTATTGTCACAAAATATAGTTACTAGCTCGGTAACTTTCTCATTTATACCTTCCAATAGTTGTTTGATCCATGCAATGTTGGTACAATTCAATGCTACAACAACGTATTCAACTTTTGTTGTTGATTGTGAAACACATCCTTGTTTCTTGCTAAGCCAACTCACTAGTCTTTCTCCTAAAGAGAAAGCTCCTCCACTTGTGCTTTTCTATCATCAATGTTGCCTACCCAATCAGCATTAGTATAAACTTTTAAATCAAAATCATTTCCTTTCTGATATACTAAGCCATAATCCTCTGTGCCTTTCAAGTATCTAAAAATTCTTTTGATTGCAGTCATGTGTGTCTCCTTAGGATCTGCAGAGAATCGTGCAACTATACCTACTGCATGTGCTATGTCTGGTCTGCTGTGAACAACATATTGTAGCTTTCCAATCATGGATCGATAAAGTGTCTCATCAACAGATGCAGATTCATCATTTTTTGATAATTTACAGTTGGTAGTCATAGGAGTACTTACTGGTTTTGAATCCTCCATTCCAAATTTCTTCAAGATTTCCTTTATGTACTTGGATTGAGTAATGAAAATCTCATTTTTCATTTGCAGTATCTGTAAACCTCTAAAATACTTTATCTCACCGATTAATGACATCTCAAATTCTTTGCTCATTTCATTTCCAAAATTCTTACATAGAGAGTCATTTCCACAAAATATAATATCATCAACAAATATGGTTGAGATCAGTATTCCATTTTCATCATTCTTCATGTACATATTGTTGTTCTCACTTGTCCTTATAAAACCAATCTTAATCAAATAAGAGTGCAATCTTTCATACCATGCTCTAGGTGCTTGTTTCAAACCATATAATGCTTTGTTCAATTTACATACCTGATCTTTATTATTGTCTTCAACAAATCCTTCAGGTTGTTCAATAAAAACTTCTTCTTCTAATATTCCATTCAGAAATATAGATTTGACATCCATTTGATATACCTTGAAGTTTTTGAAAGCAGCATATGCCAACAATGTTCTTACTCCTTCAAGTCTAGCAACAGGTGCAAAAGTTTCACCATAATTAATTCCTTCTTCTTGAGCATAACCTTTGCAAACTAGTCTTGTTTTGTTTCGAATGACCTCTCCTTTTTCATTTAACTTGTTTCTAAAAATCCACTTTGTACTGATTACATTTTTGTCCTTCGGTCTTGGGATTAGTGTCCATGTGTCATTCTTCTTGATTTGATCAATCTCTTCTATCATAGCATTTATCCAATCTTCACTGTTAAATGCCTCTTTCACTATTCTCAGTTCAAATTCAGATATCAAACATGTGTTCTATCTCAATTTGTTCCTTGTCATCACTAGATCATCCTTATCCCCTATAATCTAACTTGGTGCATGATGTCTTCTGACATACTTGGCTAATACAGGTTCGGTAGGCTTTGTATGATCTTCTTCATCACTCGGTAACTGGATATTCTCTTCATTTTCTTCAATAGTTTTCTCGGTAAGGCTTGTCAGTTGAACATAGACAAATTCATCATAGTCTTCTGGTTCCTTGGAATTTCCTTCATCATTTCTTTCTGCAAATTCATCAATTTTCACATTTGCACTTTCTACTATTTTGTTAGCTGATTTGATCAAACATTTAAATGCTTTGCTTCTAGAAGAATAACCTAGAAATGTTCCTTCTTCACTTTTCTAATCAAATTTGCCATTTCTATCATCTTTGTGAACATAGCATCTACTTCCAAAGATTTTAAAATAACTTACATTAGGTTTCTTATCATACCAAATTTCATATGGTGTCTTCAAACTACCTTTCTGCAATTGTACTCAGTTCAGGGTGTAAACTATTGTGCTTATTGCTTCTCTCCAAAATGTTTGTGGCACTTTCTTTTCAATCATCAGTGTTCTAGCATAATCCACAATAGATCTATTTATTCTCTCAGCTATTCCATTCTACTGTGGATTTATCGGTGCAGAGACTTGTCTTTTAATACCATGATCATTGCAGAATAAGTTGAATTCATCATATGTGAACTCTCCTCATCTATCTGATCTAAGACATTTCAGTTGTCTTCCTGCTTCATTTTCAACTCTTGCCTTGTACCATTTAAACATTTGAAAAGCTTCTGATTTTTCTTTTAAAAACATTACTGACATCATCCTTGAATAGTCATCCACAAATAATATGAAATATTTATCACCATAATAACTTTGAACTTTCATAGGACCACAAAGATCAGTGTGCACTAGATCTAAAATTCCCTTAGAAGTGTAAGACTTACTTGTAAAGCTTGATCTTGTCATCTTACCCATATGGCATCCTCGGCACATAGCATTCTCAGGTTTTTCAAGACTTGGTAGACCTCTTACTCGGTGCTTCTTACTTATTTTGATCAGATTATCAAAATTTACATGACAAAATCTTTTATGCCATAACCAGGTATCATCTATCTTTGCATACAAACACTTATTCTGAGTTGAGTCAAGATGAAATGTGTTACCTCTTGTTTGTGTCCCAGTAGCAGCTAAATTTCCAATTCTTGTCATGAACTTTGACAATTCCCTTCTAAAATTATATTCTGTAACCTATATTGTTTAGTTGTGCTACACTCAACAAATATTATTTCAAACCTTCAACCCAAAAACATCATTGCATCTTGCATTGTCAAGAAGTGTTATGGATCCTTTACCTCTTACCGGACATGGTGCATCATTACCAAATCTAACATAGCCTCCATCATAATCTTCTAACATAACAAACTTGTGTTTATCTCTTGTCATATGATGTGAGCATCCACTATCTATGATCCAAGAATCATTAGTATTTATGTGAGATATTAGGGATTTTTCTTCATACCTTTCTTCATCTAGCCCATCTTTGATAGCCACATAAACTACTTCCTCTGTATCAGTTTCATCTGATTTATCATCATTGGATTCCTCATCGGCTAGTAAGCATGTCTTTCTATCTCTTCTTCTGAAATCTCGGTGTCCTCTGTAATGATTATCTTTCTATCTATCATCTTGCTTATCTCTCTTTTTAGTAGAATCTTTGTTGAGATAGTTAGAAGCCATATGTCCTATCTCATCACAATTGAAACATTTCAAAGGTAGTTTTCCTTTATACTTACATTTGCCTCTCGGTAATCTTCTGGCTAATAGTGCTTCAAACTCTTCTTGCTTTCTGATTTCCTCATATAGTTTGTGTACTTCTTCCATGTTCTTATGAAATCTTTCGCTTGCTCCATTGTGATCTCCTTCAGAGTACTTATACTTTCTTTCATTGTAATCATTAGATTCATCAAGATGAAAAGAACTAAATGCATATTCAACTTTATTTACTGAAGATCCATTGTTATCAAAGTTACTTAACTCAAATGCATATAGCTTACCAATAGTAACATCTAAAGAAATTGGCATATCAGGTACAGACCTCAATTCATTGATTGTAGAGACTTGGATTGCATAAGTTGGTATAAGGGTTCTTAATAACTTACTTGTTATATCCTTTTCTTCAATAGTTCCACCTGCTCCTTTGATTTGATTGACAATCTCCTTTAGTTTTGTACTATACTGAGTTATGTTCTCACCTTCACTCATCCTCATAGATTCAAGTTGTCCTCTTAGACTATCTAATTTTGCTCTTTGAACATGTTCATCTCCTCCATATACTGATATGAGCTTATCCCACATAGCCTTTGCATCATTGCAGCCTTCTAGATCATTAAACTCTGAATCGGTCAATGCAGATGTTATTTCAATCATTGCTTGGATATGTTGTTTCTTTTCTTTTATCTCTTCCATAGTCAATGGATAGGTGCTCAGTGTAACAAAATCATTCTCCAGATAATATACAACATATTCTCCAACTCCTGATAGGTGTAGCTTCATTCTTTTCTACCATGTAGAGAAACTTGACTTGTTCAGCTTCGGTGCATCCCTCTTATACATCTTTGGATCTTTAACTCAAGTGCCTTTAAACTTTTCTTCCGGAGTCCAAAGCTCTGATACCAATTCATAGTTCTGATACTTAATATAAGTATAGATCCAATAGCCAACAAGATGAGAGGGGGGGTGAATCATACAAACTTAATCTTCCATAAAAACATCAGATTCAACCTCGGTAACATATATTTCAGTAATATAACCAAAATTGTTAAACATGCAAACTCAAAAGCATATAAACATCATAAACCTCATAACACCAGATTTAACGTGGAAACCCAAAGAAATATACTCTTCTAGAGTATGCTCGGTTAAAAGAAAATCCTGTTAAAGATTACAAACACATTTCTAGATGTGACCCGGTTAAGAGATTTCCCTCAGATCTATTAGGATATTCACTTTGTTAGAAGTGACCTTGTTAAAGGATTTCAAAAACTCAATCAGAATGTCACCTTGCTAGAGGGTTTTACAAATAAGACTATTAAGTCCACTTGGTTAAGAGATTTTCTGTAACTTTCCCAAAATAACAGTAATAAAAATCTATCTGCAACTTCACATCTAAAATGCTAAAGCAGATTCTTATTTGCTCAATACAATCTAGACATAGAACTAATCTTGTCCATCTGCTGGGCTTCTATACTCTATTATTCAAATAGTTCTTCAAGCTTCTATGCTTGGTAATCACTATGTAGCATCCATGTGCATACACTTACCCACATTCATTGTTTATCAATAGTTTCCTATTCATAAACAATTAGCTAACCGCTTAATCTCCTTGATCACATTTCCCATGATCAATCATAGCCATCAGATCTTCAATCTTGTCTAGGTTCAATGTATCTTTCAATCTGAAAATGTTTTACCCTACCTTGGAACTTGCATACATTTGTTGGAACTTGTGCTAGGTTATTACGGTTCAATCTGAGCTGTAGATCTTCATGTCGATTTTCCTTTGCCATAGATTCATTAACAAACTTCATGCACGACATACCAATCATTTAATTAGTTCCAACTCATCAGCTTCCTTCATCAAATAATGCATGTAAACATTTAATGCATTCTGTTATAGCTCGGTTACAACTTGGTAACAACTCGGTAAATACTAAAATTCACTTGGTAGACATTCCGCCTTCATTAACCGGTAGTGATAACCTTAGGGTTTACCGACTAGGTTCTTTGCTTGGTAGCATAGTATAGTATTAACCTTACAATTTACAACATATGTATGATGTCAAAATAATCTAAAAATCATGATCTCATCATTGTCTAACTCGGTAATAGTTGCTCATTGAATACCTTATTCATCCCCTTATTCATCATAATCTTTCTGTGTCTTTTACCGACATCTTTATACTCTTCAAATCATACTTCTCAGGATAAGACAACATCATACTGAATTAGAAAATCAATTTCTTGATATCAATGACAAAATAATAATATCAAGACATTAAACATCCTTAATCAGTTATATCCATAATCATCAACAACCTTCTCAATATCCTTATTGAAATGCCAACAATCTTTCATTGTCTATTATAATGCCAAATGCTAACATAAATATCATATAGATGAAATCCTTCGTCTTGGTGTAGTCTAGTCACTGGTATTGCTTATAAAAAATATGAGACCAATCTTATACTCACATCTTTTAGAAGGCAATTAGTCACTTTGTTATGGTTTATTACTTATTGATTATTGATTATTTACCATGCATATAATGACTAAATTGAAGTGTTGTGTATTGCAAATACAGCTCCTTATCCCACTTTTCACACACACACAAACGTATGGAAGGAAATGTTATTTTCTATGCATGCAACAAATCCGGTCACATTGCAAAATATTATAGAAACAAGCATGTAAGAAAGAATCCTCAGGTAGAAAAGAATAGATCAGATGAAAAGGGAAAAGCAAAGGTTGAAGAAGTTAGAGAGCAGCATAAGAAGATGTGGGTTAAGAAGGAAGATTCAAATGTTCATAATGGATCCACACTTGATTTCGATGTTGAAACCTCATCCAGTAAATAAGGTGCTTTTGGCCTTAGGGGGAAGTTTTTCATGCATATCCTTAAAACCCCTTGTTGGATATTTGTAATGGATCAAGTATGATTATAGATGATGGAGATTAGCTGTGTAGTTGATATCTAGAAGATCACAAGTCTATCTGAGTATTTAGTGATGAATCCATGAAGAAATAAGGTATCCAAAAAGCCTTTAGGGTTGTGAATTTATTACAACTTAAAGTTAGGCTTTTAGTGGATAAAAAGGAATTTCTATCATTCATTCTTCACATTGTGAACAAAAAGAAAGTGCAGAAGAG
Source organism: Cryptomeria japonica (assembly GCF_030272615.1). Classification (NCBI taxonomy): domain Eukaryota; kingdom Viridiplantae; phylum Streptophyta; class Pinopsida; order Cupressales; family Cupressaceae; genus Cryptomeria; species Cryptomeria japonica. The sequence continues at coordinate 276,847,513 of NC_081405.1, forward strand.
CAAGGTGAACAATATTGAGTAGTGATAACTGAGCTTGAAGTGATTTGAAAGCAATTCCTAGCATCCAGTTGAATTTGAGGAGTTATTTACTCGTGTTTGAGTTATTTTTCATACCCTAATTTCAAAATGGCATCTACATCTAGTGTTGCAACTTTGTTGGTAGTTGAGATTACTGAGAGAGCAAGGCCAATGTTTAAGAAACATCTATATAAATCCATTGAAGTTCATCTAGAAGGTGCATTTTCTTATGTCCCATATGGTGTGCTACATAATGAAGATATTATGGCATATATGTTAGGATTCCCATAGATACTGAGAGGGGGGGGTGAATCAGTATCTAACCGGTGAATAGAATTTCTTGACTTAAAACATGTAGAGCATATTATAACAGTGTACCAGTATGCAAGAAATAATGCAATAAACAAAAATGAAAGAAACCGCATGAAAATTACACCATAACACAATGATTTAATGAGGAAACCCAGTGTGGGAAAAACCTTGGTGGGATTTGTGACCCACAATATTTTCTTACTGGCCAATAAGAGAATATTACTTACAAGAGGGGCTTGCACATGTAGGAAGGCCAAGTGCCTAGAGCTCACTACTCAAATGGGAAGTCTCACAGACTTACAATCTGGATTATACAAATCCAATAACTTGTACTACTTTACAATAGCATCTTCAATTCCATATTCAATACCGGTTTCTGCTCTATTCTTTACATATACCCCTTAACCTATATTTCGCATAATAGGTCTACCTAATAATTTTTCTTATCCATATTTTTTATTACAAAATGTCCTACAATGACTTCTTATATATATAAGTCATTTTACAATGATATCAAGTCGACTTACAAAGTTTTTCAATAATAAACAAAATATAATATATCAAAAATCTTGTCGGCCTCTGTGACGGTGTCGGTGTTCTGAGTGCTAGTGTAGAGTGTGTTCTACCGATGCCAGTGTAGTGCCTTGTCAGTGCCATAGGATTGTAAGGTTGCCATCAATGAAAAAACCTTTAATCACCTTCAATGTCTCATTGGAGTGTGCATATGCCAACAATCTCCCCCTTTGGCATTGATGGCAACACTCATGAGAAATTTCAAAAGTGTATCCAAAAATGTGAAGTCCAAAAATGCTACCAAAAATGTGTACTCCCCCTGAGCATATGATTCCTATGATATTGAATTTTCTCATACCACTACTCCCCCTTTGGCATCAATGACAAAGGTTGTCAAGATGTCAGTAGAGTTTGTAGTTTCAACCTTGTAACTGGGTAGTTACAATTTGAAATAGATCTACCAAAATTAAATTTATACTCTCCATAAACTTTTTACTATCTCTGATAGCTATCTCTGTCCTTTGAACTATACCGGTGAGTTGTTGCATGTGCTCTGTTGGTGTCCTTTGTCCCTGTACAAGTGCCTCAGATATCTCTTTCTGCATGAATGCTAGATAGTCCAATCTTGGACTCAGTCTTAACCTTAAACTTTTTGCCTTATTCACTATTTTCTCCTTTTCTCCTCCCAACTTTAGTAATTCATCCTCAAAATTTGTTATCTGCTATTCAAAAATTGATAGTGTATCTGGTGAGTTAACAAAATTGTCTGCAAGTTTATTGATTTCATCCTGTATCTTGCTCATCTTCTTATCTATGTCTACTGTCAAAAAGTTTGTCTTGCATATGTCTCTATACAAAGTCTTGAACTCTTTTAGTAAATTACATAGTTCCGATAGAAGTGTGTCAAATTCTCTTGTACACTTCTTTATCTGATCTTCAAAGAATCTTTGTTTTTTAATTTTCATTTTATCCTTCAATGCCTCTTCCTTTACTTTCTCAATTGTCACTATGTTTTCATTGATGTATTTGGACAAAATTTCAATTTGACTCAATGAATCCTTATTGTCTATGTTACAGTTAGGAGCTAGCCTCTTCAAAATTGGTATGGTTTCATCTATAGCCTTATAAGCTTGTGAGCTGATGTCTGTTATCCTCTTAATTGAATCTAAGAGTACTTCAATCACATTAGTTGATTTATAGCCTACTGATGAGGAACCTACATTTTGAATGCCACTAGTGGTGGAAGTAACCAAGCTTGTATTGACCTCTGGTAGGTCTATTTGTGTTTGCATTTCCTTAAGAAATGGTTTATCTACTTCTCCAGTTGCCGGTTTCATTGTTTCCACATGAATTTGTTCCTATTCCTATTTTGGAGCCTGTTTCTCTGTTTGTTTCTTTGATTGTTGCCCTGTCTCAATCTAAGTCTATGTCTCTACCTATTCTCCTATGTTATCATCTACCAGTTTCTTTTGTGTGTTATCAATTTGCTCAGCTATCGGTGGCTCACTAGCCATTTCTGTCTTACCAGCTGTATCTTTGTCTACCATAATGTTGATCTTTTGTGTATCAACATCCACTGTATATAAGACTTCAGAATTAGGATTGGCATCCTCTACATCAATACTTTCAACTACCGGTTGATCTTTTGTAGTTGTTGTTGTTACCAGTGGAGTAATCAAAGGAGGTGGGGGTAAGTTGTCTTTAACTTTGATACTAGGTGGTCCACCAACTTTACCTTTACCCTTGTCCTTGTCCTTTTGATATACCTTTATAGGTTTGTTGCTCATGTATTCTTCCTGTTTTTCTTTTTCTACTAGGAAAATATCCCATCCATTTTCTGTTTCTTTAGTCACCTCATTGACTCTTCCAACCATTAATGCAATTTGCCGCTGTGCAATAGAAAATACTGACCGGTTGGCTTCAGCAATTAAATCATCAATTTCATTAGGTGAGTTCACTGGGTACACAACAAGTAGCTTTTCTATCTTGATTTTCTTTTCAAGTTCTACTACTGCTTGTCTCCTTGCTTCTAATCTCTTAAACAATTCTCTAGGCAATTCATCTACTATTTCCATTAAAAATTTCTTATACATGTCCATGTGCAGTATAACACTGTTTTCTACTTGTTCTTTTTCATCTGGTGTAAAAGTATCATACAATTTCTTTACATTCTTTAGCTTCCCTTCCTTTGTAATTTCATTTAGCAGTTTGTCTAGAGGGGCCATGTCCTGATTTGTCCTCTTCTTCTTCTTAGGTGTCAATTTCCTCTTCTGTGTAGTCTTTTTAACCAGAGATCTTACTGCTTGTTGTTTCTGTCTTGTCCTCCTAGGTGAGGGTGTGGTTGCCGATGAGGGATCTTTTTTCCTTACAACTCTCTTAAAAGTTGCAGGCATGTCATTTTCTGAAGATGTGCCTACCGGTGATAGGTGAGTTTCAGGTTGTGGAGTTGCTAACTCATCCTCTGTGATACTGGTTTTCTTAAGTACATCTTCCTTTATTGCCTTACCTTGTCTACAACCTCTTCTCACAATAGCTTCAACCTTTTTGAGATTTTTCTTTGATTGAATTTGACTCTCTATGGTCTCAGCATTACCAAAGACTTTTTCCTCTAGTTCCCTAGGTGCTTCTAGAAGTGCTTTAGCATATGTTTCAATGATAAGGTCATCTATCTCATAACCCATTTCTGTTACCCAAACTGTCCTAGGGATGACTGCTTCCATCTAGATCTCATCCTTTTTAATTACAAAGCATATTTCTTTTTTGTATTTGTTCATAATTTCTTGTGACAGTCTGATTCTTTTCTTCATTCTTGCTTTTAGTGCTTGAAAATAGTCTTGGATATTTTTTTCCTTATCTTCTCCCATATTGTTGAATAGTTCTGTTAGTTGTTTACCTACTGGTATATCAAATCCAAGTTCTTTGTAGCCTATACTAGGAACCTGTTTGGTTATATGTAGCATCAAGCATACTAGTAGATTTACAAACCTAAAAGTTCCTTTCTTATCCTTCTTAATCTTGCCTAGGTTGTCAATTAACTCATCCTTCAACCACTCACATACATCAATCTTTACATTATCTATGATCATGTCATAATCACTCTTAATGCATAAACTTGAAACTGAATTGAGTCTGTTTGCATGAGTTGCCTTATACCCTAAAATCATGTTGATAAACCTTACATTGGTGTCGGTTACATCATTGACTCTTAAGGACCTTTTATCAAATGTAGCACCAGTTATCTTAGTAACTAGGTCATTTGAGACCTTCTTGGTTTTGTATGGTCTTTTACCGGTTGAGGGTAACCCTATCACTGCTTTGACAGATTCCTTGGTAATTTTATGAATTGCATCTAACGAGAAAAGTTCTCCATGTACCCTGCTTAAGACTATCCTAATTACATCCTTGGGAAATTCAGGAATGCTAAGGATCTCCTAGGGTTTCAACAATTTTATGTTCATCTTTTACATTACTGGAATGATCACATATGATAGATTTAAACATGGTTTCGATCTCTTCATCTCCTAATTCCTCTATGTTGCGATGGATGTACATTTTGGGGTCTTCAGCATAAACAACTTCCTTTGGAATTTTGGAAAATGCACTTGAGTTGTCATCTTTCTTTGCTATCTCAGGAACTAGTTGAAATATGAGCCTAGGGCATTCTATAACCTTGACTACAGTAGGGTTTTATATATATTCAAGTGTAGAGGTGGATGCCATGATGATAAATACCTTTTTCTGCCTTAGGATGGATGAATGCTAAAATCCTTTGCTTCTTCACTTGAAATGCCTTTTCTCTAGAGATTTCATGCTCTTTAGGTGTTTGAATTCGTAGTGAAGTGAAATGGAGCTAAAACCACAAATTTATAAGGTCTATTTGCCATCTAGCACATTTAATGTATGTCAGTTAAGTAATCACTTAACATTGTCTGCCGGTATAGAAGTAATATTTCAACTTCTCATCTTTAACCAAGGGAATAATAGCACATGTCTCATTGATTGCCAAACCCTCTAAGAAACTTTCTTCAATTTGATGAAGAACTTCCTATCGGTGGAGCACTACTCTGTCCTGCCAGTGGAGCAATACTCTATTCTGCCAGTGGGGTGTTGACTGGTTCTACCGGTGGAGGAGTATTCCCAACATTTAGATATGCTTTTCTAATCCATTGTTTTGAGAATTCTTTCTTTACCTTTTCAACTTTTTCTTTCCCTTTCAACCTAGAACTTTTGTTGTCTGTCGGTGATCCTTTGCTTCTACAGAATTTTACAATATGCCCAATCTTGTTACATGCATAACAAGTCACATTATTCTTCTGAATAGCTTTCCCATAACCTATGCCGGTTTGAGTTCTGCATTGATTAGATAAGTGTCCATATCTTCCACAAACATAACATCTTACATTCATTTTGCAATTTTCAGAGTTATGACCAACTTTGCTACATTTTGAACATTGACTGGTGGGTGTGTTGATGTTCTGATAATTTCTAGATCTACATTGATTTTCTCTATGACCATACTTGTTACAATTAAACCATTTGCGATTCAATTTATAAGCATTTGGTTGTCTTATCGGTTTGCTATGATCTTGTGTGTTTGCAGTATCGGAGCTTTCACCAACTTCATAGCCAAGCCCATTAGTGTCACCATTAGGTTTCTGATTTTTCAATAAGTCACCAAGTTCTTCTAAGCTTTTCTTGAATTTTTCTTTGTGTTGATTTGCAATTGCCAATTCTCTTTCCAAGATTTATTTTTGTCTCGTGAGTTCATTTGAGTCATTTTGTGTGTGCATCAGATCTGTCTTTAATAAGTCATTCTCATAGCTAAGTCTTGTGTTCTCATTTGCTGCATCACTTAGTCTTCTAGTCAATTCTTCTTCATTCTTCTTCCTATCTTCAATTTCTTTACAAAATCTCATAGTCATATCCTACATTTCATTCTTTGTTGTCATTTTCTCTTGCTTCAGCATGCCTATCATATCATTAAGAGTTTCCTTTTCATCATTCTCAAATTGCATCTTTTCACAAAGTTCTCTTCTCTTGTTTCTTGCAATAGGAAGATTTTCTTGAAGTGCTTGAATAATATCCTGAGCTACCTTTAGATCATTTTCAAGTTTGATGTTTTTCAATTTCTCTGAATCATAGTCTGAGAGAGCTACTTCAAGTTGCTTCATTATATTTTCCATCTCTACCGGTGTCAAGATCTTCCTCAAGCTATTAGGCTTCTGAAAATAGAGGACCAGGCTCTGATACCAATTGTTAGGATTCCCACAGATACTGAGAGGCGGGGGTGAATCAGTATCTAACTGGTGAATAAAATTTCTTGACTTAAAACATGTAGAGCATATTATAACAGTGTACTGGTATGCAAGAAATAATGCAATAAATAGAAATGAAAGAAACCACATGAAAATCACACCATAACACAATGATTTAATGAGGAAACCTAATGTGGGAAAAACCTTGGTGGGATTTGTGACCCACAATATTTTCTTACTAGCCAATAAGAGAATATTACTTACAAGAGGGGCCTGCACATGCAGGAAGGCCAAGTGCCTAGAGCTCACTGCTCAAATGGGAAGTCTCACTGACTTACAATGTGGATTATACAAATCCAATAACTTGTACTGCTTTACAATAGAATCTTCAATGCCAGATTCAGTATCGATTTCTACTCTGTTCTTTACATATACCCCTTAACCTATATATTACATAATAGGTCTGCCTAATAATTTTTCTTATCCATATTTTTTATTACAAAATGTCCTACAATGACTTCTTATATATATATGTCATTTTACAATGATATCAAGTCGGCTTACAAAGTTTTTCAATAATAAACAAAATATAATATATCAAAAATCCTGTCAGCCTCTGTACCGGTATGCTTCCTTTCTTTGTGCCAGTGTCGATGTAGAGTGTGTTCTACTGATGTCGCTATAGTGCATTGCCGGTGCCATAGGATTGTAAGGTTTCCATCAATGATAAAACCTTCAATCACCTTCAATGTCTCATTGGAGTGTGCATATGCCAACAATATATTCACTGTAATATCAAGGAGATTGGAAATGCAGACATGCTATCACTATGCACCAAGTGTATGATGGATGGAATGGAGAATCTGAAGCCCGAATTCAAATCATTACAAGATAAGGGTTTTATCCAATTTGATCATTTTCCCATGTTCTATGAACCCAAATAGGTTAGGTACATCTTGAGCTGAATCCATAATGAGTTTATATGGCTAGATAGACCTCACAAGATCATGAAGCAAGCCATTCAATTTGTAACCTATTTAAATGCAACCGGTGAGAACCCTAGTCTGAGGAAAGTTCAGAACACAATAGTAACAAAGGTTATCAGATCCTAGCATGACAACCAGTCGATGATAATTAGTGATATCATTGAACATGATGTAGTGAGATTTGCTTCTATGGTAACAAGATATAAGGTCTATCAGTCTAGAAAATGGAATTCAGTATCTGATACTACTATATTTGCATCCTATCAAATGTTTAAGGCAGACAAAGAGTATGATCTATGTGGAGTTCTTTTCAGTGAGCTAATCAGCAAGTTGAAGAAAATAAAACAAGATAAGAAGCACATTTTTTAATTCGGTTCTCTTATTGTCTTTTTAGCACTTTACTTCTTGAATGAAATTCCTAGAACAGGTTAATCTCAATGGGCTTATGATAAACTAGTGGCAGTCCAAATCGAGGAAGTTTTGCAAGGTTTGGGTGATACTGTAGCTCAAAAATATTCTTTGTGGGGATAATTTAAATCATTTCAGGCCATGATACAAAATAGAGAAAACATCCCAAAAGATATTGTAAAAAAATATAAGAACACAATCTTCTTTATGGTAGATAAAGATCAATGTTAGATGGAGATAGTTGAACCTAGAACTATTTGGATCATGCCCATGGGGTATGAGGTAGATGGAAATACACTTGATGCATATGATCAACATTTGTCAGGTAAAATGGTAGAGAAGGAAGAGAGGTTTGGTACTTACAAGGAGAAAGACTTAGATTTACATAAGAAATTTACTGAGTTGACAAGGAAGAGGAAAATTGGAAAGGAATTTGAAGAGCTTGCTGAACAAATGGGAATATCAAAAGAGGTTGTGCAAAGGGCTAGGAAGAAAAATATACTAAAGGAGGAGGACATGGTGAAGCCCAAAAATAAAAAACTGATCGTCACTCCTCCCAAGCAATCCAAGCCAAGGAAATCCCAATCTACAGCTACCTTTAGTCTTCAGAAGCGTTTCCCTCTACCAAAGCCACAAGCCAAGTCATTCGATGGAGTTGAGAAGAGGAATAAGGAGAAGCCACAAAGAGAATATGTTGCAACCAATATTGTGATGGTATGATGAAAAAATAAGTATCTGATAGATTACTGAGAGGGTGGGTGAATCACTAAATAGAAAAACTCATACAAACTTTCCCAATCTCAATTTCAATCACACAAAGTAAACTTATCAATGAAATACCATTATCAAGATAAAAATAATAGTTTTGATACTTAATGTAAGTACAAATCCAATAGCCAACAAGATGAGAGGGGGAGGGTGAATCATACAGTCTTAATCTTCCATAAAAACATCAAATTCAACCTCGGTAACATATACTTCAGTAACATAATCAAAACTGTCAAACATGCAAACTCAAAAGCATATAAACATCATAGACCTCATAACACTAGATTTAACATGGAAACCCAAATAGGGAAAAACCACTGTGGGATTTCAGACCCACTAAGAAATATACTCTTCTAGAGTATGCTCGGTTAAAAGCAAATCCTTTTAAAGATTACAAACACATTGCTAGATGTGACCCGGTTAAGGGATTTCCCTCAGATCTGTTAAGATCTTCACTTTGTTAGAAGTGACCTTGTTAAAGGATTTCAAACACTTAATCAGATGTCACCTTGCTAGAGGGTTTTACAAATAAGACTGTTAGGTCCACTCGGTTAAGAGATTTTCTATCACTTTCACAAAATAACAGTAATAAAAATCTATCTGCAACTTCACATCTAAAATGCTAAAGCATATTCTTATTTGCTCAATACAATCTAGACATAGAACTAATCTTGTCCATCTGCTAGGCTTCTATACTCTATTATTCAAATAGGTCTTCAAGCTTCTATGCTCGGTAATCACTATGTAGCATCCCTGTGCATACACTTGCCTGCATACATTGTTTATCAATAGTTTCCTATTTATAAACAATTAGCTAACTACTTAATCTCCTTGATCACATTTCCCATGATCAATCATAGCCATCAGATCTTCGATCTTGTCTAGGTTCAATGCATCTTTCGATCTGAAAACATTTTATCCTGCCTTGGAACTTGCATATATTTCTTGGAACTTGTGCCAAGGTATTGTGGTTCAATCTGTGTTGTAGATCTTCATGCCAACTTTCCATTGCCTTAGATTCTTAACAAACTTCATGCACGACATACCAATCATTTAATTAGTTCTAGCTCATCAGCTTCCTTCATTAAATAACGCATGTAACCATTTAATGCATTCTGTTATAGCTCAGTTACAACTCGGTAACAACTTGGTGAATACTAAACTTCACTCAGTAGACATTCTGCCTTCATTAACTGATAGCGATAACCTTAGGGTTTACCGACTAGGTTCCTTAGGGTTTATCGACTAGGTTCTTTGCTTGGTAACATAGTATAGTATTAACCTTACAATTTACAACATGTGTATGATGTTAAAACAATATAAACATCATGATCTCATCATTGTCTGACTCGGTAATAGTTGCCCATTGAATACCTTATTCATCCCCTTATTCATCATATTCTTTCTTGTGTCTTTTACCGACAACTTTATATTCTTCAAATCATACTTCTCAAGATATGGCAACATCATACTGAATTAGAAAATCAATTTCTTGACATCAATGACAAAATAATAATATCAAGACAGTAAACATCCTTAATCAGTTATATCCATAATCATCAACAACCTTCTCAATATCCTTATTTGAAATGCCAACAATCTTTCATTGTCTGTTATAATGCTATATTGCCAACAAAAAACTCATAAGAAAAACCTGATTGACTGTTACAACAACTTAATAGTAAACAACATCAAACTTATAAACATCCAAATGCTTTATCATATGTCAACAGACTTCATTTCTTAATGCTTCTAGTTATCATGCCTTATCAGAATAGTTAAGTAGTTAATCAAATCAACCATAAGATCATAACCACAAAAACATTCACCACATGACACAATATTTTTTTCACATGGAAACCCAAATAGGTAAAAAACACAGTGAGATGACACTCACAAGATAACTATCTGAACTCTTCTCAAGTTCGCCCTGTTAGGAGCCAAGCATGTTAAAGCTTTACAAAATTCCTATTAAGAATTGATCCTGTTAAGAATCACTTGGTTAAGGGATTGACTACAAATGCCTTGTTAGAAGCAATTACCCTATTAGGAGTAACCTCGGTAGAGGATTTGAAAATCCAAGCTAATGGATCACCTTGTTAGAGGATTTGAAAAGTAAACAAGCTTGTTAGAGCTTACCTGGTTAGGGGATTTTAGTTTTGTTGTAATTGTTAGAAAACAATAGGGGTTTTCTTGATCTATTTGAATAGCACTACACTTGCTTGATCAGATCCTTTTTAAGCTCCTATATGCCTTTATTCAAATTGCAAACACATCATCTGATTCGGCAACCACACACTCAACTGATCTCTGCCAACACCTTCAACAAGACAACTTCATCAACCTTATAAACAAATAAATTAGGTCGGTAACACAACAAAAAGATTATAGAGATTACAAACAAGTCGGTTCAAGTATGACCGTTGGTTTACATATAAATCTTTACACATTAATCAAGAAAGCCTTAATCGCTCTTTGATCACCTCTTCGATCTCTGTAACTCATCACACACTTTGCATTAGATGCAATACACTTTGCTCATTCCCTAGACAACAATACACCAAAAACATTTTGAAATTGTTTTCATACAATGATCCTGTGTGTCACCATCATTACCACTCATCATCAGATCATAAACCAACATAACCAATTCAACAACCTTAATTGGTTAGGGTTTAACAAAAACAACTAGTAGGGTTTACCAATTACATCAAATAGATAGGGTTTAACCTTTTACCCTTTTATCGGTTACCGGTTCAACTCACAAACTTACATGTCGGTTTACAATTTCCTTCACAAATCTCATCCTACCGGTTACAAGACAATATCAACAATAACAACAATATCATTACCGGTTAATTGACATCAGTGACAACATAACATATCATTAATAAAATCTTCATGCAAATACCAACAATCTCCCCCTTTGGCATTGATGGCAATACAAATATCAAACACCATTGATTGTTGTTGTGATTGTGAATAGGAATCCTGGATTATATTACCAAGTATTCACCATGCACTCCATGTCTTCAGCTTGTCACTTGTTCTCCTCCTCATAATCACATAATTCTTCTCCTCCTTTGACAACAATACCAAATTGAAAGTAAAACATGTAATGTCAAATTTCACTATGCAACAACAATCAATTTGCAACTTAATGCTCCGCCTGTGGCATAAATCCACTACTACACCAATCCTTCTATAGAATTCTACAAGTGGTTTAGGGACTGATGCAATCAACATCATGCTCAACTAACCTCATGAAGGGGTACAACCCCTAGTTGACTTCTAAGATACTCAAATGTAGTCTTAGGTAGAGCTTTAGTAAAAATATCTGCAAGCTGCTCCTTGGTAGAAACATGCTCTAGGATAACATCTTTGCTCTACACTTTTTCCCTCAAAAAATGATACTTCAATTCAATATGCTTGGTTAGTGCACGCAAAATAGGATTCTTGGAAATATTTATGGCACTTGTATTATCACATAAAGCTTTATAGGTTCCAAAATATTCATCTTAAAACCTTCCAAAATGTGCCTCATCCAAATAGCCTATGTGCAATTCATATAAGTTGCAACATGTTTAGCTTCAATAGTAGATTGTGAAGTACACCTCTTCTTCCTACTACTCCATGAAACAAGTCTTCCTCCAAGAAAGAATGCTCCATCGATTGTGCTTTTTTGGTCATCAACATTTCCTACCCAATCAGCATCTGTGTGCACCTTCAAATAAAAGTTTTCTCCATATAGATACCATAATCCATAGTCAACAATACCTTTTAGATATTTAAAAATTCTCTTGGTTGCTATCATATATGTTTTCTTAGGATTCTTTTTGAATCTAGCAACTATGCCAACTGCATGGGCTATATTTGGTCTATTGTGAACAACATAGAGCAATTTGCCAATCATTGACCTATATTCCTTCTCATCAATTGACTTAGATTCATCTTCCTTAGACAACTTACAACCTACAACCATTGGTGTCCCAACTAGTTTACAGTCACTCATGCCAAATATCTTCAAGACCTCTTTCACATACTTAGACTATGTAATGAAAATACCATTCTTCATTTGTTGTATCTGCAAGCCTATGAAAATTTGTATTTCCCCTACTAAAGACATTTCAAACTAATTTTTCATGACATGATCGCCTCCAAATATGATATCATCAACAAATACTTCACTAACCAGTATTTCATCTCCTTCAGACTTGAGATATATGTTACTATCATCACTGGTTCTCTAAAAGCCTATCTTCATCAGATTTGTATGAAGCCTTTCATACCATGCCTTGGGTGCCTGCTTTAATCCATATAAAGCCTTATGCAATCTGCATACCATGTCTTTCTCATCAATCAAAGCATAACCATCTGGCTTCTCTATGTATACTTCTTCTTCCAATATCCCATTCAAAAATGCAGACTTAACATCCATCTGGTATACCTTGAATTTCTTATGGGCTGAAAATGCAAGTAAAGTTTTGACACCTTCTAGTCTTGCTACTGGTGCAAAATTTTTGCCATAATCTTCTCCTTCTTCTTTTGCATAACCTTTGCAAACCAGCCTAGTCTTGTTGTGGACTACAACACCATCTTCATTCAACTTGTTCCTGAATACTCATTTAGTACATATTACATTTTTATTTATCGGTCGGGATACTCGGGTCCAAGTGTTTTTCTTCTCAATTTGATCCAATTCCTCCTCCATAGCTTGAACCCAATGATCATCACCAAATTCTTCCTTAGCAATTCCTGGTTCAACAGTGGAGATCATGCAAGAGTTCTCTCTTAGTCTCCTTTTGGTTAGTACTCCAGCATCCTTATCCCCAATAATCTATTCAAGATTGTGCTTCAGTCTCACATATCTTGGAATAACATGGTCATTATCTTCATGTTCAGCTTCATCATTATCATCATCTTCTAAATTTATCTGTTCCAATTGAACAAGTGCATCATAATTTGCTTTGCTGGTTTCAAATTTCATAGTTTTTGGTTCCAAAAACAAAATGCAAGGATCTTCATCCTTCTTATCCAAACTGGTTTCCTTTGAAACTTCAGGATATTCATCCACTCGAACATCAAAACTCTCAATAATTCTCTATGTTCAATTGTTAAAACACTTATAGGCCTTACTCTTTGTGGAATAGCCAAGAAATATACCTTCATCACTCTTAGCCTCAAATTTGCTAATATAATCACCTCTCTTAATAAAACATTTTCTTCCAAATAATTTGAAATAGCTAACATTAGGTGATCTTCCATACTAGTATTCATAAGGAGTCTTGTTCTTACCTCTTTTCACTAGAACTCGATTCGTAGTGTAGACAGTTGTGTTGATAGCTTCTCTCCAAATGGTTTTCACTACACCTCCTTGTATCAACATTATCGTAGCAGCTTCAACAACTGACCAATTTTTCCTCTCTATGATACCATTCTGTTGTGGTGTCCTTGGTGTAGAAATTTGTTGCTTGATACCATTTTCTTCACAATACCTAGTAAATTCATTAGAAGTAAATTCACTACCTTGATCTGTCCTTAGACATTTTATCTTCTTATCGCTCTCCTTCTCAATTAAGGCCCTAAATGGCTTGAACTTACCAAAAGCTTCAGTCGTATCCTTCAAGAATGTGACCCACATCATCCTTGAGCAATCATCAGTGAGGATCATGAAATATATGTCACCTTGAATACTTTTTGATCTTATTGGTCCACAAAGATATGTATGAACCAAGTCTAACAAATGCTCTGCTAAGAAGGATTTTCTCTTGAAAGTTGAAGATGTCATATTTCCTAACTAACATTCTTTGCAAAGAGCATTAATCAGTTTATCTAACTAAGGCAAACCTCTCACTATTTTGAACTTACTTTAACGATATTATCAAAGTTTATATGGAAAAATATCCTATGCCAAAGCCAGCTATCATCTATTTTTCCAATTAAACAGTTGCTAACTTTAGGATTAAGGTGAAATAGGTTACATTTAGTTTTCTTCCTGGTTGCAATCAATTCACCTTTGTTGTAAAAGATTTTGCACAAACCATTTTTAAACTTCAGTGGGTATCCTTTGTCATTGAGTTGTGCCATGCTCAAAAGATTGTGCTTTAGACCTTCAACCCAGTAGACATCATCTGCACTACTTTTCCCATTAAGAGGAATAATTCCCTTACCTTTAACCATGTAGGGTGAGTCATTGCCAAATCTTTCAACTCTGCCATCAAATTCTTTCAAAGAAAGAAATTTGCTCCAATCACTGGTCATATGATGTGAACAACCACTATCAATGATCCAATCATCAGAGTTATCCATCCTGGACACTAATGCCTTCTGGTCTGATATCTCTTCCTTAACAGCTACAAACACAATATCTTCATTAGCATCACCATCAGATTCTTCATCAGTGATACCACCATCAAAAACAATAAGACAATCTCTCTTACCATTATCCTTATACTTCTTGACTTTCTCTCTTGTGTTCATTGTCACCATTAGGACAGTTAGCAACTATGTGGCCAATCTTGTTGCATGCAAAACATTTTAAAGGTAATTTACCTCTATATTTACCAGTGCCTCTAGGCAACTGCTTTTCCAACAATGCTTCAAGCTCTACTAAATTGTCTTCATCATCAACATCTCTACTGGATCTAGATTCATAACCATGACTAGTATCTCTACTTTTTCTCATAGATGGGTTAGAAATAGAAGCTCTAAATGCAGACTTAGATTTTTGTATACTACCATCATAACTGTTCAATTCAAAAGCAGCAAGTTTTCCAATGATGGATTCAAGAGTTACCTTAGTTTTGTTTATGGACTTCAGCTCCTAAATAGCTGCAACTTGGATAGCATAGACTAGTAGCATGGTTCTCAGTAACTTGCTGATTAATGTGGCATCTTCCACTTTCCCTCCCACACTCTTAATTTCATCGACTATCTCTTTTATCCTTTGACCATACTACTGGATATTATCATTTTCAGCCATCTGCATGTCATCAAAATTTCCTCTTAGACTCTCCTCTTTAACAATCTTAACATGTTCATCACCGCTATAAATCTCTTCAAGTTTTTTCCATACCTCATGTGCAGTCTGTAGACCATGAACATTTACATATTCAACATCAAACAAGGAACTGATAATGGCCTCTAATGCTTGATGATTTTCTTGGTGTTCTCTCTTTTGAGCATCAGTCAAAATCCCAGTGGGTGCAACATATTTAGTATTGACATGTTCCCAATACTGACTTCCCAGACTCTTGATGTAAATTTTCATTTTGTTGCTCCATATCCTATAGTTCTCTTTGTTGAACTTCGGACCTTCCTTCTTCATCACGATCTACAAGATCTTTACCTCAAGCTATTAGGCTTAGATCTTAGAGGACCTGTCATGCCCAAACTTTTGGGGAAAAATGCAACAACAATTTTTCTTTTAAAACAACATAAAAATACTAATCACTCTATGATAAAGAAGGAGATAAATAAGTTTTGTCTAACTAAGGATTATCTCAAGCATTAAAAGAATGGGTTCCTAGAGTTAATTTAATTAACTCCACAATTATAACGTTACAATTTAAACTAGACTAATTATACCCCAAAGGGGGGTTATCACATCATTATTTATTAATTAATTAATTTTCCCCAAGTATTCTTTAATTATTAATTATCTCAATTAGTATTTTAATTGCTTTTGGACTAATTAAAACAATGTTAACACATATTTTATTGAATTTTAAATTAACTAATTGAGCAATAGTAATAATGTTTTTAAATTCATCTATTAAAATTAACTAAATCAAATATAAGAATAGCCTAGCCAATAACCTCATTTAATTGACAAATTAAATTTCCCCAACATTAAATATTAAATATTTAATATTTCACATTAAACTACCTCCTTAACATTCAAATAATCATTATTCTATTTAAAATCCCCATTAATAAACTTTTCTAATAAATTTACCCAAATATGTGAATAACATTGCTATATAAATATTTAATTTCAACTCCAACTAAAATTCCTAAATAGTCAACTAATTAAATAATAGCTTAAATTAAATGAGAATTCCCCATATCAAATTTAGAGAAATATTTTCTTCTTTATTATTTTATTTATTTTATCTTTGTCTCTTATCCTAACCCTAACTAGGGTTTTATTTTAAAATCTTTATGACTCTTTTTCTTTTGTATTTTTATTTACCCTAACTCGAAATAGGGTTAGGGTTTTATGTTTTCTAACATAATCTCTTTTTTTTGTTATTCATTTATCCTCACCCGGAGTTGGGTTAGGGTTTTATTTTAACTAACACATAATATTATTTTTTATGTGTGTGTGTGTGCAAGTGGGAGAGAGACAGTGGCCATGGAAATGGCATGGCAGAGGAAGCGGTCGAAGGTTTCACGTAGGGGGCGGTGGTGGTAGCATAGCGGCTCATGGGCACCATTATGGATACCCACAGTGGTGGCAGTGCTGCTCATTGTGGTTACCCACAATGGCAGCTACGATGCCATCCACTGTGGTTATCCACAATGGCGGCAACAAAGCCGCTCACTATGGATACCCACAGTGGTGGCAGCGAAGCCGCCCACTGTGGATACCCATAGTGGCGGCCGCAGTGTCACCCACTGTGGTTACCCACTGTGGCAGCAGCGATGCCACCCATTGTGGATACCACAGTGGCGACTGAGTCTCCACCATGGTTATCCATGGTGGCGGCCAGGGTTACTAGGCAAGGTAAAAAAAAATTGAATGAAGTTTTTTTATTTTTTTAATTTATAATGTGTGTGTGTGTGTGTGTGTGTGTGTGTGTGTGTGTGTGTGTGTGTGTGTGTGTGCATAGACAAAAGGGATATGAGTATTTCTGGGCATATTCAAACATATTAACATTTTATATATATTTATATCAATATATATGTATTTATATATATATATATATATACATATATATATACATGTATATATATACATACATGTATATGTATACATGTATATATATATATATGTGTGTGTGTATATATATACATATACATGTATATATAAATGTATATATATATATATATATGTATATATATATATATATATATATATAGTCATGCACATTACATTTATTCAGATTTAAATAATCTGATCTATTTTAACTAGAATGTAGAATGTTACGATATATTTGCACAGATTTAATTAATATTTTTTTTAATCAGAATATTAAATGCATGAATAGCACTTACTTAAATGTATATAATGTCCTTTTTTGACTTAGATGTAGCACATGTTTTATTTAATATTTATTACAACAACATATTAGATTGATGCCAAAACAATAGGTATATAGAATATTTAACATATATATATACACAATCTGCATTTTAATTTTTTGTTACATTAACTTAGAAAACATGTATAAATAACAGAATTAATTCATTTAACAACTGCACTATTTCTTTCACATTCTTTTTGATAATTAAAACAAGATGAAAATTTAAGAGATTTAAAACTAACACTTAAAAAGTATTTTTCTTTCTACTTTTCTCCTACTTGTGCAAATGCATATTTTTTTTGAATGAATCTACTAAATAGTTCAGATAGATTTAAAGTAAGATGCATATGAAATTTAAAGCCTTCAAGGATATTTATTTTGACAATAACTAAATCTAAAAGTTTACAACTTAATTTTCATCTAAGAAATACACTTCCCAACTTTATTCTTTTCTCTTTAAGAAGATTACAATAGAAAACATAATGCTTTTACTTTATTTTTCATGCTACGAAAATAACAAAGCTTACTATCTTAATACATTCTTTTATTCATAGTATTTTGAACACTTTCAAATAAAATACAAATATTTTTTTCAATCCAGTTTAACAATAGTAACAAGATTACAATCTCAAGCCTTTCACATTTCTACAAGAATGGGGCTTGTTAAAATACATATTTTTAAATTTTTTAAATAAACCAATAAGAGACTTGCACATGAACCTTTCTTTTCTCCATCCTTTATTTCAAATAAAAACCCACATTTATAGGTTGTGACCATGGAGGCTCACTTCCCAACCTAGGCTTACATGAAGCCACCCCCGAGCTAGGAGAACCAAGGATAAATAGGATACAATCATTGCAAACAATACACAAGAAGACTCACACCATAGAACTCCCAGCCCAAGGTTAAACAAAGTCACTAAGTGACTATTTCTTTGAGGGGTGAAGGTGGACCAAGCACCTAGAGGAGAATCTGCAAAATGGAGAACACAATGCCTTTACAAGGCTGCCAAAATAGAACCACCACAAGCGACATGCTTGTCCCAAAATATCCTTATGTCCCCCATGGCATATAACTCTAAAATCCCCCCCTTATGACCCCCATTGCATAGCATAGAAAAAACAATGCAGCAAGGGTCCCATAACCCTTGTGTATCACTCTCTTCTAAGAAGAGAGTCTCTACACTCTTAGGCTGTCAAGCAACCCTTCACCCCCAAGGCTACTCTACCCTCCCAAGGGTGAGTATGGCCTTGAAACACCCAAAAAAAATAACATGAAACAAGAAAGGAAAAAAAAATACACAAGGAAGAACTCAAAACAATCTTCCCAAGCCTACAAGAAAATAACCATAGAAAAGTTGTATTAACAAAACAAACATGTAAAAGGAAGAATTTCAACCAACCTTAAAAATCTGAAAATAGAAATGGTGAGAAGTTGTAGGAGAGCTACCCAATCCACTATTATTTTTCCTTCTCCAGACTTAGACAAAAAAATCCAACTCCAAAAAAAAGCCAAAAGCAAAACTTGACCAAAATTTCTATGTCTCCAAAAATGGAGAGTGGGTGATCAAATTCTCCCTCTCAAACCATTCCCTAAGAAGACACTCCTCACTCTTTCCAATCCTCTTAGGAAGGGTGAGATATTTTCATAGGTTAGTCTTCCCAACACCTTACAAGCTCTCTAAACAAGGAAACCCAAAAAGGTAAAAGAAATGGGGAAGAGCAAATATCACTCATTAGGAAGGTTGTCTAACCTAGGTAAGATCCTCAAAAGTTAAAATCCGGCCATCTTGAAAAACTCAACTTTTGAGGTGACTAGACAGTCACTAGGGAGTGGACACATGGCTAAAATTGGCCTTTACCCATAGGTATAACATATGGCCTATTAAAAATACCCCTAACCTAACCTTAGGAGTTAGTTTAATCCTCTAGAAACTCACCCAAAGTTTACCTATGGGTCAGGTCAACCTTGAGTTGACCTTTCTAATGGCTCCCTATCCAAGACTTTCTTGGGACCATACTAGGATATTTGAAAAAAAATTCCCTCCAAGGGACATGTCACTACCAACTTACTTTACAACACGTGTCAAGTGACACCACAAAATTACACAATACTTAAATACACATGGAAATGTCCCTTTTTTGGAATTAATAAATTTAACAATTTTAAACTAAACACACATCCAAGCATAAACATTTACACATGAGGTGTTGTTGTTGGTATTTTGGATGTGTTGCATTGGTTTTGTCATTGATGTCAACACTTGTCAACACTCATCAGCACTTGGAGATTCCTGGTTATGTTCACCGGTATTTGGTTCACCGACAGGTTATAATGTTCATTGGCACTAAGGATGACTTGAAAATTACTTGGTTATGTCAAAGACATTGTTTGGACACTTTGTTTTGATGATTTGGTTATTGGTCTAATCGAGTTTGCATATTTGTTGTTATCGACAAATAGGTCTAGGTTATGGATCGACAAGCGTTATCTATTCCAGATCAGCATGACATGTTATGGAGATGATTTATTATTATTGTAAATACATTGAGCTTACATAATGCATTGCATATTGATTCATTTGTAATTGATTTTATTGTAATATCTTTAGTGAGCCTACCTACACATTTGGTCTTAGCTTTTGGTATAAATGTAAGATCTCATTTGTGAGATTGACATGGATATGGGAGTGTAATAAGTGGTAAAACATAAGGTATATGCAAATATAAGCAGTGCTATACATGCAGACATCATTCAAGATTCAAGGAGGTTTTGAAGAAGGCAATCAGAGCTTAACTGGTATTGAATCCAGCATATGAAGATGCTATTTTGAGCAGTAAATTATCATCGGATTTAACCATCCAATTGTAGTCAGTGTGACTCCCATTTTGTGATTGAGCAGTGAGCTCTAGGCAGTTGGCCTTTCTGCATGTGCATACCCCATATTGTACACACATACTATCTGTAGTAGTATCATCTGATTGTGGGTAAGGTTTCCCACCATGGTTTTTACCCTTATAGGGTTTCCATGTACAAATATCATTATTATGTGTAGTGGATGTTATTTGTCTTTTTGTTTCATGCATTAAACTTTACCGACATTGCAATTAACTATTAAAACTGTTTACCGACATAAAGTTTGGTTTATCGGTATTATGAATTAACTTTGGTTAAATTAGTTTTGGGTTTGAAATTAATTGACAACTGATTCACCCCCCCCCTCTTAGTTGTCTTCGGGTCCTAACAATTGGTATCAGATCCTAGTCCTCTTTTTGTAGAAGTTTAACAGCTTGAGGAGATCCTATGTCAATTAACTATTTTAGGAAGGATAGTCTGAAACTTGATGGAACTAACTATGGTATATGGAAGATCAGAATGGAGACACATCTGAATCACATTGGAAAAAGACATATGGGATGTTACAAAGAATGGATATGTTGGTCCTACTCAAGGTCAACCAAATCCACCAACCTTGGCTAAAGATGAAGAGAATTATTGCAAAGCAAGAGAAGCACTTTTGAGTGCATTGTCAGATCAGCAAATCATGGGATTATTAGACCGATCTACTGCTAAAGCTATTTGGGGCAAATTGCAAAATTGGAAACATTGAACGAAGGTGATACCAGAGTCAAAATTGCAAAATTGGAATGCTTCCGGGTCAGGTATGAAAATCTGAAAATGGAAGAAGATGAAAGGATTTATGCTTTTATGGAAAGAGAATGAAATTGTTTCGGGTATACAATGTTGTGGAGGATCCTTAAGTGAAGATGAAATTGTTTCTAAAGTTTTAATAGCATTGCCACCGGCATATAAAATGAAAGTAACTACTATAAATGAATTGAGAACAATGCCTAATGCATTAGTATCTAGAGATACTTTGGTTGGAATACTTTTAGCTTTTGAAATTGAGGAATTTGGTCCTGTTGCTACAATTAAGACGTATTTAGCTTTCAAGGAATCATCATCATCTATAGCAACATCATCATCATCTAAAAAATCTGATTGGAAAGCCCTTTATGCAAGAGAACTTGAAGAAAATAGAAAAGAGAATGAAGAACTAGAAGAACTTGAAGCACTATTTACAAGGAAAATGTCTAAACATCCAGTTGGAAGTAAGTATGAAGTAAAGAACCATTTAAATTTTTTAACTGCAATAAAATTGGTCATATGGCATCTAGGTGTCCTGATAGACATGCAAGATGTTAATAAGATGAGAGGGGGGGGTGAATCATACAAACTTAATCTTCAATATATTCAACAGATTCAACCTCGGTAACCTTATCAGAAAAATTTTAAAGCATGCAAACTCATAAACAAATAATATCACAAAACATATAACACCGGATTTAACATGGAAACACAGATAGGGAAAAACCACTGTGGGATTTTAGACCCACTAAGAAATACTCTTCTAGAGTATGCTCGGTTAAAAGCAAATCCTATTAAAGATTACAAACACATTGCTAGATGTGACCCGATTAAGGGATTTCCCTCAGATCTGTTAGGATTTTCACCTTGTTAGAAGTGACCTTGTTAAAGGGTTTCAAACACTCAATTAGACTGTTACCTTGTAGGAGGATTTACATATAAGACTGTTAAGTCCACTCAGTTAAGAGATTTTCTATCACTTACAAATAAACAATAGTAGTAAATATGTCTGCAAATTTGCATCTAAAATGCTGAAGTAGATTCTTATTTGTTCAATACAATATTGTCATAGGACTTATCTTGTCCCTCGGCTGGGCTCCTTACTCTATTTATTCAAACAGGTCTTCAAGATTTAGTGTTCGATAATCACTATGTAGCATCCCTGTGCTTACACTTTCCCACATGCATTGTTTATCGACAGTTCCTTATTTATAAACAATTTGTTAACCGCTTAATCTCCTTGATCACATTTCCCATGATCAATCATAGCCATCAGATCTTCAATCTTGACCAAGTTCAATGTACCCTTCGATCTAAAAACATTTTACCTCTCCTTGGAACTTGCATACATTTCTTGAAACTTGTGCTAGGGTATTGCGGTTCAATCTGAGCTGTAGATCTTCTTGCTGATCTTCTATTGCCATAGATCCTTAACATACTTCATGCATGTTGTATCAATCATTTAATCATATCCATCTCATCAACTTCATTAAATAATGCTTTTATTCATTCAATGCATTGTGTTATTACTCGGTAAATACTAAACTTCACTCAGTAGACATTCTGTCTTCATTAACCGATAGCGATAACCTTAGGGTTTACCGACTAGGTTCTTTGCTCGGTAGCATAGTATAGTATTAACCTTACAAATAATAGCATATGTAGGATATCAAAACAATCTAAACATTATGATCTCATCATTGTCTAACTTGGTAATAGTTGCCCATTGAATAACTTATTCCTCCCCTTATTCATCACATACTTTATGTCTTTTACCGACATCTTAACTCTCTTCAAAATATACTACTTGAGATATGGAAACATCATACTGAATCAGAAAATCAATTTCTTGACATCAATGACAAAATAATATTGTTAAGACAGTAAACATCCTTAATCAGTTATATCCATAATCATCAACAACCTTCAGAATATCCTTATTGAAATTCCAACAATCTCTTATTGTAATTGGAATTCCAACAATCTCCCCCTTTGGCATTGATGGCAAAACCAATTGATTTGACCTATATGATTCAGATTCAGATTGTTGTGAAATGTTGAAATGCTCTCCCCTTGTCATTAGTTTTCTCCCCCTTTGACAACAATGCCAAAAAGAAAACTAAAACATAATTTCTTCCTGTATGAAGTGATTCCTTTGCTGTTAGGTCTCAACTCAGTCTCGGTCAGAGCATTTTGTCTTTAATTCCTGTTCCCTATTTTGTTTCCTGCACACCTTTATAAAACCTCCTAAAGTGTGTAAATTAGCATCAACTCCTAAAAGATATTTGTTAGAGTCATCGAATTGATGCTTTCACCAAACTCGGTCAGTGAGTGGAAGATAGGAGTAGGACCACTAACTGACTTATGAGATACTCAAGAGTGTCCCTTGGTAGTGGCTTGGTGAAGATATCTGCTATTTGTTCCTTTGAGATAACATATTCCAATGCCACTTTCTTCTCTTGGACTTCTTCTCTAAGATAATGATACTTTATAGAGATGTGCTTTGTCTTAGAGTGCATAACAGAATTCTTTGAAATGTTTATGGTGCTAGTATTGTCACAGAATATAGTTACTGGATCGGTAACTTTCTCATTTATACCTTCCAACAATTGTTTGATCCATGCTATATTGGTACAATTCAATGCTGCATCAACATATTCAGCTTCTGCTGTTGACTATGAAATACATCCTTGTTTCTTGCTAAGCCAACTCACTATTCTTTCTCCTAAAAAGAAAGCTCCTCCACTTGTGCTTTTCCTATCATCAATGTTGCCTGCCCAATCAGCATCAGTATAAACTTTTAAATCAAAAACATTTCCTTTTTGATATACTAAGCCAGAATCTTCAGTGCCTTTCAAGTATCTGAAAATTCTCTTGATTGTTGTCATATGTGTTTCCTTGGGATCTGTAGAAAATCTTGCAACTATACCTACTACATGTGCTATATTTGGCCTGCTGTGTACAACATATTGCAACTTTCCACTCATAAATCGGTAAAGTGTCTCATCAATAGATGCAGATTCATCATTCTTTGATAGTTTATAGTTGGTAGTCATAGGAGTACTTACTGGTTTTGAATCCTCCATTCCAAATTTCTTCAAGATTTCCTTTATATACTTGGATTGAGTAATGAAAATCTCATCTTTCATTTGCAGTTTCTGTAGACCTATAAAATACTTTATTTCACTAATTAATGACATCTCAAATTCTTTGCACATTTCATTTCCACAAAAGATAATCTCATCAACAAATATGGCTGAGATCAGTATTCCATTGTTTTCATCATTCTTCATGTACATATTATTGTTTTCACTAATTCTTATAAAACCAATCTTGATTAAATAAGAATGCAATCTCTCATACCATGCTCTAGGTGCTTGCTTTAGACCATATAAAGCTTTGTTCAGTTTACATACCTGATCTTTATTCTCTCCTTCAACAAATCCTTCAAGTTGTTCAATAAAAACTTCTTCTAATATACCATTCAAAAATGTAGATTTGATATCCATTTGATATACCTTGAAATTCTTGTAAGCAACATATGCCAACAATGTTCTAACTCCTTCAAGTCTTGCCACAGGTGCAAAAGTCTCACCATAATCAATTCCTTCTTCTTGAGCATAACCTTTGCAAACTAGTCTTTCTTTATTTCGAATGACCTCACCTTTTTCATTCAACTTGTTTCTGAAAATCCACTTTGTACCAATTACATTTTTGTCATTCGATCTTGGGACCAATGTCCATGTGTCATTCTACTTGATTTGATCAATCTCTTCTGTCATAGCATTTATCCAATCTTCACTATTAAATGGCTCTTTCACTATCCTCGGTTCAAATTTAGATATCAAACATGTGTTTTGTCTCAATTTGTTCATTGTCATCACTGGACCATTCTTATCTCCTATAATCTGACTTGATGCACCTTCAGACATACTTCACTAATATAGGCTCGGTAGGCTCTGTATGATCTTATTCATCACCCAGTAACTGAGTATTTTCTTCATTTCCTTTAGCAGTTTTCTCGGTAGGACTTCTCGATTGAACATACACAAATCCTTCATAATCTTCTGGTTCTTTGGAGTTTCCTTCATCATTTCTTTCTTCAAATTCATCAATTTTCACATTTGCACTTTCTACTATTTTGTTAGATGATTTGATTAGACATTTAAATGCTTTGCTTCTAGAAGAATAACCAAGAAATGTTCCTTCTTCACTTTTCTGATCAAACTTACCATTTTTGTCATTTTTGTGAACATAGCATCTACTTCCAAAGATTTTAAAATAACGTACATTAGGTTTCTTGTCATACCAGATTTCATAAGGTGTCCTCAAAGTTCCTTTCTTCTGTTGTACTCAGTTCAGGGTGTAAACAGCAGTGCTTATTGCTTCTCTCCAAAAATTTTGTGGTACTTTCTTTTCAATCATCAGGGTTCTGGCACAATCCACAATAGATCTGTTTCTTCTCTCAGCTATTCCATTTTATTTTGGAGTTCTTGGTGTAGAGACTTGTCTTTTAATACCATGATCATTGCGGAATAAGTTGAACTCATCAGATGTGAACTCTCCTCTATCTGATCTAAGACATTTCAATTGTCTCCCTGTTTCATTTTCAACTTTTTCCTTGTACCATTTGAACATTTGAAAAGCTTCTGATTTTTCTTTTAAAAACATTACTGACATCATCCTTGAGTAATCATCCACAAATAATATGAAATATTTATCACCATAATAACTCTGAACTTTCATAGGACCACAAAGATCAGTATGCACAAGATCTAAAATTCCTTTAGAAGTGTGGGACTTACCTATAAAGCTTGATCTTGTCATTTTTCTCATCTAGCATCAGCGGCACACAGCATTCTCAAGTTTCTCAAGACTCAGTAAACCTCTTACTCGGCGTTTCTTACTTATTTTGATCAAATTATCAAAATTTACATGACAAAACCTTTTATACCATAACTAGGTATCATCTATCTTTGCATATAGACACTTATTCCGAGTTGAGTCAAGGTGAAATGTGTTACCTTTTATTTGTGTCCCGGTAGCTGCTAACTTTCCATGCTTGTCATGAACTTTGACAATTCCTTTTTGAAAATCTATTCGGTATCCTGTATTGTTTAGTTGTGCTACACTCAACAAATTGTATTTCAAACCTTCTGTTATCACTGATTAAAAATGGGCTTTTCTTTTCCCATGATTGGCTATGGCTTGTTGAATTTTTGAATAGGGTGTAGTTCCAATCTTTGTTCTAGACCTCAAAGGTTTAAGGGTTTTTGATTTTAGATCCTCTTGTGTTTGTTTTAAACCCTCTGGTTTCTAATCTTTTGTTACTTTATTCACTTAAGTAATGGGTTGCGGGGTCATAGGAGGTGTCCCCCCTTGTTGTTTGCCTAGGCGGTTATGTTAATTAATCGAAAAATTTATGTCTTATATGTTTTTCTCCTAAAGTTGTCGGGCCCAGTAAATAGTGCACATCTCACGGATGGATCCACGACTCGTGTTATTTCTCTAGGCAAAGTTGCGCGTAGTTTAAAACTAGCGAAGTTGCAAAAACCACATGGCATGCCACATAGACGGTCCAGCTGGTTGTTGACAGCGAGTAAAATGGTGGCATGTGGCACAAGTCACAACTGTCAGTGGGTCAGGATTAAAGGCTAAAAGGTGGGCCCCAGAGGTGAGTCAGGTCACAAGTGGAGATGACCTAGCAGGTACAGCTGTTAATAACTTACTCGAGCCCCGTGGTTTTCTTTCGGCTAATCAAAAGGTGACAAGTCAGCTCCGAAAGTGACTGGGCGCCAAGTGTTCACAGTGAGTCAGTGCGCCCACCACTCCCGAGAGCCTTTTTAGATGGTTAAGTGCCGATTAGTTTTAGAGATGATCCGACGGCCCGCGCTATTTCACAAGGGTAAGATGCTCAATCTTTATACCCCGCGAAATAGCGAGAGTGCACGAGAGCCATCCACGTGTCATGATGATGACCTGGAGGATATAGCTGTTAAGAAGAAAGTGGGGCCCCATGGTTTCCTTTTGGTGTATAACAGAGTGACAAGTCAGCTCTGAAAGTGATGGGGCGTCAGGTGTTCACAATGAGTCAGCGGGCCTACCCCTCCTGAGAGCCTTTTCAGAGGATTAAAAGCCGATCAACTTAACAGATGATTCGACAGCCTGCGCTATCTCGCAAGGGTAAGATGCTCGTTCTTTATACCCCCCAAAATAGCAAGAGTGCACGAGAGCTATCCACGTGTCATGATGACACGTGGTCTAAGAAGAAAGTGCAGGCCCGCCAAGGTGGAACCAGCGGTATAAAGGAAAGACATGCGGCCAGCGTTAAGTTGACTGCGAAGGAAATTTCAAGGCCAATGGCTAGGCGCCACGTGGTATTATATAGCCAATAGAGAAGTGGGACCTGGCATGGAGCCAAAGTTGTTAGTTAATCTAACACTCGATCAAGTTTCTTTTGATCAGACGGTCAGCGCTATTTCGCAGGACTAAGTTGCACGATAGTTATGCTTCGCGAAGTTGTGAAAGTGCAAAATGAAACACTTGCAGGAACGGTGTGACCCGTTGGAGCAAAAAATATGAATTCTTGTATGAATTCAATTTTGAAGGGACGACCAAAGCATGCAGAATCAATGTTGTAGTTAAGGCCCAGAGTACAAAAATTTGATTTCCTATCAACCGGATGAAGATATCTTTTAAAGGATTTTGCAGAAGAGCAGATGTAGAGTTATTTTCTTCAGGTACAGAGCAAATTGGTTCAGTTGAAGAGAAAATTCCTTCAAGTGAAGAATAGGTTCTCTCGTATTCTTGTGTAGCAATTCTTGTGTAGTGTTCTAGATAGGATAATTGATTTGTCGTAGAATTGTTTAAGAGTGGTATTCATTTCTTGCATTTTCAAAATGGCTCCTAAAAGAGAATTTTCTGGCAAAGTTAACTATTCAGAAAGGACTGTTTGTGATATTTTTTAGAACAGTTGACGTTGTCAACTAATCATGCATCAAAGGCAAAAGAGTTAGTGCCAAAGGCTCCCCGTCTAAAGATAGGAGAAGGATTATATGACAAGGGTAACTGGTTGAGAGACCCACAGGTTGGACTATCTGGGTTGGGGTTGTTTAAAGTTGGATTCAGAATGAAAAATTCTCCTGCCCCGCAAAACAATATCTGGGAATTAGATGTCAGGAAATTAGTAGTCCCAAGGGTATTCATGGACACAGATTTGCTGACCCAAATTGCGTTCAACTATGATCCAGTCACAAGAAGCATTCAGGATGTAAATGGGAAAACCCTTGTTGAAATTAATGCTGAAGAGTTTAGGACAACATTTGGGCTTAATGAGTTCACAAACTTTCTAGAACCTATAAATTTTACATCATTAGCCCAAATTTATGGTGCACAGAGGAGTCATCTCAGGAATGGGCCTCTCAAGGAGTTTTTTGTGAAAATAGGAGGGTTAACAGTTGTAGGACCTAACACACAAGAGCCCTTTTCATTAAGTATGTTCACCCTAAGGGCTAAAGGAATGTATTGGGCACTTTGCCAAGTTTTGGGAGAAGATGTTGAAGAAAATATGCCGAATCATTACTTGTTACTGAAATGGATATCACCTCAGAAGCATTTATGCAATTTATATGGAAACAAGTAGTGTCTTTCTAGCTGATAAAGCAGGCAAGTAGTGTCTTTCTAGCTGATAACAATTTTGTCACATCAGAAGCATTTATGTAGTTTATATGGAAACAACACATAGATAAATATAATGCTAGATGTGAAACAAGAAAGGATGAGCAGCCCAATAAAGATCTAGCCCTGGTGGAACAGGAAATAAAGCAAGAGATGATAGAAGAATTCAAAACCATCACCCCCGAGCAGGGAAGAGATATGGTAGCACAACCTGGAGTGCTTATCTTACCCGAATGGGATATTGCAGATGCCTTGGTATTAGATGCAATAAGAAAAGAGACTAAACCTATGGAGGGGGTTACTTTCAATAAGGATAATGTTGCATTCGTCATGTGGTCTCTCAAGAGAAATGAGGGTAAGAAAAGAAAAGACACCCCAGGGTCAAGTTACCTAAGTGGAATGATGGTGAAGAGAGTGCAGAGTACAGGGGTAGTAGAGGCTGCTAGCACTATGTTAGAGACTGCAAAATTTAGTGTTGCAATAGTAGAGAAGGAAGCCAAAGAGAAAGAGGCCCTCCAAATTAAGTTGGAAATAGTTTTGAAGGCTTATAATCATGCCAAGGAGGAGGTAAGAGGTAAGGATTGCATCATTGCCAAGTTGCAGAGCCAGATGACTGGACAATACCATCAAGGTGAGTCTTCAACACTGATGATCTCCTCTTCTCAAACAAGACCTCCACCTACAAGCCCTATCATTGAATTTCCACCACCTCCAGTACCCTCCAGCTCTCAAATGATTGAAATCACTCCCAAAGAATTAGAAAACTTAAAACAGGCTCAGGCCTTATATGCAAAGAAATATGAGGAGAAAGTAAGGGCTACAATTTCTAGTTTTGCAGATATAATAAATGCCTCATTGCTCTACAACAATGTAGGTAAAATTATGGAAATATGGAATGAGCTCAGGAGAGACAAGGCCATTTTGACACATATTTTTGATAGATGGAGGCCTAGGGAGCAAGATTTAGAGTTTATGTGTGTATCCTGAGATGAGGCAAGGGCCAATCCCATCATCAAATCCATTTCTGATGTCGCTAAAGTCTTAGTGCAATTAGTAGCAAAGGTGGATAATGTAGATAGGAAGGTTAACTTGTGCAAGGAGTACACTGATCAAGTTTTTGGGTTGCTCCCAGGAGTTTTTGCTAGCCCGGATCAATTAAAGGATAAACAAATGTGGCTTAAGGAGATAGAAGCTAAATTGTCAGCAAGAGTTAAAGGAATTATTGATCTTGATGATGCTTCTTTATTTGTTGTGACAATACAAGAGATAGAGAAAATTAAGTCACATTATGGCTTTCTCAATTCAGAAGTCAACAAAATGAGAAATTCTTGGAAAAGGTTGACTAAGACTAAAGATAAAGTGATTAATTTCTCATGGCCGACAGAAGAGGTGTATAATGAGTGGACAATTAAATATGCCACCCATGATCTGGAATAGTTAGAGAGCACCCCTGAAAAGATAGAAGAGGTTGCAACCGAATAGCCTATTGAAGAAACTGCAGAGGCTGAAAAGATCTTGTAACTATTTTTGTGAAAAGCTTGTAACCTCTTTATTTTGAAAGAAATGATTGTAACAAACTCTCCTCGAGAAGTCCAAAGCTTTGTGCATCCATGTTGTTATAAATGGATACCAGGACTAGAGGAAAGGAGATCACAAAAAATTGGAAGAAAACGCTACAGAAATTTATCTGAGCTTTTCTAAGTTTAATGGAGAATACTCAAATTTTCTTGTAATATTTCTTAAACTAGATATCAATATAGAGACCATCGATTTTGAGTAAAGCTTTGTGTTGTCTTCAAGTTTGTTCACAAAGTTGCTTACTATTTTCATTCTGAATAATCCAGGGTTGTTCTGTTTGAATGGAATTGCAAAGCAATTTTAGTATAAGTGTTCGTTAGCTTTTCTCTTTAGGAGGGAAATTAAAGATGCGGGGATCACTCATACCAGTAAACTCTTTGGAAGGAATTTTGAATTTTTTATGACCATAGCTTAGTTTGGAATGCTTGAATTCTTGTAGGTGTCAGGCATATACAAGGATTAATAGAAACCAAGCCGAAGGGAAGCATAAAGATGTCTTGTTTGAGGAGTTTTATTAGAGTTTAGATGACTCTATGACCTTGGATAAGGCACTGGTATTAATTGAAGTTGTCTATTGCATGCTTTGTTGATTGAAATGCTGAATTTAAGTACAGTTTCCATTCTTTGTTTTTAGTTGATTTCAAGGTGAATAGATCCACTAGTTTTCTGGACTGGTTTGCTGTGGGTTTATGTTTGAAAGTGTGAATTTAATTCACAAAGATATACCCACCTGGGCTTTGAGTAAGTCCGAATTGTAGAAAGTTCAATCAAACCTTTTCATATGTTGTCTTGAGAATTTCCTTATCTTTAATGTCTCTTTTGCACTGAGTTTACCCATATTATTCTAAAGATGTTAAAGGGAATCAAATTTTGAAGACAACAAAAGTGGCGACTCTGCTGGGGAGAGTTACAATAAAGATATAAGCATAGATATGTGTTGAGGCTTGTAAAGAAAATTATTGTGTGTTTATGGATAAGATTGCTTGTTTTCATTATTCCCATAGTTTTGTGGGTGGCGACTCTGTTACTTTGAACGAGTCCTTGTGAGATACAAATCTTTCTGAAAGGAAGACAAGCAAGATGCAAGGAGAAAAAAACACAAGATCATTCATGAAGAAACATCCTCGTGAAACTTTGCAAGAAGTTCTATTAGAATAGTCACAGAGAGGCCAGAAGAGATCCGTGTTGTGTGAGCCATCAAATGCTGCTTGGGTGCAGAAAAACAATACTACTGGTAAGATGCTCGACCGACCTATTTATACAAAGTCTAATTCATCTTCCTAAGATTCAGAGCATGATATCTTAGGTTTTCATCTGGGATTGTTTGGAAATATTGATGATGCACCTATTTTAAATCAAGATCTATCTCGTGTTAGTGTTTCTGCAAAAGATAGAACCAATTCAAATGCAATTAGGCACTTTGTTCCTAGGACAATTGATGGGAACATTAGTCTGATTGACATAGATCAAGTTAATGCATCAGACTCTGAAGAAAACTTCCCTGATGAGGATAAAGTGTCTCAAGAGATTGAAGATTTAAATAAAAGAGTCCATCATTTAATCTCCCTAAGAGCCCAAAAGAAGGCAAATAAGGAGAAGGAAGTTAAAGCCAAATTAATGGAAACAGATAGGCTTCTTAGACAAATAGCTGATCTTGAAATGCTTGCTAAGGAAAAGGAAAAAAGTGATGAGGAAGGCCTTGTGATTAGGGAAATCCTAATCCCTAAAAGTACACAAGCTTGTAAGTTAGTAGCCCAGCCAATTAAGGAAGTATTTAATGACTCCCAGCTTCCTAAAGCCAATTTAGATAAAGGAAAACATAAATGGGTAGATGATGGAATAGAATCTAAAAGTATAGAAGAGATTTCTCATAGGATTCTAGCACCTGAGAGAGAGATGGAAAGGATGAGGAAGGAAAAGGAAGATCTCCGAATGGAACTGGAAAAGGTTGAGTTAGAAGCAGCGAATCAAGAAGTAAAAAGAAAGATTAATTAGTTAAAGGCTCCCCCTATTACATTCCCATCAGAAGATCTTAGCAAGCCTAATCCCCAATACATTTCCTTTCCTCAGGTTAATGCTCAACCTATAGTATAGGCTAATATTGCCTTAGTAAGCCAACTACCTATGAATAAACAGTACACCCCAGCACCTCAATCTCCAATCCCAAAAGCTAAAATGACCATGGGAAATAATAGTGCTATTACCCCTTTTCAAAGAAGGCCAATCAATCTGGAACAATATAGACAATTGTTCTTTGATGAGATCCCAGGATATCCGAATCATGTTCCCACTGATCTAAGAGACAAACTCCATAAATTTGTTGGGAACAATGCAATTAGTGCTGAGGAACATCTGAAATCTTTTGGGGATTTAATAAATGATTATGAGATAGCAGATGAAGATGTTATTATGAAACTATTTGTTCAATCCCTGGTTGATGATGTAAGAGATTGGTACAGAGGTCTTCCAAAAAATAGCATAGGTTCATGGGAAGATTTTAAAAATTGCTTTCAAAAGCAGTATGGTGACAAGACTAATGTGAGTTTCATGCTAAATGAGTTCAACAATATTAGAAAATCTGAAAATGAAATGGTCACTGATTTCAATGCCAGATTCCAGAAAGCCATGCACAGATTGTATCAAGTGATGAGGCTAGATGATAACATGTGTCTTAATACATATTACAATGCATTTGATTCCAAAATGGCCTATATCTTGAGAGATAAAAATCCCCATAACCTAAGAGATGCTTTTAGAATTGCCATAAATGTAGAAAGTAATAGAAAAGCATCTGGAAAATTAGGAAGAAGGACTGACGGTAGATTATGGCAAGAAACCAAACAGCAACCTAATAAAGTTGCTAAAGAGGATGATAAAATAGAAAAATTGGTTACTGCTATGAAAGATTTGACTGCCAAGTTTAACAAAAATGATAAGCCTCATTATAACTAGCAAGATAGGCCTCCTAGATTACATGATATGCCATATAATACCAATTGGAAGGATGGTAAACCCCAAATTGAGAAGCCCAAAATTGCCCAAAGTCAAGACACACCGGATCCTTTGAAAGAGAAAACTGTTCACAATATAGAAAATACTCTCTGGTGTATTGCTTGTGATGGACCACATTCTCCTCATTAGTGTGCAGTGGCTCAAGCTCTGGAAGAATCTATGAGACTAGAAGTAGAGCCTGACATTAATATGTTTGAAACCATCATAGAAAGTGATGAGGAATCCTGTAGCGTCCTAAAATTGTGACACTTGCAATTTCGACTGCATTTCGATCTTCACGATGGCGACGCAACATGGAACTTGAATGGAGACCCCGAAACTTGTCCACGACACCAAAAACTGCATTTTTCAAGCACCCTAGCCTGAACCTCCTTTGCACCCTGCTATCCCGGGAGGTGGGACCAGAGCGCCCAGCGCCCTGGTCCTTCAAGACCATGGCGCACAGCGCCCTGGTCCCCCAGGACCATGGCGCGCAGCGCCCTGGTCCCTGGCCCTATTTTGGGCCCGGTCTCCTATGGGACTTCGGGTCTTTTTGTTTGCAAATTGGAAATTATCTTTCCTGGTCGGCCTAAGGTCGGAAAAATTGGTCTATTAACCCTAATTGGCAAGTATATAAACTACATTTTCCTCTCTCATTTAGAGGGATGGAAAATATATGTGTACAAGTGTGGAAACTATACTCAAGCATTCAAGCATTCAAGCATTCCTTCAAGCAATTGATCATTTCAAGTCTCCATTCAAGGCTAAGTGTTGCATTCAAGACAAGGATTCAACCATTGAAGAGGAGATCACTTACAACATACTACTACAACATACAACATACAACATCTATACCTTCGCACATAAGGATACAAACATCCTTACAACAAGGTATTAGTACTTGTTTTACATTATAGACATTTACATTTACAACATTGCTCATTTCTTGGTTAATTCCAAAACCGGGGTTTGACCTCAAGGCAAACCCCTAATCCCTAACCCCCCAATCGTCTTCGCTTTTCTATGTGTAGGTTGCAGGT
The DNA here is from genome assembly GCF_030272615.1 of Cryptomeria japonica. Taxonomy (NCBI): domain Eukaryota; kingdom Viridiplantae; phylum Streptophyta; class Pinopsida; order Cupressales; family Cupressaceae; genus Cryptomeria; species Cryptomeria japonica. Next base: position 276,881,956 of record NC_081405.1, read on the forward strand.
ACACGGCTGAAATTGAAGATCTGAAATCCTTGTGCAGAGACAAACAGATCCCCCTTCGTTTCACGAATTTTTTGGAGGACCGTGGCGCTCGGGCACCATCGTCCCAGCAACTTTCGCTCAAATTTATAGGACAGTGCCGTATCGACATTTTACTGCTAATTCCAGGTCCGCAGCTTCATCCTATATCCCTAACTCAGTTTATAAGTGAATCTTTGTCACTTTCTATGCATTCCTAGCTTAATTCTCCTATGCACATTCTTTACAAAAGAGGACAGCCTTGTTGTCTTAACCCTTGAAACACATTTAGCATCCAATCTTGCCTTGTGTGGGATTGGATCTTGTGGGTTTCAACCCCTCTTTTGAATGTAAAGTCTCCCAAGTGAAAACCATCAACCCTAGCAACCTCCCTTCTCTCTCCTTGGAGTTGGAAGAGGGGAGAGCAACTAGGGTTCGACCGATTTTCCGCTTTACAAATCCATGGAAAGTGAATAGAGTGATGTGCTGGATAATGAAAAGTTAGTGCAAGGACAGTTAGCCTTAGGTTGGCATCCTACATTGAATGTGGTAAAAATTGAAGATGAAGAGGTTCATCTTAGAAGGCCCAGTGAGGAAGAAGTTAGAAATCTCACTAAGGCTGCAATTGCCAAAGCAAAACATAACTATAATCTAAGAAGCACTAAGAGAGACACTGATTAGGGTGAGTCGGGTTCTATGTTTGTAAAGGAAGTTACAAAAAAAGGGGTATCAAGTAGTGTTAATACTATTCCTAAGGTTGGTCAAGAGAAAGGAGAACAAATTAAAGATGTACATGAAGGCAAAGATGATAAAAATGTTGGTCATGTACAAGGAGCAGGGCTAGTGAGAAAGGCAAGTCAATTCAAAACAGAAAAGGTTAGGGTTAATACTGAAAAATGCAATAATTCTACATTTGATATGGCCCAAGCTTTAACTCAAATGAAAGTCACTGTTCCATTAGTAGAATTGCTAAAGATTAAAGAACATAAGGATGCAGCTTTCTCTTTATTCTCTAGTATATATGATAGTGACACAGTATTACCCACCGGTTTAGCTAAAGTTGGAAAGGATAAGGAGTTCCCAACCCCAGAGGTTTATGTTGGAACCACTATCACTCAGGAGCCTTCTTAGGTAGATCCCTTCTATGTTACTTTGTTAGTCAATAATCGGTTGATTAAAAACTGCATGATAGATTCAGGAGCTACTGCTAATGTAATGCCTTATGGTGTTATGAAAGAATTAGGGTTATCAGTAACCACTGTGTATGGGAAATGCTATGCCATGGATAATAGAGAAGTACCTGTGATAGGTACAATGAAAGATGTAGAAGTAAAAATAGCAGCATTTCTTGAAGCCACTTACAAAATGGATGTTATTGTTACTGACACTAAACCCCACTATGGTATGTTACTTTCCAGGTAGTGGGCAGCAGCAGTAGGGGGAAATGTTCAACTAGACTTATCTTATGCTACTATTCCTATTGGTGGTAATCAGGTCAAATTATACAGAGAGCCATGAGCTCCTAGGGTAATTGAAAATGTAGACCCTAGTATGCTTAATTGTATGATTGATGTCGATTTAGATAACTTTAGACTTCAACCAGTCTCATGTCAATTGAAGAATACTGACCCAATTGTAGTCGAGCTACAAGCACAGCAGTATGGGTTGTGGCAGATGTATTTTGATGGAGCTTGCTCCAAAGACGGATCTGGAGTAGGGGTTCTTTTTGTGTCCCTGTTAGGTATAACTTTTAAATACTCATTTTGATTGGCATTCTAGTGCACAAATAATACTGCAGAGTATGAAGCCCTATTACTAGGACTTGAGGTTGCAAAAAGGCATGGAATCCAACTGTTGAAAGTAATGGGGGATTCAGAATTGGTTGTTTCTCAGGTGAGATCTAAATATGCATCCAAAAATGATAGATTGAAGCAGTATAAGCATGCTATTTGGGATGTTATTGAGCATTTTGATGCATTTTCTATTAATTGGATAGAGCGAGCAAAAAATATTATGGCAGATTTCCTAGCTAATGTTGCTTTGAAAAATGATGATGCAACACTAACCGGTATTTCCACTGTGAAAATAAAATCTAGGCCTGCTATTCCTGATAATGTGTACAATTGGCAAGTTTTTGCTGATGATGAAGACATTCTTAGGTTTATCCAATGTGTTGATGATTATGACGGACAAAAGATTGATTGTAATGCATTGGTGGAAGTGGTAGACAATAGAGAGACAGTGTTTGGAAATGATGTTGTCCAGTTGGAAACCAATGAAATACCTAAAGGGCAGGTAGAGCTGGAGAGCATGTTTAGTTATAATGATAGTCATTTACATCAGCAGTCTACCACCAAGTTGGAAGAGTTAGAGGAGGTAAACCTGGGGACAGAATCATCCCCTAAGTTGGTATATATTAGAAAGAAATTACCCCCTCATGTCAGGACTAACCTTATTAATTTATTGAAAAGGTATAAACATGTCTTTGCTTGGTCTTATGAAGACTTAAAGGCATATAGACAAGATCTTTTTCAGCATGAAGTTCCTTTACTTCCAGATGCTAAGGCTTTCAGATAGAAACAGAGGCCTATCAATCCCTTGTTAGAAACTAAAATGCAACAAGAGTTGACCAAATTGAGTGAAGGGGGGATTATCAAACCAATAAGGCATTCTTCATGGGTCTCCAATTTGGTCCCAGTGAGGAAGAAGAATGGAGACATCAGATTGTGTGTAGATTTTAGGAATCTAAATGTTGCTTCCTTGAAAGATGATTACTCATCCCCAAATATGGAAGCCATGCTACAAAGAGTGACAGGATGTGATCTTTTATCCATGATGGATGGTTTCTTAGGATATAATCAAGTGTTGGTAAAGGAGTTTGAATAGTTTAAAACAACATTCACTACTCCATGGGGAACTTATGTATATGTGAGAATGCCATTTGGATTAAAAAATGCGGGAGCTACATTTTATAGAGCTATGGATGTAGCTTTCAAAGAATTCATAAACATCATCATGGTGGTCTATCAAGATGATCTAACTTGTTTCTCTAAAAAGGTTGATGATCATTCTGGACATCTAGAGAAGGTGTTCAATAAAGCCTTGAAATTTGGTGTATCACTGAATCCCAAGAAATGTCATTTTGGGGTCACTGAAGGAAAGTTATTGGGACACATAGTTTCTAAGGAGGGGGTAAGAATAGACCCTGAGAGAATTGAAGCAATCAATAGGGTGTCTGAACCTAAAAATGTGAAAGGTATCCAATCCTTTTTAGGTAAAGTAAATTTTGTCAGGAGATTCATTGCAAACTTTGCAGAGATAGTGAAGCCTATCATCAAATTGTTTAAGAAGGATACAAAATTTTATTGGGATCAAGAAGCTTCAAAAGCTTTTGTTGAGATTAAGAATGCAATTCAGGAGGCACCAGTGTTGAAATCTCTTGATTATAATAAGCCTTTTTCTCTATTTTCTTTTGCTTCATATCATACAGTGGCTGTAGTATTACTACAAAAGGACAATGAAGGATATGAATATCCCATAGCCTTCTATAGTAAATCTTTGCAGGTAGTAGAACTAAAATATGAAACCATGGAGAAACAAGCTTATGCCCTAGTTAAAACTGTTAAGGCTTTTAGGCCATATTTAGTGAATGCAAATATCATTGCCTATGTCCCTCATGCTGCAGTTAAAGATATTTTGTCTCAGTCTGAGGTTACTGGAAAGAGATGCAGATGGATTAATAGAATTCAGGAATTTAACTTGGAGATAAAGGTCACCAAATTGGTGAGAGGTTTAGGTTTGACTAAGCTCATGACTGAGTTGAATATCATGAATGTAGAAATACACAATGTTGAGATTAGAGATGCTTTGGTCACTAGTATTGAGAGGCAACCCTGGTACACAAAGATAATCCAAGTTTTGAGAGGTGATATACTCCCAGAAGAAATGACATACAATCAGAAAAGAACTCTGAAACTCAAGTCCCAAAAATATGTGCTCATTTAGGGTGATCTTTTCTGGAGAAAAAGAGATGGAGAGTTACTAATGTGTTTGGATGAATTTCAAGCTAAATAGGTGTTGACTGAAATGGATAATGGAGTATGTGGAGGTCACTATTCTGCTAAGACTACTGCTGGTAAGATAATACGGGCTGGGTATTATTGGCCCACCTTATTTAAAGATACCCATGCATATGTTCAGAGATGTGATCCATGTCAAAGATTCTCATCCAAGCTCAAGTATGAAGGAGCCTTACCCCTAAATCCAGTCTCTGTAGAAGCTCCTTTTGTCCAGTGGGGCATTGATTTTATTGGAGAAATTGTTGAGAAGTCAGGGAGAGGTCATGGATGGATCATAGTGGCCACTGATTATTTCACCAAATGGATAGAAGCCATCCCTACAAGAAGAGCTACTAGTAAAATTGTCATTGATTTCCTGATGGATAATATTGTAACTAGATTTGGGACACCTGCAAAATTGGTGATGGTTAATGCCATGTGTTTTAGATCAGAAGAATTTGTAGGCTTTTGTACTAGTCATGGTATACTCATGTCATACTCTACACCTTATCACCCTCAGGGGAATGGACAAGCAGAATCCAGCAATAAAAGCATGTTGAATATCATCAAGAAAATCCTAGAAGAGAATAAAAGATCTTGGGATCAAAAGTTGAAGTTAGCTTTGTGGGCAGATAGAATAATAGTTAAGAAATCCATTGGAATGTCACCTTTTGAATTAGTTTATGGTGCCCAAGCCAGACTGGCGGTAAATAACCTTCTTCCAGTGTATAAGTTTTTGTAGAATGAGGACATGGAGGTATCTGAACCAATGGAAAACCGAATGATCCAAATTGTAGAAATGGAGGAGCTTAGGACTTTTGCCCATAAGAAAAATCAGGAGATCCAGTTGCAGTCAAAGTATCTTTTTGATAAAAGGACATCACTAAGGAAGTTTCAAATTGATGACATGGTTCTTCAGTGGAATGCAAAAGGACAGGATAAGGGAAAGCATAAGAAATTTGAATCACTATGGATTGGCCCTTTTGTGGTTTGTAACTTAAACGGTAAGGATTCATATTTCTTGAAGAATATGGATGATGAAATGCAGGAATTTCCAGTGCATGGATAATTCTTGAAGCATTATTTCTCTTAATGTCCATGCACGGGAGGTCCTTTGTTTGTACATATTTAGTTCCTTTCCTGCTTTTCTGTTTTGGTCTATTTCTCCAGAGTTTCTGAGTTTTCTTGTGTTGACCTTGAGATCAACCATCCCCAGTCAGAGCCACTGTTATCACTGATTAAAAATTGGCTTTTCTTTTCCCATGATTGGCTATGGTTTGTTGAATTTTTGAATAGAGTGTAGTTCCAAATGCTTTAGCTTTGTTCTAGACCTCAAAGGTTTAAGGGTTTTTTATTTTAGATCCTCTTGTCTTTGTTTTAAACCCTCTGGTTTCTAATCTTTCATTACTTTATTCACTTAAGTAATGGGTCGCGGGGTTGTAGGAGGTGTCCCCCCTTGTTGTTTGCCTAGGTGGTTATGTTAATTAATCAAAAAATTTATGCCTTATATGTTTTTCTCCTAAAGTTGACGGGCCCAGCAACTAGTGTGCATCTCGCGGATGGATCCACAGCTCGCGTTATTTTGCTAGGCGAAGTTGCGCATAGTTTAAAACCAGCGAAGTTGAGAAAACCACATGGCATGCCACATAGATGGTCCAACTGGTTGTTGACAGCGAGTAAAATGGTGGCATGTGGCACAAGTCACAATAGTCAGCAGGTCAGGATTAAAAGCTAAAAGGCATGCCCTAGAGGTGAGTCAGGTCACAGGTGGAGATGACCTGGGGGTACAGCTGTTAATAACTTACTGGAGCCTCGTGGTTTTCTTTCCTCTAATAAAAAGGTGACAAGTCAGCTTCGAAAGTGACTGGGTGCAAGGTGTTCACAGTGAGTCAGTGGGCCCACCCCTCCCGAGAGCCTTTTCAGATGGTTAAGTGCTGATCAGTTTTAGAGATGATCTGACGGCCCGCACTATTTCACAATGGTAAGATGCTTGTTCTTTATACCCCACGAAATAGCGAGAGTGCACGAGAGTCATCTACGTGTCATGATGATGACCTAGAGGATATAGTTGTTAAGAAGAAAGTGGGGCCCCGTGGTTTCCTTTTGGCGTATAACAGAGTGACAAGTCAGCTCCAAAAGTGACTAGGCGCTAGGTGTTCACAATGAGTCAGTGGGCCCACCCCTCCTGAGAGCCTTTTCAGAGGATCAAAAGCCGAATAGCTTAAGAGATGATCTGATGACCTACGCTATTTTGCAAGGGTAAGATGCTCGTTCTTTATACCCCGCGAAATGGCGAGAGTGCATGAGAGCCATCCACGTGTCATGATGACACATGGTCTAAGAAGAAAGTGCGGGCCCGCCAAGGTGGAACCAGCGGTATAAAGGAAAGACACCCAGCCAGCGTTAAGTCGACTGCGAAGGAAATTTCAAGGCCAATGGCTGGGTGCCACATGGTATTATATAGCCAATAGAGAAGCGGGACCTGGCGCGGAGCCAAAGTTGTTAGTTAATCTAACGCTTGATCAAGTTTCTTTTGATCGAACGGTTGGCGCTATTTCGCAGGACTAAGTTGCCCGATAGTTATGCTTCGCGAAGTTGCAAAAGTGTAGAATGAAACCCTTGCAGGAACGTTGTGACCCGTTGGAGTGAAAAATACGAATTCTTGTATGAATTCAATTTTGAAGGGATGGCCGAAGCATGCAGAATCAATGTTGTAGTTAAGGCCCAGAGTACAAAAATTTGATTTCCTATCAACCGGATGAAGATATCTTTTAAAGGATTTTGTAGAAGAGCAGATCCAGAGTTATTTTCTTCAGGTACAGAGCAAGTCAGTTCAGTTGCAGAGCAAATTCCTTCAAGCAAAGAACAGGTTCTCTCGTATTCTTGTGTAGCAATTCTTGTGTAGTGTTCTAGATAGGATAATTGATTCATCACAGAATTGTTTAAGAGTGGTATTCATTTCTTGCATTTTCAAAATGGCTCCTAAAAGAGAATTTTTTGGCAATGTTAACTATTCAGAAAGGAGTGTTTGTGATGATTTTTTAGAACAGTTGACATTGTCAACTAATCAGGCATCAAAGGCAAAAGAGTTAGTGCCCAAGGCTCCCCGTCTAAAGATAGGAGAAGGATTATTTGACAAGGGTAATTAGTTGAGAGACCCACAGGTTGGACTATCTAGGTTGGGGTTGTTTAAAGTTGGATTCAGAATGAGAAATTCTCTTGCCCCGCAACACAGTATCTGGGAATTAGATGTCGGGAAATTAGTAGTCCCAGGGGTATTAATGGACACAGATTTTCTGACCCAAATTGCATTCAACTATGATCCAGTCACAAGAAGCATATGGGATGTAAATGGGAAAACCCTTGTTGAAATTAATGGTGAAGAGTTTAGAATAGCATTTGGGCTTAATGAGTTCACAAACTTTCTAGAACCTATAAATTTCACATCATTAGCCCAAATTTACGGTGCACAGAGGAGTCATCTCAAGAATGGGCCTCTCAAGGAGTTTTTTGTGAAAATAGAAGGGTTAACAGTTGTAGGACCTAACACACAAGAGCCCTTTTCATTAAGTATGTTAACCCTGAGGGCTAAAGGAATGTATTGGGCACTTTGCCAAGTTTTGGGAGAAGATGCTAAAGCAAATATGTCGAATCATTACTTGTTAATGATTGCCCAGATTTTGAATCCTTCTCTTGCAATTACATTTGATTATGCCTCTTTTATTGTTGATGCTATCCATGGAGGGTTAATAGGAATCAAGAATGGAAAGGTGGATAGGCCTTTCGGATGGTACTCACTCCTGATGCATCTTTTTCTCTTCAAAGGTGGTGATTACTTTGCCAGTGGACTGGACCTGGTTAAGGAGAAGGAAGGAGAAAAAATGCTAGTACAATTATGGAGTACTGTGTTGTCATGGGATAGAGAGGATGTCATTTTTTTGAAGTTTGATAAATATTTTGCATCTAAAATAAGGACTCTCCTCTTCTTTGAGAACCCAAGAATCCCCAAGGTTCTTCTGGAATTCATAAGACCAAAAGAATTCGCAAAGAACATAAAAATTGTTCATAACTAGGGTGACATTTATTTGTATCCAGTCCCCACAGTTTTCAGAGTTTTTGGTTTAAGAGGCACCCCATTTTTGTTACCTTACAAGGTCCCTCTCAAAGTAGGAATCACAGAGATCCTTAGACAAATTGGTGGCTTACAAGAGGCAGAGTTGACAAGCAGGGGTAAAGGAACTATTTTCCCTGCAGCTACCATAGCCCACCAATTTGTAATAATGAAGGGAGGTTGGAATTACTTTGAGGATTTCCTCAAGCCTTATCATTTGTCCACTGCAGTGTCCAGGTGTGCTGATCCAGAAGACTTCTTCAACAGTATGTTTAGGAAGAAGGTAGCATGTAGAGGTAGGCCTCATCAATTCCAATTTCCTGAAGACCTCATCAGAAATGAGTTTGATCTAGATGAGAAGGAGATAAGGAAAGAAAAGTGGGTGGCTTATAAGAAAGCCTTGGATTTTGTGCATCAGTTTGGTGCTAGCTATGACCCAATGTCTAGCTTTTTCCCACTGGAAGAGAAAATAAAGTTTTTGATTATTTGTTTTGAAGATGTGATGCAGACACTAAAGGAGAAGAGGGAAGCTATAATCAAGAGCAAACCTGAGAAGGAAAGAATGATCCTAACTAGGTCAGCTTCCAGCAAAGAAATCCCTCCTGGTGATTAGACACTGCATAAGAAATCTAGTTATAGTGTGCTGGTGCCTAGGAAAGAGGAAGATACAAGATGTCATTGACATCCAAGAGAGCCCAAAGAAGCAAAGGGTGGGAAAAGAAGTGCAATCAGATACACCTCTGTATTCCCCATCCCAATCCCCTATCCATATAGGAAATGAGCAAGCAGCAGCTGAGCAACTCCTACAGTTGGGTAGTCTAGGGGAAATTGCAAACACTTATGATGAAGCAGAGGAAGGGATGCCAGAAGAACCCATTGTTGCTGAAATGGATATCACCTCCATTGAAATTAAAGGCTAGGAGTGGGATCCTAAGATAAAGCAGGCAAGTAGTGCCTTTCTAGCTGATAACAATTTTGTCACATCAGAAGCATTTATGCAGTTTATATGAAAACAGCACATAGATAAATATAATGCTAGATGTGAAACAAGAAAGGCTGAGTAGCCCAATAAAGATCCAGCCCTGGTGGAAGAGGAAATAAAGCAAGAGATGATGGAAGAATTCAAAACCATCACCCCCAAGCAGGGAAGAGATATGGTAGGACAAGCTGGAGTGCTTATCTTACCCGAATGGGATATTGCAGATGCCCTGGTATTAGATGCAGTAAGAAAAGAGACTAAACCTATGGAGGGGGTTACTTTCAATAAGGATAATGTTGCACTCATCATGTGGTCTCTCAAGAGAAATGAGAGTAAGAAAAGAAAAGACACCCCAGCGTCAAGTTACCTTGGTGGAATGATGGTGAAGAGAGTGCAGAGTACAGGGGTAGTAGAGGCTGTTAGCACTGTGTTAGAGACTGCAAAATTTAGTGATGCAGTAGCAGAGAAGGAAGACAAAGAGAAAGAGGCCCTCCAAATTAAGTTGGAAACAGTTTTGAAGGCTTATAACAATGTCAAGGAGGAGGTAAGAGGTAAGGATAGCATCATTGCCAAGTTGCAGAGCCAGATGACTGGACAATACCATCAAGGTGAGTCTTCAACACTGATGATCTCCTCTTCTTCTGCAAGACCTCCACCTACTAGCCCTATCATTGAATTTCCACCATCTCCAGCACCCTCCAGCTCTCAAATGATTGAAATCACTCCCCAAGAATTAGAAAACTTAAAACAGGCTCAGGCCTTATATGCAAAGAAATATGAGGAGAAAGTAAGGGCTACAATTTCTAGTTTTGCAAATACAATAAATGCCTCATTTCTCTACAACAATGTAGGTAAAATTATGGAAATATGAAATGATCTTAGGAGAGACAAGGCCATTTTGACGCCTATTTTTGACAGATGGAGGCCTAGGGAGCAAGATTTAGAGTTTATGTGTGTATCCTGCGATGAGGAAAGGGCCAATCCCATCATCAAATCCACTTCTGATGTCGCTAAAGTCTTAGTACAATTAACAGCAGAGGTGGATAATGTGGATAGGAAGGTTAACTTGTGCAAGAAAGAGTACACTGATCAAGTTTTTGAGTTGCTCCCAGGAGTTTTTGCTAGCCCGGATCAATTAAAGGATAAACAAATGTGGCTTAAGGAGATAGAAGCTAAATTGTCAACAAGAGTTAAAGGAATTATTGATCTTAATGATGCTTCTTTCTTTGTTGTGACAATACAAGAGATAGAGAAAATTAAGTCACATTATGGCTTTCTCAATTCAGAAGTCAACAAAATGAGAAATTCTTGGAAAAGGTTGACTAAGACTAAAGATAAAGTGATTAATTTCTCATGGCTGATAGAAGAGGTGTATAATGAGTGGACAATTAAATATGTCACCCATGATCCAGAACAGTTGGAGAGCACCCCTGGAAAGATAGAAGAGGTTGCAACCGAACAGCCTGTTGAAGAAACTGCAGAGGCTGAAAAGAGCTAGTAACTATTTTTGTGAAAAGCTTGTAACCTCTTTATTTTGAAAGAAATGATTGTAACAAACTCTCCTCAAGAAGTCCAAAGCTTTGTGCATCGATGTTGTTATAAATGGATACTAGGACTAGAGGAAAGGAGATCACAAAAAATTGTAAGAAAACACTGCAGAAATTTATCTGAGCTTTTCTAAGTTTAATGGAGAATACTCAAATTTTCTTGTAATATTTCTTAAACTATATATCAATATACAGACCATCAGTTTGAGTAAAGCTTTGTGTTGTCTTCAAGTTTGCTCACAAATTTGTTTACTATTTTCATTCTGAATAATCCAAGGTTGTTCTATTTGAATGGAATTGCAAAGCAATTTTAGTATAAGTGTTCGTTAGCTTTTCTCTTTAGGAGGGAAATTAAAGATGCGAGGATCACTCATACCAGTAAACTCTTTGGAAGGAATTTTGAATTTTTTATGACCATAGCTTAGTTTGGAATGCTTGAATTCTTGTAGGTGTCAGGCATATACAAGGATTAATAGAAACCAAGCCGAAGGGAAGCATAAAGATGTCTTCTTTGAGGAGTTTTATTTGAGTTTAGATGACTCTGTGACCTTGGATAAGGCACTGGTATTAATTGAAGTTGTCTATTGCATGCTTATTTGATCAAAATGTTGAATTTAAGTACAATTTTCATTCTTTATTTTTAGTTGATTTCAAGGTGAATAGATCCACTGGTTTTCTGGACTAGTTTGCTGTGGTTTTATGTTTGAAAGTGTGAATTTAATTCACAAAGGTATACCCACCTGGGCTTTGAGTAAGTCTGAAGTGTATAAGGTTCAATCAAACCTTGTCATATGTTGTCTTGAGAATTTCTTTATCTTTAATGTCTCTTCTGCACCAAGTTTACCCATATTATTCTAAAGATGTTAAAGGGAATCAGATTTTGAAGACAACACCTTCAACCAAATAAACATCATTACATTTAGCATTGTCAAGAAGTGTTATAGATCCTTTACCTCTTACTGGACATGGTGCATCATTACCAAATCTTACATAGCCTCCATCATAATTTTCTAATATAACAAACTTGTGTTTATCACCTGTCATGTGATTTGAGCATCCACTATCTATGATCCAAGAATCATTGGTATTTATATGAGATATTAAAGCTTTTTCTTCATACCTTTCTTCATCTGATCCATTTTTGATAGCCACATAAACAACTTCCTCTGTATCAGTTTCATCTAATTTATCATCATTTGATTCCTCATCAGCTATTAGGCATGTCTTTTTATCTCTTCTCCTGAAGTCTCGGTGTCCTCTGTAATGATTATCTTTCTGTTTGTCATCTCGGTAATCTCTCTTTTCATTGGATTCTTTGTCAGGACAGTTAGAATCCATATGTCCTATTCTATCACAATTAAAACATTTCAAAGGCAACTTTCCTTTGTACTTACCTTTTCCTCTCAGTAGCCTTCTGGCTAATAGTGCTTCAAACTCTTCTTACTTTCTAATTTCTTCATAAAGTTAGTGTACCTCCTCCATGTTTTTATGAAATCTTTCACTTGCTCCACTATAATTCCCTTCAGAATACTTATACTTTCTATCATTGTAATCATTAGATTCATCAAGATGAAAAGAACTAAATGCAGACTCAACTTTCTTTACCGAAGACCCACTGTTATCAAAGTTACTTAACTCAAATGCATGTAGCTTACCAATAGTAGCATCCAAAGAAACTGACATATTGGGTACAGACCTTAATTCATTGATTGTAGAGACTCGGATTGCATAAGCAGGTAGAAGGGTTCTCAATAACTTACTTGTGACATCCTTCTCTTCAATGGTTCCTCCTGCTCCTTTGATTTGATTGACAATCTCCTTTAACCTTGTACTGTACTGGGTTATGTTCTCACCTTCATTCATTCTCATAGATTCAATTTGTCCTCTTAGACTATCCACTTTTTCTCTTTAGACATGTTCATCACCACCATACACAGATATGAGCTTTTCCTGCATTGCCTTGGCATCATTGCAACCTTCTAGATCATTAAACTTTGAGTCAGTCAATGTAGATGTTATTTCAATCATTGCTTGAATATGCTCTTACTTTGCCTTTATCTCTTCCATTGTCAATGGATAGGTGCTAGGTGTAATGAAATCATTCTCCAGATAATATACAACATATTCTTCAATTCCTGATAGGTGCAACTTCATCCTTATCTGCCATATAGAGAAACTTGACTTCTTCAGCTTTGGTGCATCCCTCTTATACATCTTTGGATCTTTTCCTCAAGTACCTTTAAACTTTACTTCTGGAGTCCAAAGCTCTGATACCAATTGTTAATAAGATGAGAGGGGGGGGTGAATCATACAAACTTAATCTTCAATATTTTCAACAGATTCAACCTCGATTACCTTATCAGAAAAACTGTAAAGCATGCAAACTCATAAATAGATAATATCACAAAACATATAACACCATATTTAACATGGAAACCCAAATAGGGAAAAACCACTGTGGGATTTTGGACCCACTAAGAAATATACTCTTCTAGAGTATGCTCGGTTAAAAGCAAATCCTGTTAAAGATTACAAACACATTTCTAGATGTGACCCGATTAAGGGATTTCGCTTAGATCTGTTAGGATCTTCACCTTGTTAAAGGGTTTCAAACACTCAATCAGAATGTTACCTTGCTAGAGGATTTACAAATAAGACTTTTAAGTCTACTCAGTTAAGAGATTTTCTGTCACTTACAAATAAACAACAGTAGTAAATATGTCTCCAACTTTGCATCTAAAATGCTAAAGCAGATTCTCATTTGTTCAATACAATCTTGTCATAGAACTTATCTTGTCCCTTTGTTGGGCTCCTTACTCTATTTAATCAAACAAGTCTTCAAGCTTTAGTGCTCGGTAATCACTATGTAGCATCCATGTGCTTACACTTGCCCGCATGCATTGTTTATCAAGAGTTCCTTATTTATAAACAATTTGTTAACCGCTTAATCTCCTTGATCACATTTCCCATGATCAATCATAGCCATCAAATCCTTAATCTTGACCAAGTTCAATGTATCCTTTGATCTAAAAATATTTTACCTTGCCTTGGAACTTGCATACATTTCTTGGAACTTGTGCTAGAGTATTGCGGTTCAATCTGAGTTGTAGATCTTCTTGCCAATCTTCTATTGCCATAGATCCTTAACAAACTTCATGCCCATTGTATCAATCATTTAATCATATCCAGCTCATCAGCTTCCTTCATTAAATAATCCTTTTATTCATTCAATGCATTCTATTATTACTCGGTTGCAACTCGGTAAATACTAAACTTCATTCAATAGACATGTTGCCTTCATTAACCGATAGTGATAACCTTAGGGTTTACCGACTAGGTTCCTTAGAGTTTACCGACTAGGTTGTTTGCTCGGTAACATAGTATAGTATTAACCTTACAAATAATAGCATATGTAGGATATCAAAACAATCTAAACATCATGATCTCATCATTGTCTAACTTGGTAATAGTTGCCCATTGAATAACTTATTCCTCCCCTTATTCATCACATACTTTCTGTCTTTTACTGAAATCTTAACTCTCTTCAAAACATACTACTTAAGATATGGCAACATCATACTGAATCAGAAAATCAATTTCTTGACATCAATGACAAAATAATATTATTAAGACAATAAACATCCTTAATCAGTTATATCCATAATCATTAACAACCTTCACAATATCCTTATTGAAATGCCAACAATCTCTTATTGTAATTGGAATGTCAACACAAGATTGAAAGAAGAAGATAAAAGAACATATAAGCCTAACCTGAATATCAAAGATACAGATTTAAGAAGAATAGAGACAAATCATGTTACTACATTGATGAAGGTGTTACTAATGATTCTTATGAAGAACCGACAAAGAACGGATGGGTTTTTGTTGCTATAATAGAAGATCAACCGGCACCTACTATTCAACCGGTAGAGTAGGCCCTAGCAGCTAAAATTGAAGATAAGGATGAATGGATCATTGATTTTGGATGCTCACATCATATGACTGGTGATAAAAGTAAATTCTTAACTTTTCAGGAATACAACGGAGGTCTAGTAAGATTTGGGGATGATAAAGCTTGTTTGATCAAAGGAAAAGGGACTATATCTTTTGATGGTAAGCACAATACTGATAATGTTTACTATGTTCAAGGTTGAATCATAATCTCTTAAGTGTTGGTCAATTAGTTGAAAAAGGATTTCAGTTACAATTCAAGAATGGTAAATGCAAAATCATGAATAGAACTGGCTTGGAAATTGCAACCAATAATCAAACCAGAGGTAATATCTTTCATTTGAATAACATTGAGAAATCATGCTTGATTGCACATATTGATGAAAGTTGGTCATGGCATAAGAGACTTTGTCATGTAAATTTTGATTGCATTGTGAAAATCAGTACAACTAAGGTAGTAAGGGATTTACCTAAGATTGTTAAACCTCACAATCTGGTATGTAAGGAATGTCAATTTGGAAAGAAAGTTAGAGCAACTTTTAAGAGTATTCCAGAAAAAATCCAATAATATGCTTGACTTCATTCACACCGATTTATGTCATCCAGCAAGAACTAGAAGTTTACAAGGAGATAGATATTTTATGCTAATCATTGATGACTATTCTAGAATGTGTTGGGTTACTTTTCTCAAGGAGAAACTAGAAGCTTTTGGGAAATTAAAACTATTCAAGGTGATGGTAGAGAATGAAACCGGTAAGAAAATCAAATGTTTGAGATCAGATCAAGGAGGTGAATTCACATCTAAGGAATTTAATACATTCTATGAAGTGAATGGAATCAAGAGACAACTATCAGCACCCTAGACACCCTAGCAAAATGGAGTTGCGGGAAGAAAGAACAAAACTATTTTGGATGTAGCTAGAAGTGTGTTATCAGAAGAAAATCTACCTCATGTATATTGGAGAGAAGCAGTGACTACAGCAGTTTACACATTCAACAAAGTTCACATCAAAGGTGAAATCGGTAAGACCCCTCATGAACTATGGTTTGGTAGTACTCCTACTCTTAAATATTTTAGAATATTTAGAAGTAAATGTTATATTAGAAGAGATGAGTATATTGGAAAATTTGATCCTAGAAGTGATGAAGGAATATTTCTTGGTTATTCATCTAAGAGGAAGGCATATAGATGTTTTAATAAGAGATTGCAAAAAATCATTGAGAGTGCAAATGTGAAGATTGATGAACAGTTTAGAGATAATTCAAGGTACATGGACTCTAAACCGGCAATAGAGATAATATCAAATGAACCTACAATAAGTACACTAGTACAGAATGTTGATCCAGTCACACCGGCATCATCTGAAAATTCCACAGTGACTGAAGAACAACAGCAAGTAAAAACACCCTGATATGTAAGATTGAATCACTCTGAAAGTTAGATAATTGGGAACAAGTATCAAGGTGTTATGACTAGAGGAAGACTAGCAAATAAAGAGGTATGTTTAATTTCTCAAATTGAACCAGCATCAGTTAATGAGGCATGTGAAGATAAACATTGGATTAAAGCTATGGCAGATGAATTGAAACAATTTGAAAAGAATAACACATGGACATTGGTTCCCCGGCCTAAAAACAAAAATGTAATTGGAACTAAATGGGTATTCAAAAATAAACTTAATGAAGATGGTAAGGTAATCAGAAACAAAGCAAGATTAGAGTGTGAGGGATATTCATGGAAAGAAGGAATTGATTATAATTAAACCTTTGCACCGGTAGCTAGAATTGAGGTAGTCAGATTATT
Organism: Cryptomeria japonica; assembly: GCF_030272615.1. NCBI lineage: Eukaryota > Viridiplantae > Streptophyta > Pinopsida > Cupressales > Cupressaceae > Cryptomeria > Cryptomeria japonica. The sequence continues at coordinate 276,898,424 of NC_081405.1, forward strand.
TGTAGCTTTTGCAGCACACAATAACTATAAAGTATATCAAATGGATGTTAAATGTGCATTTCTGAATGGTGATGTTGAAGAAGAAGTTTACATTGAACAACCTGATGGATTTTCTTTGATAAATGACAAAGATATGGTTTGCAAGTTAAGGAAAACTTTATATGGATTAAAGCAAGCTCCTGGAGCTTGGTATGCTAGATTAGACAAATATCTTTTGAAGATTGGTTACACTAAAGGTAATGCTGACAAAAATTTATATTACAAAGTGACAAATGATGACATCTTGGTTAATTTTAGGAGGAGAAGATGGATTGTGTAAAGACGAATTGTGTAAAGACTTTTTGGAGGAGAAGATGGATTGTGTAGAGACTTTTCTAATAAGATGCATGAAGAATTTTAAATGTCTATGATTGGGGAGATAAAATTCTTTTTAGGATTGAAGATTTCACAAACTAATAAAGGTATATTCATATGTCAATCAAAGTACTTGAAGGAATTAGTAAAGAAATTTGGCATGGAAAACTCTAAACCGATAAGTACACCTATGACTACAACTGATAAACTATCATTGAAAGATGAATCAGCACCTATTAATTTGACAAGATACAAGTCTATGATAGGAGGTTTGCTGTATTATACACAAACAAGACCTGATATTATGAATGCAGTATGTATTGTTTCACTATTTCAGAGTAATCCTAAATAAAATCATGAATCAGTAATAAAAAGGATTTTTCGGTATCTACAAGGCACAACAAATCTTGGTTTATGGTATCCTAAAGATGAAAATTTTGATTTATGTGCTTATACAAATGCAAGTTAGGCAGGACATGTAGATGACAGAAAGAGCACCACCGACAGAGCATTCTTTCTTGGTAGTAGATTAATTTATTGGTTGAGCAAGAAACAAAGTTGCACATCTTTATCAATAGCAGAATTAGAATATGTTGCAATAGCAACTAATTGTACCCAGGTATTATGGATTAAGCAAATATTGAAGGACATAAAGGTAAAATGCAAAGAACCTATAACCATTTACTATGATAATATGGAAGCAATTGATATATCTAAGAATCTGGCATTTCACTCTAAACCTAAACATGTTTCTATCAAATTCAATTTTCTGAAAGAGAATGTTGAAGCAAAAGAAGTGAAATTGGTTTATGTGAATAATAAAGAGAAGATTGTAGATATTTTTACCAAGCCTTTGCCTAAGGAAACTTTTGAATATCTCAGAGAGCAGCTTAGGGTTATACCCCCACCAGTAGAGACTTAGATAGTTGATTCTTGACATCAAACCGACAGAATTAATAGATAAATCTTTTTTCCAGCTTTGATGAGGAGAGCTACTTCTTAGGGGGAGTAGTTGGATAAATTGGACAAGTTGGTATTTTGTAATAAGTTCTATGAATTGATTGAATCTAGTTTTTGTATTGCTTTGACATTTGATGTCAAAGGGGGAGAGATCTCTGGAAAAACACATTATCTTTTGGGGAAAGATTGTTACTCTTTGTATCTATATTTTGATTTCTAGTTAATGATCTCTTTTGGGGATTGTTGGTTTTTGGTTTCTGGCATTTCTGTTTTGGCACTTAGATGGTTTTTTCATCTTCTGTTGCCATGAATGCCAAAGGGGGAGATTGTTGGTATTTTGGATGTGTTGCACTAGTTTTTTCATTGATGTCAACACTTGTCAACACTCATCAGTACTTGGAGATTCCTGGTTATGTTCACCGACATGTTCAGTGACTTATGCACAGTCACTAGTATCTGGTTCACCGGAAGGTTATATTATTCACTAACACTAAGGAAGACTTGGATATTACTTGGTTATGTCAAAGACATTGTTTGGACACTTTATTTTGATGATTTGGTTATTGGTCTAATTGAGTTTGCATATTTGTTGTTACCGACAAATAGGTCTAGGTTATGGACCAGCAAGCGTTATCCATTCCAGATCAACACGACACATTATGGAGATGATTTTTATAATATTGTAAATGCATTGAGATGACATAATGCATCACATATTGATTCATTTGTAATTAATTTTATTGTAATATCTTTAGTGAGCCAACCTACACATTTGGTCTTAGCTTTTGGTATAAATGTAAGATCTCATTTGTGAGATTGATATGGATATGGGAATGTAATAAGTGGTAAAACATAAGGTATATGTGAATATAAGAAGAGCTATACATGTAGACATCATTCAATATTCAAGGAGGTTTTGAAGAAGGCAATCAGAGCTTAACCGGTACTGAATCCAACATATGAAGATGCTATTTTGAGCAGTACATTATCATTGGATTTAACCATCCAATAGTAGTCAGTGTGACTCCCATTTTGTGATTGAGCAGTGAGCTCTAGGAAATTGGCCTTTCTGCATGTGCATACCCCATATTGTACACACATACTATCTGTACTAGTATCATCTGATTGTGGGTAATGTTTCCCACCATGGTTTTTCCCCTTACAAGGTTTCCACGTACAAATATTTGTGTTATGTGTAGTGGATGTTATTTGTCTTTCTGTTTCATGCATTAAACTTTATCGGCATTGCAATTAACTCTTAAAACTATTTACCAGCATAAAGCTTGGTTTGACGGTATTATGCATTAAGTTTGGTTAAGTTAGTTTTGGGTTTGAAATTAATTGACAACTGATTCACCCCCCCCCCCTCCGGTCTTAGTTGTCTCTCCAAATAGACAACCCTTGGCTTCACAAACACACATAGGTTTACACTTGATTCTCCAAATGGTTTCCATGGTCACATGGATCAATTTTGCTACACATCTCACTTTGCACATTAGTAATTCCAATAATCACATATAATAGTACCATATGAAAATAATACAATTAAGACATTTGCATACAATTTCAATTATAATAATCAAGTTTCCAATTATCCAATAAAATTCACATAAAAATAATCTAATAAATGACATCATCATAATCATCATGAAATTTAATCATTTATAAATCATGCATCTATAATTTCTAGCATCAGAAATGAAGTACTGCAAATCAGAGATAAGTGGCATACACCATATCAATATTATCCAATCACTGGATCATATATAATCTATGTCCATAATGCATCAAAATAAAGTATCAATAATAGGTCTAAAACATGAAAATAACTACAATTCTATGATGGCTTAGGGTAGGGCCTCACAGGACCTGAGAAGCTCTGATACCAATTGATGGTATGATGAAAAATTAAGTATTCAATAGATTACTAAGAGGGGAGGTGACCCGGTTAGAGGATTTCAAAAGTAACCAAGCTTGATAGAGCTTAACCGGTTAGGGGATTTTAGTTCTGCTATAAATGTTAGAAAACAATAGGGGTTTGCTTGATCAGATCCTTTTTAAGCTCCTATATGCCTTTATTCAAACTACAAACACATCATCTGGTTCGACAACCACACACTCAACTGATCTCTGCCAACACCTTCAACAAGATAACTTCATCGAACTTATAAACAAATCAATTAGGTTAGTAAAACAAGAAAAATCTCATAGAGATTACAAACAAGTCAGTTCAAGTATGACAATTGGATTACATAGAAATCTTTGCACATTAATCAAGAAAGCCTTGACCGCTCTTTGATCACCTCTTCAATCTATGTAACTCATCACACACTTTGCATTAGATGCAATCCACTTTGCTCATTCCTAACATGCCAAAAAAAAATTGAAATTGTTTTCATACAATGATCATATGTGTCACCATTATTGCCGCTCATCATCAGATCATAAACCAACATAAACAATTCAACAACCTTAATAGATTAGGGTCTAATAAAAACAATTGGTAGGGTTTACCAGATATATCAAATAGATAGGGTTTAACCTTTTACCTTTTTACCGATTACCAATTCAACTCACAAACTTACATACCGGTTTACAATTTCCTTCACAAAGCTCATCCTATAGGTTACAAGACAATATCAACAATAGCAACAATATCATTACCGATTAATTGACATCAATGACAATATAACATATCATTAATGCAATCTTCATGCAAGTGCCAACATACTGAGGATATTGAAATTGAATCTGATGAAGCACTGGAAGAGGTAAAGAAAAAACTACCTATGCTAGGGTAGTGAGGAAGCCTCAATCTAGTGGAGCCCAGCCATCCAAGAAGTCAAAATTAGAAGTTGAGCCATCTAATAGAGCCAGAGAGAGTAAGAAGCAAAAGTATAAATTGGATGAAGCTCTAAAGTCTAGAAAAGTTGAAGGTACTTATGGTGGTGTTCTCCCAATGACTTTGAATGAAATAATTTATGAAATCCTTAATGATGGTAATTTGAAGAATGTGCCTATATATTATGAGAATTTTGATGATAAAGATCAAAGAGCTATAGAGAAAGAAGTTGTATAGTATATATATGTTTATAGTAAAGCATTAATAGAATTATCATCCATGATACCCAAGAATCTATATGACATTTTGGATGCAAGGAGGCATACATCAAGTTTAGAGGATGAAAGAATAAAGGATTATGTACTAGTGAATGTATTCTTTGTCATTTCTAAAGCTGATGTTGTTAGACTGCTAAAGCTTACAAAGGAAAGATTCCAAAGCAAGAAAGAGAGTCAATACAATAATGCTTGGTAAAATAGATGAAGTAACTAAAGAAAGCGAAGCAATTTTGAGACAATTTTTGATAGATCACAGATATGATGTGAATCCAACACAAGATGATACTCAACTGGTAGAGAAATTACAAGATTTATTTGGTCTAGAAGTTCAAGCAGGCATTCTTGATGTACATAAAGATAAAACATATGAGAAGGTTATTTTGATAGGGAAAACCAATGTGCACATAGTAGTTGATGTTGATCAAAAGGTCGATAACTCTAGTGAAGATGAAAAAGATCCTCTAGTAATGGAATTTTGATTTAGAAAAGGAAGTTGAGGAGACAATTGATGCTGAAAAGGGTGAAGATTATGGTAAGCATGTGAGTGTAGAAGTAGTAGGAAAGGATAAAGGAGAGGAGAAGGATGACCAGGCTCTGGTGATAGTGGCAAGAGACACTACAACTAATAAAGGAAAATAGGTTGCTACTGATTCAGATGATTTTTCTCAAGGTTCTATTGATATGAGTTCTTTATCTCCAATTCAAGTATTGAAGCTAGCAACTCTTGCATAAGAAAAAACTAGCAAAGACCTACTCAAGTCCCATACCATAGGTAAAGAGTTAATAACATTGGCAGGAGATGTATTAGAGAAATTTTTGCCATCTTTGATACCACACATAACTAATAATCCCTCTGATAATTTTAGAAGTATGTTGATTGTTGTAGGATCTCAATTTGTGTCTTCAGAGAAGGTAGAAGATACTAGAGTTTTGAATCAGTTTAATGCCATGAGATTGAAAACATTTTTGAAGATGATTGAGAGTGATAGGGTAAGTTTACTAATTTTTATGAAGGGCGTTCAAGATGCACTATATGAGGGTGGTCAAATATATAAGTCATGTCTAATTTTTCTAAAGTTTACTATGGACATTGACAAGAAAATAAAAGAATGTGAAGGCCAAATTGCTAGCATATTTCTATCATATGCACCCTAGTCAGTCCTAACTAGTAGTTTTGAACCACAAGTTTTGAGCATATTGGATAAGATTAAGATTTTAAATCAAGAAAAGGACAAAATTTTGGGTAGAGTGGGAGTAGTGAGGGGTCTTATCACTCCTCCGATAGATTCTCTAATGAGCAGTATGCAAGATATAAAGGATTCTCTAAATAAGAGTGTTGTAGTAGACAAATAGGGAGTAGAGATGCACTCATATCTTTTCAATGGGATGATCAACATTTTAGAGTGTTTGAAGAAGGCATGGGATAACCACTTGCTATCCCTAAGGATAATTTGTGCAGATATTTTCAAGTTTTTGTAAGAAACTGTACATATCTCTGTATATAAGTTTTGGTGGATTCCTATCTTTGGCATTATTGTCAAAGGGGGAAAGAGCACAGTGAAAAATGGTGAAAATCCTCAGGGGGAGCTTGTAGAGTCTTGGAGAATTTTGTGAGAGTTTGACATTTTGTAGCTTTGAAGTTACAGTTAATTTTTTACAGTGTTGCCATCAATTCCAAAGGGGGAGATTGTTCACAAGATACACTATTTCAGTGAATATTGATGCATGATTGATTCTTAGGAGTTTTCATTGATGGAAACCTAGTTAAGAAATCATATCTAGTGTACATAGATTTGATTTACTGGAAGTCATGTGATTCATAAGGCACAAGTATGGAAGGTGGAACACTATAGCCAGTAGAGTATGAGTAAAGTTTTTATATCTTGACTTTGGTTGCGGTGATAGATTCAATGTTTGAGGTAGAATATTTCATAATCTTGATATCCAGTGTTGATTCATGAGCGAGATTGAAGGTTTGATATCTAGTAATTCAGTTAGAATAGAGCTATATTGGTGTAACATGTTATGTGGAATCTTTGGGTTAATTTTTGTGATTGGTTTCATGTTCAATGTGATTGGTCTGACTTGTGTAAATATTTTTATCATTATATTTAGGTATGCATATGAATTTGTGGATGGATTGAATCGACTTAAGGTTACACGTTTCATGTTATGTGTATGCAGTTTTTGGAAGATGACATGAGAAATGATTCATTTTGTTGATGTGGATATATAAGAACTATTCATTTGATGTATGAGAAGGGTGTGATAAGTCTATATGAGTGAATGTGCAAAGTCTGGTGACTGTTATTAAAGGTTTAGGTACTCTGGTGTATGGTAGAGTAGGAAAATAGAGCAGATAAGCAAAATAGTTGTAGAAGTCAATTTGAGCCTAACTGAAACTATTTTTTGGAATATGTAGATGTTATACTTTAGTTCATTCATTATTGTAATCAATTGTAATCGCCTGTAAGGTAGTAATCCTTCCTTCAGGTTGTAGCCCTATTTTGTATTTGAGAAATAAGCTCTAGGCAGTGTGCCTGAATGCAACTGCATTCTCTTCATGTAATATTATCATACTCCTCGCCATAGTATAATAATATTGTGGGTTTAAATCCCTCCATAGTTTTTCCCTTTCTGGGTTTCCACATAAAAATCTTGTTGTTATGGTTGTGTGGTTGATTTCTTTATGTTTTTGCACTTAACTTTCATTCTTATGGATCTGGTGGTTTAAGAATCAGCTTAACAAGTTTGTAAATTACAAAACACTAATTCATCCCCCCTCTCTATGTTCATTGATTCTAACATTTACAACTTAGGTTGTGGTCCATAACCTTCATAAAATGCATTAATTAATTCATCAAAATATATGTTTGATTTATTAACTAACTCTCCCTTAGTAGGAATGCATGATATTTCACTGATAACCTGAGGTGTTACCTATATAATCTCACCACTGACCCTGGTAACATTGACATGAAAATTTCTTACAAATTCTTCTACTATTTCAATCTCAGAACCCTCATACATTTTAATTAAATTTCAGCAACCCACATGTTCTAACAATCTCTTAGTTTGAGGGTTCAAGCTAAAATTATCTGGTTTTGTTTTTCTCTTATTCCCCGTTTTTCTCTTTGTCTATTATAACCACATCTTTAGCTCTAAATATTTGAACTTAATTGTAGAACAAGGAATGAATAATTTATATCTTTGAGATGGTATATTTATCTCAAGTGACAAATTATTACATATATTTCTTCTTTAATTTCATACTTTACCAGACGATCTACCCACCACTTCTATGTATTCATTTCTTGATTCATTGAGTTGGCAACCATCATATCATATGTGCATTTTACCCCAAAAATCATTGCTTCAAAATTTGAAATGACAAGTGATGTCATACAAATTTAATTCTTACCCCTATGTCTTACTTAAAACTTAAAATAAGAATGCTAATAATGAGTCAGTGGAGATTTTTACACAAACAATATTTATCATTTCTACTTTTATCCTTAGTAATTTAGAAAAATAATACTTCAAAAATAACCTTTGTAATAAATGTATACCTTTTCATTATTTAATGAACATTTTTCAAGAGATTCCATGTAAAATTGATTAACTCATGTCAATTAGGAGTTGTCATGTATATCTAACCATATTTCCAAAGAGACAAGGTAGCATTCTAATTAGGAGCCATCTGAAGCATATGTATCAACTTAGTCAATGATAAACTAATGAGCTGATCAAGAGTTACTCAGGGCTCTTCCTTCATGGACTAGATAACACATTTAATAATATGAGATTTCTTCTTTAGGAACAATTAGAAGCAATCTAGAAATTTAATATTGAAACCTACAAAAGACTTATTTATGAATAATTGAGAGCCATCAGGAGTCATCGGGAGTGAACTAGAGTTGATCTGGGTAAAGCTTCCATTGTTGGTTTTCAACTTTATCCTTAGGGTATGAACTTCCATTTTTGGTTTTGAATTCACCCCTAGAGTAGACCACCATTTTTTGTTTTCAATCATCCCCAATTTTTAATTGGTATTTTTGGTTTTCAATTCACCTTCTTTATTTTGTCTTTTTGCTCGATTCATTCAAAACTGGATTTCATCATAGAAGTGAAATCTTCCATGATGAAATATTCAATTTTAGAATACAATTCTGAGAGAAATTCCTCCTTGGATGCTGGTTTATGATATAATTTCAAACGATGGCCATTTACCAACATAGTTCTTCTTTATCCATCTATAGGCACCAACTGAACTGCTCCATTGCCAAAAACTTGATCAATTCCATACGGTCCTAACCATCTTGTGTGAAACTTGCCTTTGAACACTTGGAATATAGAGTCAAATAATAATGCCCAATCTCCTTGAATTGTCTAGAAATAATGTTTTTATTATGTCATTCCTTCCTTTTCTTTTGAATTATTTTTGTTTGCCACAAAGCTTCCATCCTCATATCATCTAACCTATTTAACTATAAAATTATGATCTTTTCTACTTTAGATAAATCTATGCCAACTTCTAATGTTGTTCTTAATATTTTCAAGTCAAATTCAATAGGCATAATAAGAATTTTACCATACAACAATTCATATGGAGAGAACCCTGTTCTAGTTTTCCATGTTGCATTGTAGGCCCAAACTGCTTCATCTAATCTTTCTGACCAATATTATATCTCAAAGAGACAGTCTTTGTTAAAATATTCTCCAACTCTCTATTAGTGACTTCTACCTATTAATTTGCTTGAGGATGATATGGGGTGGATTTTATGTGAGTCATCTTGAAATTTTGCATGAAGGATTGCATCATTACATACATAAATTATGGTCCCTAATTAGAAACTATCTCCCTAGGTTCTCCAAATCATTGAATGATGTGTCTATATAGAAAATCAGCTACTTTGTCATCTCTCGTTCCTGGCAATTCTTTCATTTCTACCCATTTTGTCACATAGTCTATGCAAACAAGAATGTAGTGATGTTCTTTTGACGGTAGGTCCATAGGTCCCACAAAATCAATTCCACATTTTTCAAATGGGTCAAGAGTTATTTGGGGTTATAGCAACATCTCCATTTTTGGTGTAGGTCTTCTCATGCCTTGACATTGATCATAATATTTCACATAAAATGAAACATCTTTTGTCATGGTAGGCCAAAATTAGCTCGCTCCCAAGATTTTGTTAACTATTCTAACCACAGATTAGTGTCCTACCTTAGGTTCATTATTACATGCATTTATAATGTCATAAACATCTATTTCCTATACACACTTATGAAGAATGTGACCAGGACATCTTTTAAATAAGAGAACATCAATCCACTTAAATCTGTTGGCTATTTGGTGGAATTGATTATGTGTTGCATTGATGTTTTGTCATTAATGTCAACACTAGTTGTTTGGATGCTTTACCGGCACCCTTCTAGTCCCAATAGGTTGAGTGGTTTCTGGTTAACTTGGATCCGGCATGATCCGGTTGACTCCGATATAATCTGTTGATGGAATTAACTTGTTCATAATGCTTATACTCATATTTGGTCAGTTGGTTTTGGTCTAGTGATTGGATGCTATTATGCTTACTCAGAAGATTGGTTTCTAGTTTCGGCAAGGGTTTCACCAGAAAAGCTTTTGGTGGAGATATTTGATGCAACTTAGCATTTGTAGATCATTGCTGAAGTGTGTGGACCTATACTTGGTCCCAATTGATCTAGGTTATGGACCGACATTAATCTAATGTGTGGATAGTGTTGGGATCCAAGAACACTAAGAGGGGGGGTGATCAGTGTTCTATCAGTAAAGTAAGATTTTATCCTTTTATACCATACACATATAAATTGGTAAACAAATAAACATATAACTTGAAGAAAATAAACCATCCACATAAATGAACACCACAACACACAAAATTTATACATGGAAAACCTCAAAGAGGAAAAATCACGGTGGGATTTGTGACCCAAAATATCAGTTCACTGGCCATATGAAAAGATATTACATATAATGGGAGCCTGCACATGCCAGAAGGCACACTACATAGAGCATATTGCTCATCACTAAAGAGCCTCACTGACTAGAAGCTTTCTGCTAAAGTAAAATACTGAAGAGTGAACTCAAGAATTCATTTGCTATGCCAAATAGAGTTCTAGTTCTAGCTCTTCTCTATACCAGTTCATAAACCCTGAACACTACTACCGATATCTTTTCTCCTCCAAGAATTCTTTCCAAGCTATCTACAGATCATTGCATGATATAACATTTGCATACAAAATGATCTTCGTACATATACTTTGCATTATGCAGTTTTGCTATATTCTACTATGTCGCATCCTATATCATGTTCAAAATGACCTAGCAGACTAACCTATATACCCATTACAAACAACATGCCTTATGTTGGCTTACAATAATTTTACAAAACATATTCAATGTTAGCCTTGACAATAATTACAAAAATATTTACTAAATAAATCTTCCTTGAACTTGATGTTGGTTTCCTTGAAGTACTGATATCGGTGTCGGTGCCAGTGTAGCCCTGAATGCTCCAAAGCTAGTATCTGTTGGTATATGCCTCCTATGTTAGGTCCTGGAGACAACTGAGAGGGGGGGTGAATCAATTGTCAATGAATTTCAAACTAAAATTAACATAACCAAACTTAATGCATAATACTGGTAAACCAAACTTTATGTCGATAGATAGTTTTAATAGTTAATTGTAGTACCGGTAAAGTTTATTGCATGAAACAGAAAGACAATAACATCTACAACACATAACACAGATATTTGTAAGTGGAAACCCCATAAGGGGAAAAACCATGGTGGGAAACCTTACCCACAATCAGATGATACTACTGCAAATAGTATGTGTGTACAATGAGGTTTCTGCACATGTAAAAAGGCCAGTTGCCTAGAGCTCACTACTCAATCACAAAATGGGAGTCACACTGACTACAATTGGATGATTAAATCCAATGATAATGTACTTCTCAAAATAGCATCTTCATATGCTATATTTAGTACCGATTAAGCTTTGTTTTGCCTTCTTCAAACCTTCCTTCAATCTTGAATGATGTCTGCATGTATAGCTCTGCTTATATTCACATATACCTTATGCTCTACCACATTACATTCACATACCATATATCAATCTCACAATTGAGTTCTTACATATATACCAAAACATAAGACCAAATGAGTAGGTTGGCTCACTAAAAGATATTACAATAAAACCAATTACAAATGAATCAATATATGATGCATCATGTTGGCTAAATGCATTTACAATTGTATACGGTGAAAATGGATACAACAATGATAATATTGAAAGACTAAATGAATTCAACCACAAAAACCCTAGCCTAACAACAACAAATATCCACCATAACATATGAAGATTACCTAAGACAATGCAAATCAAATGAAATCATAAAGATTATACCATCACATGTCCAATAGGGCTTGAATCTCCATTCTTCCTATCTCCATTGATCTTGCTTGATATATTTGCTCTCAGATTTCATGTGCACAAGAGCTCAACAAAGAACGGAATGTGGTTGCAAGTAGGATCGCCTATGTTCAAAAGTGTAGTGTAGTCAAGTAGTCAGTAGGGGGTTTGATAATGAAGGAAGCATCTCCTTATATAGAAGACACTATATGAAATGGAGGGATAAGATTGAGAGGTGTAAAAGGAGGTTAGCTATGATTAGAGGGTAGGTAAAAGAAATAATAAAATAATGAAAGGGGTAGGTAGTGTATGAATTAAGAGATGAATGACATGTGTCATAGGTAGAAAAGGCTAATGAATTAATTAAATAAATAAAGATTTATTTAATTAATAGAGGAAGTGGGATAATTAAATAAATAAGATATTTATTTAATTTAAGAAAAGGATAATTTAAATAAATAAATGTATTTATTTAAATGAGAAATAAGGCTAGAAGAGGATAAATAAATTAATTAAATAAATAAAAATTTATTTAATTAATAGAAGAATTAAGCTTAGATAATTAAATAAATAAAATATTTATTTAATTAGACATGACAATTTTAGATGTCTACATTTTGCCCCTCTTTGAGACAATGCGGCTTGTCACGTTGTTTCAAAGAAGATAATATGAATTGATACAAAGTTGCCCCAAGATGGGAATGATATGCCCCCTCGAGAGATTGGATGAAAAAATGTTTGAAAAGATTGTAGACAATCTCTCGATAAGAAAAAAAGGCTAGAATGGACTGATCGGATAGAGTGACAGAGTCACAGGATAATGAAGACTGACTCGGGAAATGAGGGCTAGGGCAGTCTATAAGATAGACCATGAGGGAAATACATCCTCATTGTCATCCACACATCTAAGAGATCAGAGTGCAAAGCGAGATAGAGTAGCAACAGTCAGCAACGTTGGCAATGGTTCACAGATTTGATCGCATTCGCTAATTTCAGAGGCCAGCAGACGTAGGAGAGCCAGTGAGTACCACAAAACCTCCTTGTACTTTGTTGCATTTATTGTTGTCATTAATGCACGCTAGATAGGGTAATAAATGAACTCTAGGATAGGGTCCAAAAAATGTCAAAAACATCTAGGTGCGTCTGCGTTGGTGCCAGGTGTGTCTATGCTCGCTAGGCACATCTGCATCAGTGCCAGGTGCATCTATGTCAGGAAAAGTGTCTGTACAGAATGCGGTTGCGTCTGTGTCATGCAGGCATGTCTGTGTCATGTAGGCACGTCTATGAAATGAAGGTGCGTCTGTGTCTTTGAGGTGTGTCTATGCAGGGCATAGGCACATCTATGTGTGTCAGGCGTGTCTGTGAAATGCAGGCATGTTTATGCAGTCTCTAAGTGCGTTTATGTCATGAAAGTGTGTCTTCTAGGTCAAATCGGTAGTTCTATGATGAACATATGTTGTCGATTGGATAAGCTACTAAGAGGATACACTCAAGAAGGTCCTCTAGGGAAAACTAGGATAGCAAATAGGGCTAGGATTGACAATTCTGTGATAGAACATACGTTGCCAATTAGGAAACTACTCAAGAGGATTCACTCAAGAATAGGCCCTAGGATAAGATAGATCAAGGTACTTTGTGATGAACAGTGAGTACCAAGATATAGTACTTTGTGATGAACAGGGAGTACTAAAATATGAGTAGCACTTTGTGATGAACAGTGAGTGCAAATGTGAGCAGCACTTTGTGATGAACAGGGAGTGCAAAACATGTAGTACTTTGTGATGAACAGGGAGTACCACAAGGATAGAAGAAACACTTTGTGATGAACAGTGAATGTCACTAGGATAGAAGCAACACTTTGTGATGAACAGTGAGTGTCACTATAACTGATATGATTGATTTGCTTGACTGTAGGAGCATCTACCTATGCTAGAGTCACGAGAGAGATTCCCATCGACTCAGAGGTTGTTAACTGAGCTAACATTCAAGGACAGAGCTGCCATTGAGGCTATGGGATTGAGACATATTCTGTATGTGCCTGATTTTTGAGCAAACATGGGGTTGTTGACTGCACTGGCTAAGAGATGGCACTCTAAGACTTGCACATTCCACTTTCCAATGGGGGAGATGACAGTCACCCTAGAGGATGTATACAGGATTCTACAGATACCAATTGATGGGGAGCTAATTCTGTATGATTGAGATGGAGACAAGGATGCCCTGAGACGAGTGTTCTGGGACCCAGGACTAGAGATGAGGGCATGACATGTGGCTTGGAACACCATGGCAGCGACAGGGTTAGCACTACCAGCGATACCGGGAGGAGTGATTAGTGGGTTCTTGTGTCCGGATAGAGTGACACGAGGGTTGGCTATGGGCTGGGGAGGTGTACTAGAGACATTAGTTACTCAGCACACCAGATATGCCTGGGGACCATGCATGCTAGCACATCTATATTATGAGCTGCATCAGTTTGTTTACCATGGATTTGTGGGATTGGGCTGTGGAGTCACATTGTTACAGGTGTGGGCATATGAGCATCTTCCAGTGACATGGCCAATACACTTCAGGGGCAAGGGCCATGGATGCAGTTTCATGCATTTGTACGATATGATCACCTCACAGCCACGGATTGGTAGGTTGGAGTATTGGCAGCAGGCTATAGATGAGACTGATATGGTTATATGGAGGCCATACCTGGGATGCGAGCAATGGGAGGATGATGTAGTAGAGCTTCCCTACACCTTCTGAAGCAAGTATCTGATTGGGCGAATGCCCTATGTACTAGAGAGGCAGCTGGTTGACAGGGTGGGCAGGCAGTTTGGCAGGATCCAGCGGATGCCATGGGGTTCAAGCATGTATGCATGGACGGTCAGGGATCAGGCGCACTTTGGGCTGTTGCTATCATATGATCAGGCTATTACACAGCTAGTGGAGATGATGCCCTTACCTTGGGATATGTGGCCAGAGATCGAGGATGTCGACATGGATGTAGAGTACACAGCGTATTGGGCCGAGCATCCATTCCCATGCCTGATAGATCTAGGAGAGCCGCTAAATAGAGATGGTGGTGGGGATGGTGATGATGATGGAGATGATGGAGGTAGAGGCCAATGAAGGAGGCGGGGTGTAGTTGGAGAGAGGAGGGTGGTGCCACGGAGAAAGGGTGGCGAGGACAAACAAGCTCGGATTGTGAGGGGTCACAGTGGATTACCGCTACAAGTGCCAGCAGCACAGGGTCCCAGATAGGTGCAGGGACAGGGACAAAGGCAGGTATAGGTATAGCCACTGATATAGGCATAGGCACAGGGACAGGCACCGGTACAAGGGGAGGAGCCATAGGCAGAGCCACAGGCAGAGGTACAGGGGGCCAAGGCGGAGGAGGATGAGCTAGTTGAGCTAAGGGAGATCTGCTAGGGACAGGTAGATGAGATCTAGGAGCTAGAGAGGGAGAGGAATAGACTCAGGAGGTGGCTCAAAGATACTGAGTGGGAGCGGAACCAGGCCATTCAGCGCTACATAGAGGCTGAGATAGCACTGAGGGCTGGGAGGCAGGCGATAGAGGACATAGGGGCTGGATATGCCTATGTGCTATGGGTAGGAGAGGAGATAGGCTACTGGCGGGATCTATATTATGGTGCAGTGCCCCCAGATCAGCGAGTGAGGATCTTCCATAGACCATCGTGAACAGTGATAGCTACAGGAGGGAGCCAGAGGAGACAAGCATCTAGTGGTGGGGTTATGGGTCCTCCACCACCACCAGATAGAGGGGACGGGAGGGATGATCCTAAGGCAGGTCCTTCCAGGGCTCAGATTCTGTTGAGGCCAAGTAGCTCCGAGGGAGGGAGTTCATCGTAGTCGTAGAGGGCTCCCTATGTATCAGTATTGTACCATTTTTGTATTATGATGTAGACACCTGTGGGTGATTGTAGCCATATGATTTTGACATCATTGTATCATGACACTTTTTATATATATATGAGATTATTCATCTTTGCGGCAGCTATATGCATGTGTACCTATGTGATGAGATGTTTAATGATGTATGTTTTATGTGATGGTTATGATATGGATGCAAATATGTACATAATGAAATGCAATATATTATTCTTTTATGTTTTTAATGTTTTATGCGTGAACTTGTGAATGTATGAAATGCAGATGAATATGATAATATAGATAACTATGATGAAAATGTAAGATGTGCTAACATGTTCTATGTGCAGGATGTGATGCAATTGTGATATCTATATATATGTATGAAATGCTAATATGTGGTAATGCAAGTGAAACTACATGAGATGTAAATGTTTTTGGTTTGTCATTATACTCAATCATGTGGTAGCAGGCTACACAGACTCGAGAAGGATGATGGAAGTCAATCAAGGAAGGGGAATGAAAGATAGAAGATATGAAAGTTAAAGAGCTTCTTGTGCATTATCATCATTGAGCTTTATTATGGCAAGATAGGTTATGACAATCGAGGCATATGTTTGACCCAGAAAGTCATTGTACCTATTTGCATGGAGATAAGACAATCGCAAAAAAGGAATGCCCCAGTTCATACTAGACTCACAGTGTCCTCATATCCTTGGACAAGTCATAGCATTAATAAGAGATAATCCATGGACAACAAAGAAAAATAGGTGACGATACCCCATCCTCGCCTTTCTAGTCAAAGACATCCTGGAGATAGAATCTCTAGTCAAAGACATCCTAGAAAAGATAAAAGACATGTCACCAAAAGATAAAAATCAAAAGAAAACCAAGACTCGACACCAACATTCACTGTAGTCCTCAAGTTTAGTGTCTCTTGTCACTTGTATAAGTCTATTTGATTGTGGTCACAATGTTTACTTTCACAAAAAGGATAGATAGCACTGAACCATAATGTTGTCTGAGTCTGCTGAAAGATTTGATTTGTAGAAGCCCATTGTTGTTGTTGTGTCTCATCTGAAACTAACTGAATCCATGAAAATGATACTTTATTGTGGATTGGTGATGCAAGTGTTCCTTTATTGTGGATTGTGCACGTATAGACCGAAGGAAGCTGGAAGAAACTAAACTCCTCAAAACATGTGATGCTCTCAGTTCCACACCCATCACTAGACATAGGATTTGCCTTAGCCACATATAGAAGCTGATTTATTATGGATGGAAAGGGATGAAAATGAAGGTTATTATGAATGGCGAACTAATCTTGGGTAGATCAATAACAAGCCATGATGGGAATGGGTAAGTTTATTATGAATGGATAGATTGTGAGTGTGTGCAAAGTGAAAGGATGAAAGTGAATCCTAAAGGAGGGAGGAGCAATGTCTCTATGCATGGCACTGGTGACCCAGTTTTCACCATGGTACTTGCCTAGGGTGCCACCAAAGTGGTTTTCACCATTGGACGGAATTATTTCTCTTTACTTTTTTCAATTTTTCAATGTTTTTTGTGTCACAAGGCACCTGTTTGCCAGGTTTTCACCAAGTAATGATTTTTTTGTTTTATGATATTTTTGTAATTTTGAAATTTTTGATTTTTTTTGTATTTTTGAATTAGGATATTCCAAAGAGCTATGTGTAGAACCTGCAAAGGTGCATGTTGTTGATAGGACCCTCCAAAGGTTCACCTTCTGTAGTTGAGAGCTGATATGCCCCAAATCCATATGCTGCTGTAATGATGTAAGGACCAAGCCAATTTGGTTCGAACTTGCCCTTCTTCTCTCTATCTTGCTGATTTTTGGGGTTTTCTCTGAGAATAAAATCACCTACCTCAAATGTGCGAGGCTTGACTTTATGATTGTAGCTGCGACTCATTCGTTGTTGATAAGCCTTGAGATGATTAAAAGCAATTTGTCTTCGTTTATCCAGTAGTTCAAGTTCTTGTAAGTGAGAGACCCTGTATTCTTCATCACTGATAATGTTTTGCAAAGAGACTCATAAAGAGGGTAGCTCAACCTCAATAGGCAAGATGGCTTCAGCGCCGTAGACAAGTGAATAGGGTGTAGCTCCTGTAGGTGTGTGGACACTTGTGTGGTAGGCCCAAAGTGTGGGATTAAGTTGGATATGCCAATTATGGCCAGCGTCATCGACTGTCTTTTTTAAGATTTTAAGGATTGTTTTATTAGATGCCTCAGCTTGACCATTACCTTGGGGGTAATATCGTGTGGAGAAACAATGGGAAATATGGAAGTGATCACAGAGTTCATGAACATCCTGATTTTTGAAGGGACGCCTGTTATCGGTAATAATAGAAACAAGAATACCGTATCAACAAATGATATAGTTGAGAATGAACGTAGCAATCTGTTTTCTAGTGACTTGCATGAGAGGCACAGCTTCAATCCATTTTGTGGAATACTCTATGGCAATGATAATGAATTTATGACCATTGGAAGGAGGGTGAATCTTGCCTATGAGATCGAGTCCCCACTGACAAAAAGGCCAAGGAGTCGCAATTGGTTGAAGTTCTTGCGTTGGCGCATGAATGAGGTCTCCATGAAGTTGACATTGCTTACATTTCTTGACAAACTGATATGATTCTTTTTCCATATTGGGCCAAAAATATCCAGTCCTAATGAGTTTCTTGGCTAAGGTAGGACCACTGGAATGTGGACCACATATCCCTTCATGTACTTCACGTAACGCAATCTGAGCTTTGTCACTTTCCAAACATCTAAGAAGAGTGCCATCCAGACCTCGATAGTATAGGACATCGGCTAAAATGACGTATCGAGAAGATTGGCGAATGAAAGTGCAACGTTGGTTATTGGATAGATCAGGAGGTAGGGTATTGTCATGAAGGTATGTGAAAATGGAACCATATAACTGGGACTTGGGACTGACGACACATATCATCTCAGTAGGAGTGATTTCATATGAAGGAACCAAAAGGTTATCCACCAAGAACTCATAGCGGGTCTCATTCGAAGGTAGATCGATCAGTGAAGCAATTGTAGCCATGGCATCTGCGGCTCGATTATGCTCTCTTGGTATCTGCTCAAAGTTTATTTTTGTGAAATGTTGTTTTAGGTCATCCACCATTCTTTTGTAAGGCATTAATTTCTCATCCTTTGTTTGGTACTCATCAATTTCTTGATGAATTACAAGTTGAGAGTCCCCAAAAACACGAAGTTCCTGGATCTTCCACTGAACAACAATCCGTAATCCTGTTGTTAATGCCTCATATTCTGTTATGTTATTAGTACAAGGAAATGATAAGTGGTATGATTTTGGTATAGAATACCCTTGAGTAGTTATAAAGAGGATGCCAACTCTTGCCCCATGTTGTGTGTGTGAGCCATCAAAGTATAATTGCCATGGTTTTGCATGTGACACTGTTAAAATGGATTCATCTAGAAATTCTAAAATTAGAGGAACATCATCTATCATGGGAGCATCCGCTAACTGATCTATGATAGCTTGTCCTTTTATTGCTTTTCTGTCCACATACTCGATGTTGAATTCACTCAGGAGCATCACCCATTTGGCTAGTCGCCCAGTAAGCGTTGCTTTATTGAGAAGGTATTTCAATGGATCGATCCTTGCAACCAACTTAGTCTTATGAGTTAGCATGTAATGTCATAATTTTTACGAAGCAAAGACCACGGTGAGACATGCATGCTCAATTGGTGTGTAATTTAGCTCATATCCCACCAATGTGTGACTGATATAGTATACTGCCTTTTCTTTGCCCTCAACAACTTGTTGTGCTAAGAGTGCCCCTAGTGCTGTTGAAGTAGCTGATATGTATAGTAATAAAGGCTGATCTAGAATTGGTGGCATCAAAATTGGCGGATTTAGAAGATAATTTTTGAGTGCCTAGAAAGCTTGTTGACAATTATCATACCATTTGAATTTGATGTTTTTATGTAGCAAGTTTTGCAAAGGATTGCACTTATCTACAAGTTGTGCTATGAATCTTCCTATGGATTGAAGTCTCCCTTGCAAAGATCAAAGTTGACTGATATTTCTTGGTGGTTGTATCTCTAGGATGGCCTTGACTTTTGTTGGATCTGCTTCGATTCCTCTCTTTGAGACAATGAATCCTAGGAGCTTCTCGGAGGTTACTCCAAAGACACATTTCTTGGGGTTTAATCTTACTTTATATTTTTCCAACTAATCAAAGATGATTGAAAGTATGTCCAAATGTGATTCTCTGTTGAGTGATTTACCTAAGAGGTCATCAACATAATCTTCCATAGTTATGTGCATGAGATCATGAAAGATAGTAATCATGGCTCTTTGATATGTAGTGCCCGCATTTTTTAGCCCAAAGGGCATGACATTCCAACAGAAAGTTCCCCAAGGACAAGTGAATATTTTTTTGTGCTGGTCTTTAGATGCAATTTTTATTTGATTGTAACCAGAGAATCCATCCATCAAGGATAACATCACATGACCTGCTGTGAGATCAACAATCAAGTCAATATTTGGTAACAGGAAATCATCCTTAGGACAAGCTTTGTTGATGTCTCTGAAATCTATACATATTCTGATGCTATGATCTGGTTTACTAGAAGGCACTAAGTTGGAGATCCATTCAGGATAATCAATCGGGCGTATGAATCCTACATCCAATAATTTTTCAAGTTCTACTTTGACTAGTAATGCCACTTGTGGATGCATCTTTCTTAATTTTTGTTTCACTGGTTTTGGCCCTAGTTTAACTGTCAAATGATGCATTACCAAATCAGGATCCAATCCAGGCATATCAAAGTATGACCATGCAAAGTTGATTTGTCGTTCTTTGAAGAAACTTATGAATTTTGACCTTTCTGACTTCGTCAAAGATTGGGCCAGGAATATGTTGTATGGAACCTCTTCCGTACCAATATTTGTTTTGATAGTCTCCTCTACCAGCATGGATGACTTTTCCTCATATGATGCTAGGAGAATGTCAAGCCTTCCATCTTCGGGTGCCTCAGAGAGGTTTTTTCCCTTAGATACATCCTTTCTTTTTACTTTTTTGGGGTTAGACAGCACCACGATGTGGTTTTCGCCATAAGACCCTTGATTTGTTTTTTATTTTTATATTTTTGCAACTAGAAGGCCTGACACCCTCACCAAAATATGCCACACTATTGAGTTCTATAGTGTATCCTGCTTTATGGTCCCCAGGGGGAAGATCATCTTGTATGCCAAGATAGTCAATAAAAGCTTCATCATTTTGAAATGTGTCAAGCTGTGTAGGTCCTTCATGATCCTAGTTAATAAGTTGGTGGTGGACAAGGGGAAGGCCTTTAATGTCTTCGAAGTTAGTGAGGCTAAGAGTGGAGATGCAGTTATATTCAGGTATGTCAAGGTAATTATCGAGGTCATCATTAGCACTCTCCTCATTAGTCTCGATCATGAACGAATCCAAATTATCATCACTAGTAGCACATTCTGGGACAGGTGTTCTCATTCTATGTGATTTCGACCTAGAACCTAGAGACAAAGATTGTATGGGTTCCTCTGGAGTTGTTTCTTGACCAACTTTGAATTTTTCATAAAATTCCTCTTCTTCTATGGGTTCATCTGGCTCTCTGAATGTCTCGGTGAGCTTGTAGTCACTGGAGGATTTGTCTGAACCCCATTCCCATTCATTGGAATCTATGGAATAACTATTCTCTTGTTGAATTTTGGCATCTTTGATTTGTAATGCTTCTTTTGTCTTTTGAGTCATGAAACCAAGTCCCTTCAAGCGTTCTTTTTTGAATGTCAATTCAAGTTGTAAAGGTTCAATGATACCTTCCTTTCTTAACCCAAAAGGGCTTTTGCCATCATACCCAAATTTTTGTAGAATCTTGAACCCTTTGCCATACTTCTCACATGGTATACTGATGTGATCTTGTGTATCATCTTCAAGGTCTTTGTAAAGCATTTTGTATAAGTCTTCCTCTTCCAGTTCACCCCATCTTTGGAAGATTGTAGGATCCCATTTGAGTATAAGGATAGATACCTGCTTATTAGGATGTGGTCTTCCATATTCTTTTGGTGAACTCATGACTTGTTGTAAGTACATGGTCTGATTCAAAGTGTATTCACCCATACCTTTGTCCTATAATTTTCCTTTAAGTTCACCTTGTTTTGATGTCGAAGGCTTTAATGACTCAGGATCAATGTATGCAGAAGAAGGAACAGCTTCGTGATTACTGGGAATGATGGTCTCAGTTGTTGGTCTCAAGTTATTGCAATATATGAATGGATTAGGATCTCCATTAACTGTTATCTCAACTCCATTGTGAGGAAACTTAATGCATTGGTGATATGTAGATGGGACTGCCCTCATTTCATGAATCCAAGGACGTCCTAGCAATATGTTGTATGTGAGATCAAGATCAAGTACTTGACAAACCACATCCTTTGTAATTGGCCCAACTCTGAGAGGTAAGGTGACTATGCCCTTGGATGAATGCTCTTCATCATCATATGCTTTTATAGTGATTTTGTTTGTAGAATTCATAGCTTTGTCGGAATATCCCAATTGTTTAATAGTGCTTAATGTACAAATGTTTAGACCTGCTCCTCCATCTATCAGGACTCGTTTCATTTGATGTTTGTGTATGAAGGCTTCAATATGTAATGGTGCATTATGTGGCTGACTTACGGAGGCATCATCGGCTTCTATGAATGTAGGGGAGTGTGGAATGGAAAGGTATCCCACCATGGCTTGAAACTGGTCCACATTCAGATTAGTCAGAATAGCAGTTTCTCTCAAGATTTTGTCAAGAATGGATTTATGTGTGGGGGATAAGCGCAAGAGTTCAAGTATGGAAATGAGTGCGGGTGTCTTCCCTAACTATTCTACAAGGTCATACTCAGGTTTGGTTGATGAGGAAGCGGTATTTTTAGTTGGAGCACCTTGCAAAGTGAATTTACCTCGATGGGTTGTAACATGACATTTAGAGGTAGGTTCGGAAGAAGATCCAATGCCTTTCAGAATGATCTTGGGTCTCTGGGTAGAATTCTTAGGTGTTTTGTCCTTGATGATAATGGTAGAGACATAATTGTCCATCAAGATGTGATTGATAGTTGAATCATAGTTATAGGATGCTCTGGCATAGTTGGTTTGATCATCTGTGGCTGCAGCTTTTCCCTTGTCATGCTTTGGGAATGGTTCCTTAAACATCTCATGTTGTTGATTGGATGAGTGCCCTTCAATCTCGATGTCACCTCTATCAATGAGATCTTGTACGATGTTCTTCAGTCAATGGAAATTTCTTGTCTTATGACCCTTGCTCTTATGAAATTCACAATATTCATCATCATTCCACCAATTTGGTTTAACCTTTGGTTCATATGGAGGAAAATTTGGAATAGTGATTACCTTGTTTGCCACTAGCTTTTTGAAAACTGACTCAAGTGGTTCTCCCAATGGAGTGTACTTCCTTCATGATTTAGAAGTTGTTTGAGTATTCACCTGATTTGATCCGGAAAAAATGAATTTGGGTTGCACTGTATTGGCATCAACAACACCATCATTGACTATGTTCTTGTTTTTATATCAAAATCTTGGCTTGGCTTTTCCTTTAAAGTCATCTTTGTTTTCCTTGAATATCTTAATGATGCCTTGCTCAATTAGGACCTTTTCTGTTGCTAAGCCTTTTTCAATGACGTCCTTGAAGGTGGACAAACAAGCTTTCCTTAAGTCATAACCAATCTCTTTGTTGATATTTTGGGTGAACATTTCTACCATTTGTTTTTGTGGAATTTCACAAGAGCATCTGCTGGCTAAATTCCTCCATCTTTGCAAAAATGATGCAAAAGACTCTCCCTCTTTTTGCTTGGTGTTGCACAAAGTAGTGACTAATATGTCTATCTCTATGTTGTAGGAGAAATGTTGAATAAATGCCTTTGCTAAGTCACCCCATGACTTAATTCCAGGTGGAAGTTGGGAGAACCACTCCATAGCTTGATCGCCTAGGCTCTGTGGGAATAATCTCATCAAATACGTCTCTTCTACTGCTACCTCAATGTAAGTTGTGAAAAATTGTCTTATGTGTGCCTTAGGATCCCCTTTTCCTCTATACTTGTCAAACTTAGGCATCACAAAGTGTGTAGGAAAAGGAGGCATTGGAATGCTCTTGTCAAATGGATAAGGACATATGTCTCTCATTGTGTATGTTGGCTTCAATGTATTTATGTCCTCCATTTTCTTTTGTAAGTCCCTGATTTGTTGTTCCAAATTGCTCTTAGGTGGAGATTGACTCCTTGGACCATACCCCATGCTTGAGGCACCAATTGGAGGAGGAGCATGTTGCATATATGGATGATATTGATCATACACATGTTCATATGGAGGAGGTCTATAATGATGCTGTGTATATGGACCACTTGGTATAGATTCATGTTGAGGAACAAAATATTTGCTTTGTCCATGTATACCATACTCTACAGGCATGTCATGTTCTAATGTGTTGCCCCCAAATTTGACACGGGGTTTCCTTGTGTCCAAATTTTGACCATGCCTTTGAATATCCACTTGCTTTGGTGGTTGATCCTTAGCATTGATATGTGATTGAGCATATTTTTCTGCATAAGACTTCCATAATGGTCTATGAAGGTGAGTATCATATGTTTGACCATGTGTATGTGGGACCTCTGGTTTTTGAAACAAAGATGATGGTGATTCAGGCACAAGATGTGGTCTTCTATTTCCTCCACTATTAGGCCTCCTTTGATCCATGTTGGAGTGAGATTGTTGCAAAGGTCCATGTTCCATTATTTGAGACATGTCAAAATCATGAGGTATCTTGGCTCCACTTTGTGCCATCATTTGTAAGAAGTATTGTCTATCCCTCCTCATTATTTCCTCAACCAATCGATTGAAATGGGGATCCATAATGGATTCTTCCACATCTGCTGAATGTACTGAAAAGTTGTCTATATCATCATTGTGTGTATCATTGTTTTTTGTAGTGTCCATGTTCTCAACATTTGGAATGTTTCTATAGGCATCCATGTCAGGTAATGTAGTATGATCAGAATTGAAAAAGATATCACTGTCATACTCATAAGAACTCATGTTTGTGGACTCTTGAGCCTCTTTATCTTCTCTCCTAGATTTTTGGGAATGAGTTTCAACCATGAACTAGGTATTGACCAGGATGTGTGTGACTAGATGAAAAAAGGAAATAGTATGGAAGACCAAGAATTGGATGGAATGTAAATGAATCTGAGGTGTATTTGCAATGTCCAAAGTGTAAGACCAAGTATGTATGTAGTAGAGTAGGTGTGGCTTCCAAAGAGAGGATAGTTTCTCTTGATGAGGTAAGTTGACCTTGACTCTAAGTAAGACCAAATGAGACTCAAAGGTGATAGACCTTGATGAGGGACCACTTAGCAAAATGTTGTTGTATGTAGTGTGTTGACAAAGTATGATGAGGACAAGCAAGTTACCTTTTGACTCAAGTTTAGACAAATGTGAATGTAATGTAAGGTGTAAAGCAATGATGGACTTTGTAAAACCCAAAGATAGGTTGAATGCTAGATGAAACCCTGGAGAAGTAACCTAGGAAGCTCAATAATTCTGAAACTGACTGTGTTTGTTTGCTAGACTATAAAAGTTTTTCAATTCTAAACACAGACGCACCTGTATACTGCACAGACGTGGTTTCCTGACATGAACATGGTTATTCTTAACCCAAATGCAATTCTAAGACTTTGTAAATGTAATGTTGATACTGAGAACACAGATGCATTGCTGCCCTTCACAGACACACTTATACAACACAGACGCTATTATGTCAGACACAAATGCATTTCTACAAATTTTGTGCAATTTTTTTCCAATCTGTGAAGTTGTTTTGTTGGGACCAAATCTGGTTGTTTGACTATTTTTTCATGACAAGAGGACATAGTGTTGATGAGGACTCAATGTTTGCAAGTGTCTAGACTCAAAAATATGACTCAAAGGAAGTGTGATGTTTGATGTAAAATTGTTTTGCATACACTCGAAGACACAAAAGATACAATGTTTTGTTGTTTGGTCTTGAATGTTTGATTGTTCAAAACAAGTCAAGCACAATTCTTATGGCTGGCCAAGACAATAGTTGTTGATCCCACATGAGGTTTTACCCCCAAGGCTATGCTATTCAAAGTGGATACTTAGATGCTTGACCTCACTGGCTCCACCCTTGGCACTCACTTCTTGGGTCAGCCAAGCATCAGTCCCCATGAAAACTCCCTGTGGCAAACTTTGTATCTCTACTAAGAACCGTATGTGTGTGGACTGCTACCAGAGGTCTGACCTCCTTCCCCAATAGCTAGAAGGATTTGGGCTTCTAAAACAAAAAGGTGCTAGTAAGGGCATCCGCTTGTGTGGCCATACATGTGGCACTTTCAGCTCCTTCATAATGTGTTGTGCTAATCTGGAATAGATATGCTTGCCAGTCCATAACCTAGACCTATTTGTTGGTAATAGCAAATATGCAAACCTGATTAGACAAATAACAAAATCACCAAAACAAAGAATCCAAACAATGTCTTTAACATAACAAAGTAATCTCCAAGTCATTCCAAGTGTCGGTGAACCAAATACTGATGACTGTGCATAAGTCACTGAACATGTCGGTGAACATAATCAAGAATCTCCAAGTGTTGATAAGTGTTGATAGGTGTTGACATCAATGACAAAACTATATCAGCATATCCAAAATACCAACAATCTCCCCCTTTGGCATTGATGGCAACACAAGCTGGAAAAACCATCTAAGTGATAAAGCAGAACTGCCAAAAACCAAAAGCCAACAATCTCCCAAAGAGATCATTAACCAGAAATCAAAATACAAATACAGAGAGTAATAATTCTCCCCAACAATCTCTTCTAATGAAAAAGATAATGTTTTTTTCTATAGATATCTCTCCCCCTTTGACATCAAATGCCAAAACAATACAAAAACCAAATTCAAAAACTTATCACAAAATACCAACTTATCAATTTATCCAACTAGTCCCCCTGAGAAGTAGCTCTCCTCATCAAAGCAGAAAAAAGATTTCTCTGTTAATTCTACCCGTTGATAACAAACATCAACGGTCTAAGTCTCTACCAGTGGGGGTATAACCCCAAGCTGCTCTTTGAGATATTCAAAAGTTTCTTTAGGCAAAGGCTTAGTAAAAATATCTGCAATCTGCTCTTTAGTATTCACATAAACCAATTTCACTTCTTTTGCTTCAACAATCTCTTTGAGAAAACTAAATTTGATAGAAACATGTTTAGTTTTTGAGTGAAATACCAGATTCTTGGATATATCAATTGCTGCCATATTATCACAGTAAATATTTATACGTTCCTTGCATTTTACCTTTATGTCCTTCAACATTTGCTTGATCCATAATACCTATGTACAGTTAGTTGCTACTACAACATATTCTGATTCTGCTATTGATAAAGATGTGCAACTCTGTTTCTTGCTCAACCAAGAAATTAATCTGCTACAAAGGAAAAATGCTCCACCGGTCGTGCTTTTTATGTCATCTACATCTCCTGTCCAATTTGCATCTATGTATGCACATAAAAAATTCAATCTCTAGGATACCATAAACCAAGATTTATAGTGCCATGTAGATACTAAAAAATCCTTTTGACTTTTGATTCATGATTTTCTTTAGGATTACTCTGAAATCTTCAAACAATACATACTGCATTCATAATATCAGGTCTTGTTTGTGTCAAATATAGTAAAACTCCTATCATAGACTTGTATCTAGTCAGATTAACAGGTGTTGATTCATCCTTCGATGACAATTTGTCAGTTGCAGTCATAGGTATGCTTACTAGTTTAGAGTTTTCCATGGCAAATTTCTTTAGTAATTCTTTCAAGTACTTTGATTGACATATGAATATACCTTTATCAGCCTATTAAATCTGCAATCCTAAAAAGAATTTTATCTCTCCAATCATAAACATTTCAAATACTTCCTGCATCTTTTTGGAAAAATCTTTACATAAATCATCTTCTCCTCCAAAGATTATAGCGTCAACAAAAACTTCTATAACCAAGATGTCATCATTAGTCACTTTGTAGTATAAGTTGTTGTCAACATTACCTTTAGTAAAACCAATCTTCAAAAGATATTTTTCCAATCTAGCATACCAAGCTCTAGGAGCTTGCTTTAGTCCATACAAAGCTTTCCTTAACTTGCAAACGATGTCTTTGTCATCTATCAAAGAAAATCCATCAAGTTATTCAATGTAAACTTCCTCTTCAAGATCACCATTCAAAAATGCACATTGAATAATCTAACTGCCTCAATTCTAGCTACCGGTGCAAAGGTTTCATTGTAATCAATTCCTACTTTCTGTGAATATCCCTTACACACTAATCTTGCTTTGTTTCTGATTACCTTACCATCTTCATTGAGTTTATTTCTAACTACCCATTTAGTTCCAATTACATTTTTGTTTTTAGGCTAGGGAACCAATGTCCATGTGTTATTCTTTTCAATTTGTTCGAATTCATCTTCCATAGCTTTAATCCAATATTTATCTTCACATGCCTCAATAATTGATGTTGGTTCAATTTGAGAAATAAGACATACCTCTTCATTTTCTAGTCTTCCTCTAGTCATAACACCTTGATACTTGTTCCCGGAGGTGTGTAAGGCACCTGCGCTCTCTGATCTCGCCTCCGACCTTGAGACTGCCACTGCTTGGGCTTTGTGCCCTACTGATACTGTGGAGGCTTCTGCCTCTGGTTATATTGTGACTGTTCTGGAGGAGGGGGTTTGGAGAACCCCTATGAGTTTTGGTTATTTCCCTTCCAATGGGGTTTCTGAAATTCATAAGTCTAGGGTGTAGGGTTTCGGTTCTGAAACCGATCCCTAGTGTCCTGTGGTCTGACCTGAATCTCCTCTACTATCAGTGCCTTCTCCATAGCAACCTGAAGGCTCTCTAGAGCGGACATCCTCACTGGCCTTACTACACTAGCATTCAGCACTCTGATGAAGCAGTTGATGAGAAATTTCTTGTCCTTTAGATAATCCACGTAAGGCAAGAGCTCAAATAATTTGCTCTCATATTGGGTCACTGATAAGCCCTTTTGTTGGAGGTCGTGAAACTCATCTATCCAACATTGTCTGAAATGTTCTGATAGGTACCTCTCCCTGAACCTCTCTGTAAATATCTCTCAAGTGAGAGTATCAGGAACTAATCCGCACTTGTACTCCTCCTGTCTCCACCATGTGGAGGTCATTCCTCTCAACAGATGGACTGCGACACGTGCTTTTAGATTTCTCTTGTAAGAGCGCAATGCAAAGCACCTCTCAAGGCTCAAAAGTCATGCCTCAGCCTCTACCCCGTCGGTAGAACCCCCAAAAGATGGTGGCTGGAGGTGCATAACCTCCCTGATAAGATCCCCTGGATCTCGATGAGCTCTCTCAAAATAAACCAGCTCCACCACTGGAGGTGGTTCTGGTAGGTGCACAGACTCTGGTTCATTCCCACCCTAAATCTCTATAGGAATAGGAGGTGGACTCCTACTCCGTTCCCTATCAGCTGATCTATGACTCCCAGAGTTCTGATTTCTAACATGATGGTCCTCTACTGGAATCCTTTCCTGAACTATACCAATTAGGTTCTAGATTGCTTCTAAGAGGTTTCGGTTAGGATCATTTGGCTGTTCGGGAGGAGCTTCTGGGTTCTCTTCTGGAACCAATTCCTCCCTAGCTACCTCTTCGCATGCTATGCGTACACGCCTAGGACCCCTTCCGCGCTTGCGAGCTTGTCGCGTAGTTGGAGGCATCCTAAGATAAAAATAAAATAAAATAAATTAAATAACTAATTTCTTTTCGAAAAATATTTAATTAATTAAATTTAAATATCCTAGAAAATCAATATAATAATATTAATTAAATAATCTAAAGCGAAACGTAATGGAGAAAGGTTCCTAGTGTTGGAAACCTTGCTCTGATACCAAAATGTCATGCCCAAAATTTAGGGCAAGAACGGGAAATTTAAAAAAAAAAAAAAAACATAACTTCTAAAACATTAAATTGACAAATATAAAATGCTATAACATGTTTTGTCTTAACTATGTTTAGAGTTAACTTTATCTACTAACTCAAGTTTTCAAAAAGAATTAATTTAAAATTTAAAAAAAAAAAATTAAAAGCGGAATACTAAATGAATAGTTTTATTATCTACTCAAATTTAATCAAACAACTAGTTTAGATAATTAAATGGCGCAGGCAAAATTAATCTCTGATAGCCATTAATTGATTTTAGAAACTAGTTTAAATAGTCTTGGCATATAGTTATAATTATTCTTCTAGTATTCATTTTAATTCACAATTAAAATGTGCTTAAATTAAATTAACTAAGGTACAAATAAGTCCCTAACAAAAAACGTCCTATAAGGTTTAATTCCAAAAAAAACTATATCCAAGTATGTTAATTAAATCTCAACTTCTTTCTTTTTTCTTTTTTTTTAAAGAAATACCCTTAGGTTGATTAAAAAATCAATGTTTGCCCACTTGATTTTATATACTCATAAGAATTCTACAAACACTAAATAAAATGTTAAAATCTAAAGATTTGCCTTATTCTTTAATATCCACAACTTTCTATATATATTTTCATATATATGTATATAAATATTTATATTTATATATAATTATATATATATATATATACATATATTTAGCTATATATTTTTTTACTATAACAATTTTCTCAAATTTATACAAACAAAACCATGCAAACCCTAACTAGGAATTTGCATTATAAAATACCCCCTATTTTTCTTTAAGGAATTATGTAGGGGGCCAAATGCTTTTTAGGGAGGTGCGGCGGCGATTTTATTTCACAGAGGCGGAGGTTATGGTGGCGGGGTTATGGGGAGCGGTGCCAGCCAAGGCCGCCCACTGTGCAGTGCACAATGTTCGCCCCCTTTTATGAAAATTTAAGAATCTTATATATATATATATATATATATATATATATATATATATATATATATATATATATATATATATATATATATATATATATATATATATTTGTATATATAATTATATATCTAATCTGAATGTTTTTCTTTTGAAAAGGGCTCATTTTATCATTAGTAAATGTAACTAAATTTATTTCTATAGGTATAATTCCTTTTTAAATTTTAGTTTAAAATCTAGGGCATTTTCTTTGCAAATAAAAGATGAAATAACTTTATTTTAGCTACATGTTAAATTTAGAGCATCCTTGGAAACCTATGTTGTTATTCTGTGTATTTTAAAACCATTTTAATAGGTAAATCTAAGGCTTCAGATTTAATTAACGGTATAGACATCTCTTAAATGTAAATGTGAAGCAACTAAAATTTAAATAAGATAGTTTGTTGTTTTCTCAGATTTGCTTCCCACAAGTAATTAAAAATTGACAGTAATATTTAGACTTAAAACGCTACCATTTAGATCTAGAAATTTTTATTTTATTTTAATAACATTACAAAAAAAAAAGGAAAAAATAAAAAATAAAAAAAAATTTAAGGGGGGGAGGGGGGCGAACACTGTGCAATGCACAGTGGACGGCGGTGCCGCACACTATGCAATGCACAATGGGTGGCCTTGGCCGGCGCCGTTCTCCATAACCCTGCCACCATAACCTCTGCCTTTGTGAAATAAAATCACTGCCGCACCTCCCTAAAAAGCATTTGGCCCCCTACATAATTCCTTAAACAAAAAAAAAATATAAAACCCTAGCCCAGGTAGGGCTAGGGTAGTAATAAGAAATGGTAAATTATAAAATAGGGGGTATTTTATAATGCAAATTCCTAGTTAGGGTTTGCATGGTTTTGTTTTTATAAATTTGAGAAAATTGTTATAGTAATAAAATATATAGCTGAATATATATATATATATATATATATATATATATGAAAATATATATAGAAAGTTGTGGATATTAAAGAATAAGGCAAATCTTTAGATTTTAACATTTTATTTAGTGTTTGTAGAATTCTTATGAGTATATAAAATCAAGTGGGCAAACATTGATTTTTTAATCAACCTAAGGGTATTTCTTTAATTAACATACTTGGATATAGTTTTTTTTGGAATTAAACCTTATAGGACGTTTTTCGTCAGGGACTTATTTGTACCTTAGTTAATTTAATTTAAGCACATTTTAATTGTGAATTAAAATGAATACTAGAAGAATAATTATAACTATATGCCAAGACTATTTAAACTAGTTTCTAAAATCAATTAATGTCTATCAGAGATTAATTTTGCCTATGCCATTTAATTATCTAAACTAGTTGTTTGATTGAATTCGAGTAGACAATAACACTATTCATTTAGTATTTCGCTTTTAAATTTTATTTTTTTAAATTTTAAATTAATTCTTTTTGAAAACTTGAGTTAGTAGATAAAGTTAACTCTAAACATAGTTAAGACAAAACATGTTATAGCATTTTATATTTGTCGATTTAATGTTTTAAAAGTTATGTTTAAAAAAAAAAAAAAATTCCTATTCTTGCCCTAAATTTTGGGCATGACAATACCTCTTCATTTGCCAGTCTTCCTCTAGTCATAACACCTTGATACTTGTTCCCAATTATCTGATTTTCAGAGTGATTCAATCTTACATACCGGGGTGTTTTTACTTCTTGTTGTTCTTCAGTCACTGTGGAATTTTTAGATGATGTCGATGTGACTGGATCAACATTCTGTACCGGTGTACTCATTTTAGGTTCATTTGATATTATCTCTATTGCTAGTTCAGAGTCCATGTACCTTGAATTGTCTCTAAACTGTTCATCAATCTTCACATTTGCACTCAACAATTTTCTGCAATCTCTTATTAAAACATCTATATGCCTTGCTCTTAGATGAATAGCCAAGAAATATTCCTTCATCACTTCTAGGATCAAATTTACCAATATACTCATCTCTTCAGATATAGCATTTACTTCCAAATATTCTGAAATATTTAAGAGTAGGAGTATTACCAAACCATAGTTCATGAGGGGTCTTACTAGTTTCACCTTTGATGTGAACTTTGTTGAATGTGTAGACCATTGTACTCACTGCTTCTCTCTAATATACATTAGGTAGATTTTCTTCTGATAACATACTTCTAGCTGCATCCAGAATAGTTCTATTTTTCCTTTCCACAACTCCATTCTACTGGGGTGTTCGAGGTGATGATAACTTTCTCCTAATTCCATTTACTTCACAGAAGGTATTAAATTCCTTAGATGTGAATTCACCTCCTTGATCTAATCTTAAACATTTTATTTTCTTATCGGTTTCATTCTCTACCATCACCTTGAATAGTTTGAATTTTCCAAAAGCTTCTAATTTCTCCCTGAGAAAAGTAACCCAACACATTCTAGAATAGTCATCAATGATTAGCATAAAATATCTATCTCTTTGCAAAAATCTAGTTCTTGCTAGACCACATAAATCAGTATGAATTAAGTCAAGAACATTATTGGATTTTTCTAAAATACTTGTAAAAGATGCTCTAACTTTCTTTCTGAATTGACATTCCTTGCATACTGGATTGTGAGGTTTAACAATCTTAGGTAAATCCCTTACTGCCTTAGTTGTACTGATTTTCAC
Source organism: Cryptomeria japonica (assembly GCF_030272615.1). Lineage (NCBI taxonomy): Eukaryota > Viridiplantae > Streptophyta > Pinopsida > Cupressales > Cupressaceae > Cryptomeria > Cryptomeria japonica. The sequence continues at coordinate 276,931,842 of NC_081405.1, forward strand.
AATGCAATCAAAATTTACATGACAAAGTCTCTTATGCCATAACCAACTTTCATCAATATGTACAATCAAACATGCTTTCTCATGGTTATTGAAATAAAAGATATTACCTCTAGTTTGATTACCGGTTGCAATTTCCAAACCAGTTCTATTCATGATTTTGCATTTACCATTCTTGAATTGTAACTGAAATCCTTTTTCAACTAATTGACCAACACTCAAAATATTATGCTTCAAACCTTCAACATAGTAAACATTATCAGTATTGTGCTTACCATCAAAAGATATAGTCCCTTTTCCTTTGATCAAACAAGCTTTATCATCCCCAAATCTTACTAGACCTCCATTGTATTTCTGAAAAAGTTAAGAATTTACTCTTATCACCAGTCATATGATGTGAACATCCAGAATCAATGATCCATTCATCCTTATCTTCAATTTTAGCCTCTAGGGCTTGCTCTACCAATTGAACAGTAGGTGTCAGTTGATCTTCTATTATAGCAACAAAAACCCATCCATTGTCTGTCGGTTCTTCATTAGAATCATCAATAACTCCTTCATCAGCATAGTAACAAGATTTGTCTCTATTCTTCTTAAATCTGTATCTCTGATATTCAGGATTAGGCTTATATGTTCTTTTAGCTTCTTCTTTCAATCTTGCATGTCTATCAGGACACCTAGATGCCATATGACCAATTTTATTGCAGTTAAAACATTTAAAGGGTGGTTTACCTTCATACTTACTTCCAACTGGACCTTTAGTCATTTTCCTTGCAAATAGTGCTTCAAGCTCTTCTAGATCTTCATTCTCCTTTCTGATTTCTTCAAGTTCTCTTGCATAAAGGGCTTTCCAATCAGATTTATCAGATGATGATGATGATGTTGCAGATGATGATGATGCCTTGAAAGCTAAATCTATATGTATTGTAGCAATAGGACCAATTCCTCAAGTTCAAAAGCTGAAAGTTTTCCAACCAAAGTATCTCTAGATATTGATGCATTAGGCATTGTTCTCAATTCATTTATAGTAGTTACTTTCATTTTATATGTTGGTGGCAAAGCTCTTAAAACTTTAGAAATAATTTCATCTTCACTTAAGGATCCTCCACAACATTGTATACCCACAACAATTTCATTTACTCTTTCCATAAAAGCATAAATCCTTTCATCTTCTTCCATTTTTCAGATTTTCATACCTGACCCGGAAGAAGCATTCTAGTTTAGAAATTTTGACTATGGTATCACCTTCATTCAATGTTTCTAATTTGTCCCAAATAGCTTTAGCAGTAGATCTGTCCGATAATCCCATGATTTGCTGATCTGACAATGCGCTCAAAAGTGCTTCTCTTGCTTTGCAATCATTCTCTTCATCTTTAGCCCAGGTTGGTGGATTAGGTTGAATTTGAGTAAGACCAACATAGCCATTCTTTGTAACATCCCATATGTCCTTTCCAATGCAATTCGGATTTGTCTCCATCCTGATCTTCCATATCCCATAGTTGGTTCTATCAAGTTTTGGACTATCCTTCCTAAAATAGTTAGAAGACATTGGATCTCCTCAAGCTATTAAACTTCTACAAAAAAAGGACTAAGCTCCGATACCAATTGTTAGGTCTTGGAGACAACTGAGAAGGGGGGGTGAATCATTTGTCAATGAATTTCAAACCAAAATTAACTGAACCAAACTTACTACTTAATACCGGTAAACCAAAATTTATACCGATAGATAGTTTTAACAGTTAACTGCAGTACCGATAAAGTTTAATGCATGAAACGGAAAGACAATAACATCTACAACGCATAACATAGATATTTGTATGTGGAAACCCTGTAAGGGGAAAAACCACAGTGGGAAACCTTACCCACAATCAGATGATACTACTGCAGATAGTATGTGTGTACAATGAGGTGTCTACACATGCAGAAAGGCCAACTGCCTAGAGCTCACTACTCAATCACAAAATGGGAGTCACACTGACTACAATTGGATGATTAAATCCAATGATAATGTACTGCTCAAAATAGCATCTTCATATGCTGGATTCAGTACCGGTTAAGCTCTCTTTTGCCTTCTTCAAACCTTCCTTCAATCTTGAATAATTTCTGTGTGTATATCTCTACTTATATTCACATATACCTTATGCTCTACTAGTTATTACATTCCCATACCATATATCAATCTCACAATTGAGATCTTACATATATACCAAAACCTAAGACCAAATGAGTAGGTCAGCTCACTAAAAGATATTACAATAAAATCAATTACAAATGAATCAATATGTGATGCATCATGTCGGCTAAATGCATTTACAATAATAACAAATCATCTTCATAATGTGCCATACTGATCTAGAATAGATATGCTTGTCGGTCCATAACCTAGACCTATTTGCCGATAACAACAAATATGCAAACCCAATTAGACCAATAACCAAATCACCAAAACAAAAAGTCCAAAGAATGTCTTTGACATAACAAAGTAATCTCCAAGTCATTCCAAGTTTCAGTGAACCAAATATCGGTGACTGTGCATAAGTCACTGAACATGATAGTGAACATAAACAAGAATCTCCAAGTGTTGATAAGTGTTGATAGGTGTTGACATCAATGATAAAACCATATCAACATATCCAAAATACCAACATCCTAGTGTCGGTATATGACTTCCAAATGATCTTGTTGCCATCAGTGACAACAAAATGAATCCAATGAGTGTCAATTTCCAACAATATACCCCTTTGGCATTGATGGCAACACTCAGGTGAAAAATGAATTCCCTGCCGGTTCAATTGAAATATGCTCCCCTTGAGCAATACATTCCTTCTGATATCCTGATGTCTTTCTCATGTGTTCTTATCTGGCATTCTCTGATATTTTTGACATATATACATACTCCCCCTTTGATATTAATGCCAAAGATCAGTGAAAGATTTGAAATAATTCAGAACAAAAGAATAAATGAATACTATTAATTTCACTGGAGCTTGACTATCCTCAAAATTTTAGGGTATTCCTTATCCAACAACTGAAGATATGTATCCCAGTCAGTTTTGAAAGTTTTAGAAATGGATACTAGTCCACTTAGTATGCATGCTAGTGTTTCCTTCTCTATGACTTTTGTCGGTGTTGGTTTAGCAATCATGTCCATGCATTCTCTTTTATGAACACCCAATGAATCTAATCTAAGACTTACCGGTCCTCTAAGACTTCTTGCCCTGTAAATGATCTTATCTTTCTCTTTCTCCAAAGAAAAAATTTGGTTCTCTATGGACAAAATTTGTTCATCAACAGATGTGGTCAGTGCAGTTAATCCATCAAAAGAATTAACAATATTAGCTATCTTATCATATAACTCTTTCAACTTGTCATCGACATTAGTTGTAAGAATTTCTATGTTACAACACACTCTATAGATATTTGTACATTGTTTTAAACAAACCTCAATAAGAATGAGTTTGGCCTCAATTTTATTTTTCTCAGTTTCTACGATCTGATCAAAAGATGCTTTTTTAGCTGCTGTGAACCTTTCCAAATCCTTTCGGTCTACAATCTGCCTTAGAGATTAAAAATTGTTAGAAATATGTTATGTTAGAGTCTTGAGCTTTCCACAAGGGCTTACTCCATCTTCAATCTGATAGTCAGGTATCAATCTGTGCAACACTGTGACCGATTGATCAATTATTCCTTTATCTACAATGCCCTCCTTTAGTAATTTTTGAGTATCCATCATCATCAAATTAGTTGGACTCATCTCAGAGACTGATTTCTTCTCAACCTGAGAAGTTTCAATTGCCAAGATAACCCTTGCATTTACTATTTCACATAGGTTTGGTCTTGGTTCTCCATGTATTTCCATGGTCACATGGATTAATTTCTTGCACATCTCATTTCACACATTAGTAATCCAAAACCACATGCATATGTAAGCACAAGAAAAGAAATACACATATAACATCAATTTCAAAACATCTCATCAATTGATCCAAATCAAAATTAATAGAGATAGTATCCAATTAACATTTTCCTAGCAAATCCATATGAAATCAATTACTAAATAGCATCATCATAGGCATCATATAAATCAATTTTCGATAAGACATGTATAAATGTATCATATCATCATCACAATAAGTACTAAAATCAATGTAAGATGGAATACATCATATCCCATGATATCAAATCACCTATCAAATAGTATCTAAATCCATAATGCATCAAGATAGTATATCAAATAATAAGTCTAACATGAAAATCAAAGAAGTACTATGACAGGCTCGGGGTAGGGCCTCAGTTATTTCCAAGGAGCTTGGGTGAACAAGCCATGGAATGGTTTTCAAAACTTCCACCTAGTATTAGATCATTTGAAGCATTGGTAGACAATTTTGGTATTCATATAATATTTAAAATAAAATAACCATGCTTGATCTATGCAGCACAAAATAGAAAAATGGAGAACTATTCATGGCATTCTTGCAAAGATGGAGGTGATTGTTTACTAGATACCCTTTCCATATAACTGATAATGAAAAGATGGATATTTTCATTGATAATATAAACAATGAGATGAGTTATAGAATCAAAATGCAATGTCACCAAGTTTTGACAAATTAATTGAAAATGGAATCAATATTGAAGAAGCTTTGGTTAAAAGAGGAGTATTGAAACTCTATAAAGTGGGAACAAATTCTTCCAACACTAATAACAACAATAATAAACCAAAGTTTTGAACAAGAAATAGAAGCATTGTCAATGATGGAGTGGTTGATTCTAATAAATTAAAACCACAACAACCCATTTCCAATCTATCAAGTCGTACAATGGTGGTTAATCAAGACAACAACAAACCTAAATCACCTTCCACCAACTTTCACAAGAAATTTACACCTATTGGTGAACCACTTGAATCAAAATTGAAAACACTTCTTTCACATAAATTAATCACATTACCATAAGTAAGGGATTTCGAGCCCAAAGTCAAACCAACATGGTGGAATGATAATGGCTATTGTGATTACCATAAAAATAAGGGACATCAAATGAATACTACCAAAGGCTGAAACATGTTATTCAAGACTTGATAGATAATGAAGTAATAATTGTGGATGGACCTAAAACAAATGAGTCACATGTGGAATTTAAAACTCCACTTCCAAATTATGAAAAGGGTGAATCATCAACATCAAGGAATAACAAAGGAAAAGAAAAGGTCAATTATGCTCACACTTATGACAATGTGGTCAATGTCATTGTAGTTAAGGAAAAGCAACAATCTAAATCGACAAATGCAATCATAGAAAGTAAAGCTAAAGTAACTTTGTTGAGTCCAATAACTAATGCACCATCCACTTCTAAACAATACAATATAGTGGATCAATTACAAAAGATGCTTGTGAAAATATCAATATTAGATCTTTTAAAACTTTCACCGACACATAAAAAGATTCTAGAAAAAGATCTATTGGATACCATAGTTTGTAACGATTTGGGTTTTGATTAATTCCAAGCTATGATGGGACATTTAACACTACCTCATTTTTTATCCTTTACAGAAGATGATGATATGTCTTTATAGCATCCACATAATGCTCCTCTCCATATTGAAGTTCTCATTCATAAAATACGAGTCAAACATGTCCTAATAGATGGAGGAGCTAGTTTAAATATTTGATCATTAAGTCTTGTTCATTCTTTAGGGTTTTTTGAAATACAGTTGATCCCCAGAAAATAGATCACCATAAAGGCATATGATGAAGAAGAACGTTCTTCCAAAGGAATAGTGGTGTTGCCAATCAAAGTGGGGCCCATGCAAAATGATACAATGTGTTAAGTCTTACACCTAAATCTATCTTACAACATAGTTTCGGGCAGACCATGAATACATGGTATGTAAGTTGTTCCATCAACTTACCACAAATGCTTGAAGTTTCCCTATAATAGACAAGATATCCCAATTTCAAAAAACTCCAATCCTTTCCAATATTAGAATAATCTCAAATCAGTTCAAGATGTTATTCTTCCACATAACAAAGAGGAATATTCTTCTATTCCACCACCCAAGCAAAATTAACTTACATCTATTTTAGGAAATTTTGAGAAAAAGGTCCACTTGAAGGATAAAGGAATGGGAGAATATTCTCTATCAAGTTCACCACTTTCTCCCAGATCATATGGGAAACCATCAACATCAAAGCAACAACTGGCTTCAAAACCACTCAAAATATTTGATGGATCATTTGTCAGAGTAGGTACTCTATCTGAAGAAACATAGGATAAAGACATTATACAATGGCTATACAAAGGTGAAGAGGAACCCCAACAAGAAATAAACAATGTCAGCATACCAATAGAACTCTATGGAAAAGGATTTCAGATCCTACAAAAAATGGGGTATGATGGAAAGAGTCTCATAGGCAAAAGAAAAGAGGGTATTGTAGAACCTATACAACTTGATTTTGAGCATGTCAAAGATAAGATGGGGGTAGGTTTTGGATAGGACAAATTGGCTCATAAACAAGAAAGGAAATTAACACCTAAACAACAACAAGAGAAAGAAACAACTCACAAGGAAGAAGAAAAAGCAATCCACAAATAACCAGAGGAGGAAAATAGTCGAAAATAAGAAGAACTTGCCAATAAAAGAGAGGAAGATACTTAAAACCTCTATGAAAAAATCATCATATTACAAGCTTCTAGTAAGACGGATTCCAATGAGTGAGAGTGGAACTCATATCATTATGAAGAATCATCTTAAGGATCTTATTATGCAAAAGATATTGATGTTGATGCAATTCACTTGTATGCAAAACAAATGTCAGAGTACATACCACTTGAATTAGAATCACATTTTATCGATTCTGACTACATCAAGGAGGATCAAAGACTAATCGCAAGAGGTCATTCTGAGGAGAGTAACATCATAGACCTAGAAGTAACTATCAAAAACTTTGACATCTCTATTATGACCCTTAATGTATTTGAGACTAACCAATCAAATGACCCTTTACCTTTGGTTCATCCAGAGCTTATTGATTGGGAACAAAGTGGACCCATTGAGATATATACCTTTCCTAATGACTATTATATTATTCATTATCTCAATATCATAGAACCCAAAACATCTTCCACCAATGACCTTAATAACACAACTTCTACTTGAGGAGGGCCAAATCTCTCAGTCGCAAAAGTAAATTAATTAAATCAAATATCAGATCTAATGCTAAAAACCATTTAATGGCAACATTAGATCGAGAAAAAGTAAAAAGAAAGGATACATCCAATGGTAAAAACCTCCTTGAGGCACCAGAGGATGAGATATTTGATACTCTTCCCAAGTATTATTAGGAGAACTTTTCAATATTGATCAAGCCAACAGAACTAGTCAATATTGATAAACAAGACAATCCAAAGATTCTACACCCAATAGCATCATTATCAGAACAATAGAAGAAAGATTACATTGAATTATTCAAAATGAGACAAATAACATCGCTTGGTCATATGCAAATATTCTAGGGCTGGATCCTGATCTAATAATGCATCATTTGAATGTCTCTCTTGGAGCTAAACTAGTGAAGCAAAAGTTGAGAAAAATGCATCCTCACATAGCTCTACTTGTAAAATTATAATTAAAGAAATTGTTAGATGTGGGGTTCATAAGACTAGTTGCCTATCCAGAATGGGTGTCAAACATCATACCTATTTGTAAGTCAGGCAAGAATACGAGGATATGTAAAAATTTTAGAGATCTAAACAAAGTGTGTCCAAATGATGACTTTCCTTTACCAAACATAGACATCATAGTGGACTTAACAGTTGGACATGCCATGTTTTCTTTGATGGATGATTTTTTAGGATATAATCAAATCAAGATAGGACCTAAAGATCAGGAAAATATAGCTTTCACATGTCTATGGGATACATTTTGCTCAAATGTCATGCCTTTTGGACTAGAGAATGCAGGTGAAACATATCAAAGAGAAATGATGATAATCTTTGATGACATGATGCACACATTCATGGAAGACTATGTAGATGAATTTTTAGTGAAATCATCCACTAGAGGACATCTTGAAATATTAGATAAGATCTTTCAACATCAAGAAAAAAAAGTTATGCCTCAATCCAAAGAAATGTGCTTTCAGAGTCACATCTGGCAAACTTTTAGGATACATTGTTTTAACTCGAGGCATAGAAGTAGACCCAACAAAGATGAAAGAAATTATTGAAATGGAATCACCCAAGAATATTAGTCAACTACACTCTCTACAAGGAAGGCTATACTCTATTAGAAGATGCATTGCTTAGTTAGCAGATAGATGTCTACTCATCTACTAGATAAGAATGTTCCATTCCGATGGGATGACAAGTGTGAAGAATATTTCAACAAAATAAAAGAATATTTGATGAATCCACCTATTTTAATGTCACCAATAGAAGGAAAACCCCCTTTTCTCTACATATAAGCCACAAAGTGTTTAGATAATAGGTGGACAACTAAGAGGGGGGTGAATGAGTTGTCAATAGATTATAAAACTTTAAGCACACAAAACCTTTTACCAAAATGTATAAACCAAATATCAGAATAGCAGATATAACAATTAAGCACAAACATAAATCATAGAATAATTACCATCCATCCACAACACATAACACTAGGATTTGTATGTGGAAAACCTGGTAAAGGGAAAAACCACGGTGGGAAGCCTACCCACATTCAGATAATACTTCTATAGTAAGTATGTGATTACAATAAGAGGGGCCTACACATGAATGAAGGCCAACAACCTAGAGCACACTTCTCATCACAAAAGGAGCCTCACTGACTACAAAGAAATCTAGACTACAATCCAGACAGATGAGTGAACTAGAAGAATAGCATCTCCTATGCCTTAGTACAATTCTAGTTAACCTCAATACTGGAGGTCTTAAACCTCTTACACAAACCCAATTTGATCACCTATGATCGGCCAAAACCTCTACATATGATTTAAACCTTATTCATACATAGATAATCTTATAACCATCTATAACCATGATCTACAAAGAGATCTTACATCATATTTATACCAGCCTGGGACCTAAACAATTAGGTCGGCCACCTAAAAGATAATACAATTAAATTTGTTACATAATCCCACAATCCAATGATACCCCAAGTCATCCTAAGATTGAAACAACATAAACCAATCAATAAATCCAACTAGTAACACATTGGGAGCATCAACCAACACATTACATAAACTGGTCCATAACCTAGCAGAATAAGACCGGACCTACAATAGGTTGCCATAAGCCAAAAGAAACACTACCGATCAACTGGAACACGATTATGATAACCATCAACATCTTGATAGCCTTCTAGAAGCTGCACCCATACCACTTATCGGATCCATCAAAAGATCTTCAACAAAGTTTTGCTAGTAAAACCCTTACTGGTAACCAAAAGGCTTACAAAAGATAGCATCTGGATCATCAAATCCCAAACCAACTGAATGTTGTTGGAATTCTACACTCATATGAGAATGGTTGATGTTTTCATTGATAGAAACCAACCGGTAACTGGATTCTACAGGTTCACCAGCAACACAGACATCATCTACCGGTACCGACAGGCAAGCAAGTTCAGTCATCGGCAATGTACTTTACACCGACAATGATACATACTGGCACTTAGGCTGACATTTGATAATGTTTTGTTTATATGAATTGTATTGTAATATAATTATTATTTATGAACCAAAATGATGTATTGTATAGACTAATATATGTATGAGGTCTTATAGGTTATTTTTGGATATGCAAGAATATGAATGTGAAGGATATTAGAGTGAATATTGGTATATGCATTTTGATGTAATAATTTTGTGAGTGAAGAAGGAGCAGAGCAGAGAAGAGTGAATTTCATTCATCGGCAAGGTTATGGTTATGATTTTGACAGAGCTTAACTGATATTGAATCAGGCATTGCAGATGCTATTTTGAGTAGTATATTGTAATTTGATTTAATCATCCAATCTTGTAAGTCAGTGTGACTTCCTTTTGTATTTGAGCTATGAGCTCTAGGTTGTTGGCCTTCCTGCATGTGTAGGCCCCTCATTGAAAGTGATATTTATTCATATTGGTCAGTCAGTAAATATTGTGGGTCACAAATCCCACTGAGGTTTTTCCCACACCGAGTTTCCTCGCCAAAACATCTTGTGTTATGGTGTGCATTTATGTTGTCTTTGTTATTTCTACTTGCTGCATTATTGATTGTTTATCGGTACATTAATTTGGCTTGCAAATTTTTAAATAAGTTTAAATATTATGATTACCGGTTAGACACTGATTCACCCCCCCTCTGAGTGTCTTTGGGACTATCATTGATTCTAACAATTGGTAATAGAGCCTAGTCCTTTTTTTTTGCAAAATCCTAACAACTTGAGGAAGATTCTGAAACTAATAATGATGGAAAGCTTGAGACAATAGTTGGAAGGAGCTCTTGAAGATTTTGATCCAGAAAAATTGAAGAATATCAAATTGGAAGATGAACTCAGAACTGCTTGGGAATTTATCAAAGCACTTCAAGATAACCTAGTTATTGCAAAGAATAAGAGAAAAGAACTACATGTGCAATTGCAGAATCAAGATGAAAAAGAAAAAGAAACTCTCAAAGATATTGCAGACAAATTAAGAATTGAGAACAATAACATGAGGAATGAGATGCAAGATTTAACTATGTGGCTATGTAAAGATATTGAAGATAGGAAGAAGAATGAGAAAGATTTGACCAGAAGACTTAATGAAACTTCAGATGAATCCTTAAGGATTAAGTATGAAAATTATACGCTTAATACTGATTTGATTCACATGCAACATGATAAGGAAGAAATTATGAGACAGGTTAGCACCTTGGAAAGCGAGTTGGTCATTGCAAATGAACACAAAGACAAATTCAGAAAAAGTTTAGAAAGACTTGATGATATGCTGAAGAGTCAGAAACCTGATGGAGACACAATTGGACTTGGATTTGAACATGGAGAAAGTTCTAGTCCTGCAAATAATCAAGATCATAGAAAACCGATAAGGCAACCTAATGCTTACAAATTTAATGGGAAATGTTTTAATTGCAACAAATTTGGTCATAGAGAAAATCAATGTAGATTTAGGAATTATCAAAATACAAATGTACCCACTGCTCAATGTTCAAAATGTAATAAAATTGGTCATAACTCAGAAAATTGTAGAATGAATGTGAAATGCTATGTTTTTGGTAGATTTGGACATTTATCTAATCAATGCAGAACACAAACCAATCAAGGATATGGAAAGGCAATACAAAGGAATAATGTGACGTGTTATGCATGTAAGAAGATTGAGCATATTGCAAAATTTTGTAGAAGCAAGACTACACCGACGAACAATAATGGATCTAATAACAAAGGCAAAGAGAAGGTAACCGAAATCAGAGAAAAATTTTCAAAATAATGGGTCAAGAAGAGAGATCAGAAAGTTGATGGATCAGTCCCTGCACCGATATAATAGAGTAACCCTTCACCAGTAGGAGATTCTTAATCCACCTGAGGAATAATCCTTAGAGGGTATGGCAAAAAATTAAAAATCATGCATTCTACCCTCAGTTTATAGTAAGAAGTCTTATTTCTTCTTCACCGACAGATATGTTGACTTTCCACTTAACTGGCATGCATTAAATGTGGTTGTTGTAGAACTTTTTGTTATAAAATACTGGGAATCCCTCATTTCAAATTCACAAAGCATTCAAACACTCAAAGAGCGTGAATTGAGTGAAGGCATTTGAAGGTGAAGAAGTAAGGTGTTTTTCTAAGCATTCAAGGATTTCAGCTAAAGGTAATTATCTTTCACAATTGCATCTTCATCTGTACCTGAATTTATTGCAAACCCCTTAGTTGTAGAAAATGTGAAACACACTAGACCCATGTTTAAGATCATCCCTGAGATTATGAAGCAAGATGATTCCATCAGAGCCTTTTCTAAGATTCTGAATGGAGTAGCATTTTTCGAGGACTCGAGAATTTACATCCACTGCATGTTAGGGTCGATGATAATCCCAAAGATACTGAGAGGGGGGGGTGAATTAGTATCTAACCGGTTAACAGAATTTATGATCTTATTAAGTATTTTGCATTCCAAAGCAATGCACCAGTAAACAAGAATTAATGTAGTAAATATGAACAATAGAGACAACATAGAAAGAACACCATAACACAAGATTTTTGGCAAGGAAACCCGGTGTGGGAAAAACCTCAGTGGGATTTGTGACCCACAATATTCACTCACTAGCCAATGAATGGATGTTACTTACAATGAGATGCATGCACATGCAGGAAGGCCAACTACCTAGAGCTCATTTCTCAAATACAAAAGGAAGTCTCACTAACTTACAAAATGGATTATGAGAATCCAATATAATGTACTGCTACAAAACAACATCTGCTATGCCATGTTCAGTACCGGTTTAAGCTCATACAATAACCATAAACCCTTATACAAAATTTGCCTTAATATTCGCTCATTATGTCTATCCTATATATATCTGCTATCGTATTAAAATGATTTACAAGATCTCATACATATATGAGTCTTATTACAATATGCCATGTCGGCTTATAAAAAGATATTTACAATTAAATACTGTAGTCACATAAATCTGTCTATTTTAATTAAATGAATATTTCGTATTTATTTGATTAAAAATCCACTAGCCATCAATTAATTAAATTAATATTTAATTAATTTATCCCCAAACATTCTTCTATTAATTAAATAAATTATTCAATTTATTTTAATTCATTCATTAAACCAAATACAAATCAATTAAATAAGTAAAATCTATTTATTTAATTAAATCCCCCTTTTCCTCTTTTAAATAAATTAAATAAAACATTTATTTAAATCATTATCCCCACCCCACTTGCATTTTCCTACAAATGCAACTTGCACACATTTATTGAAATAAATGAATTTTTATTTTTAATAAAATCCTATTTTCCCTCACCCACCAAATCCACTTGCAAAATCTAATCCCCTTCTAGATTCTTCTAACCCCTACCTAATTAGCCTAATCCATCCCCTAATTATTGTCACATTCCTAAGCAAAATGGAGTCACTTCTCAAAGTCTAAAAGTCTTTGATAACCATTAAAGGCTTTCAACTTTCAACTGTGCTTAATTCCTCAAAGTCTTTGATAACCATTGAAGGCTTCCAACTTTCAACCACTTAATCCCCCAAAGTCTCCAATAACCATTAATGGTTAATTCAACCCTCCCACATGGTTAAAACATTTGTTTTGACTCAACCTCTACCCAACCCAAGGGTCTCATCAAGCCTTTAATGCTTTGACCATGATTATCTCTTAATCATTTGCACAAAGGTTTATCTTTGGATTAACTCTTAATCCAGTGGGTAATCCTAATTTAGGCTTGACCCTTAGTCTTTAGATAACCATGAGGTCTTCTCAGGTCTTTAATGCCTCCAACCTCTTCTTTCAACCCAACCCTATGTTGACATTTGTCACCATTTCATTGGTGTCAATTGTGCACATGGATCCCCAACTTTCAAGCTTGACCCTTGATTAAACCTTTCAATCCTGGCCATCCATTGCTCCATTTTTCCTATAAATAGAGCCCATTCCTTCATAATCCAGATCCTGAAAACTTGTATGCATCTAAGCTATAGACATTTTAGAGAGCATTTTAGCATAGCATAACTAAATCTTGTCTTTTTAGTTAAAATACATCATTTTAGCATAAAAATAGCTTTTTATTTCATATTTGGAGCTATACTACAAATCTCAATCCTCCATAAGCATCCATAGTGCAAAAAGCTGCTGAGAGCTACACTATTTTGGAACTTGGAGAGGAGAGGAACAAGGGAGAAGAAGCTAAGGCCATGTTAAGAGGCAATTGGAGATGTCTCATGATCTTTGTTTTACTTATTAGATATATTATCATGTCTTTTTAGTGTCTCTCTTGGAATGCTTTCATATGTTTTAGTTTTTGATTGACTAACGCTAATACTTTGTGTGTTTTTGTGTTGTTTGATCTTAGACTAAACCATTGTGCCATTTAGGAGGGCATCATTTGGTGAACCCGACGTGAATGGAACATGCAACCTTTTGATATTTTTTTGTTACCTAACATGTTTGAATGTTGAACTTGACACACAGGTCGCGCTTTGGCACTTTTGTCGCGTTTTAGCACTATTGTTTTTTGTCTTTTAGCTCTTTTGTCTCGTTTTAGCGCTATTGTTTTTTTGTCTTTTAGCGCTTTTGTTCTTACAATAGCGCTATTGTCAAAGAATTAGTGCTTTTATCAGTATTTTGGCGCTTTTGTTCATCAATTAGCGCTTTTGTATTTATATTAGCGCTTTTGTATTGTTGTAAAAATCTTTTATTTTAGCGCTTTTGTAATATTCTAGCGCGTTTGTGTTAAAGTAGCGCTTCTGCTTTCACACAGACTAGCGCTATTGTAACATAACGTTGTAAAAAAAGGCCTTGTAATTGATAAAATTATTTTTCTTAGGTTTGTGAGAGGCAGAATATATATGGAATATAACATTTAAGTATAAGTGACATTTCCTCTTCTCTTTTCTCTTTCTTATACTTCAAGTTATACTTCAAGTGACATTTCCTCTTCTCTTTTCTCTTTTCTCTTTCTTATACTTCAAGTTATATTCCATATATACTTTCAGGATGTTTGAAAGGGGTTTCAGACCTCTAGGAGTTGTAATGCAAAATCTAGTTTTTGGAAGATCCTCCAAATTTCAGACTTAGTCAAATTTCAGGGCATTTCAGAATCAGGATTTGTAAAATTTGTAACCGAAAAGTTGAATATCTTAGGCTTGTGAAAGCCCCCCTTGAACACCGATTTTTACTAATTTGTTTTTGTTGATACAGGTTAACAACTCACCATAAAAATCACAAATTTGTCATTTAGTGTTTAAAAAGAACTTAAAACTACAAAACAAAAAAAAGAGAAGTTTCATTGTTTTCTAGTTAGGACTCATCTTTATTTTTGGTGCTTAAAATCAACAACACAAATTTGATTTCCTTGCATCAATTCGGACCTAAAATTTGCAAACCACACTTCAAATTTTGGTGCAAATAAAATACACAATCCACTTGTTTTGATTTTTGCAAGCGATTTTTACTTCATGCAAACGTGTTTTCCATTAAGTTGACCAGGATTTCAAATTCTAG
Organism: Cryptomeria japonica; assembly: GCF_030272615.1. NCBI lineage: Eukaryota > Viridiplantae > Streptophyta > Pinopsida > Cupressales > Cupressaceae > Cryptomeria > Cryptomeria japonica. The sequence continues at coordinate 276,947,058 of NC_081405.1, forward strand.
AATACAAAAACACATTTCTTTTTGAAGTTAAAAAGAACACCATGACTGTTGGAGCAACATCTCCAAATAGTTAGATCACATTTGCAAATGCTGGATTAAAAGGAACAAGTGTTTTACGTGTTTGGCACGCTTGTGCACAAAAGTCAGTCGAGTGGACCTACTTCTAACACACACTATCCTCTCCCTTGGCTTTCGTGGTCCTAGGTGCAAGAGAAAAGTGTTAGTAACGCTCACATTTTATCTTTTTAAGAGAGGTCTGCCAAGGGATCGATACTCTTGGGAACGACCTCGAGCGGTAAATCCTTCGAGCCGCTATAGAAATCAAGTGAGAGCGAAAGCTGTAGCCTTGGGTATAGTTGTTCCTACAGTGTAACTAGCCGAAAGGACAAATGGGCCCCACCACCAGTTACAAGGCTCTTAAGTGAGTCACTGCAGAATGAACTTATGTCCAAAGCCATCGAACATGACTAAACACCTTTAAGTAGTAGCCCACTTGTTCTATTGATTGAGGATATTTGAGGTATAATTTAGTGCAAGAGCATAGAAGGTTTTGCTCCCAAGATACTCACCATACATATTTCCTTGAGTAGAAACATAGCTTTTTGAAAGGTCACTTGTGGCTTGATAAAAGTGGTGACTCCCCCATCATAGGGATCATCTATTTGTTATGCTTGTGCAAGACTTAGTATATCACATCCTTACCTGCCACGGCGGGATTCATAAGGTATGTAGTACCAAAGTCGAAGAAATATCAAGATGTGGGCTAAATTTATCACAACTGGCCATTTGACCATAGGGATAAAAAGTGTTTGAAGTGTGTTCGTTTTACAGACCTAGTGCAAATTGAGCCGACTACAGGCTTTGGAAATACACCTTAAAATAAATCTAAAGGAAGGGTAAAAAAAAAAAACAAGTCCAAGGATTGTGTTAATCGAGACCCATACTCATTTGTGCCTTTGAGGCTACAATTTTGTGTTTGTGTGCTTGCTTTGTTTTCTTGTCAAAGAAAAATCAGAAAATCAATCCCAAAAACAAAGTATTCATCCAACATCTGTCAACACAACCAAAAATACCAAAAACAAAGGGCAAACAACACAGAGTCACAACTTTTATGACCATTCTTCACATCTTGCGAAAGAAGAAGTGTCATCAGAATATAAACTTGAAAAGGAGACCATTGAGCTCAAAGGCTTTAATCAAAAGGAGGAAATTCTTCTATATCAATCAACAAATCTTTGTCTCCCATAGAGTCTTTCTACATCGCATGCGTCTATACCTTCAAGGTAAAACAAACGAGTTTTATTCAGAATCATTGAACAGCAAAGCTTTTATGCAATATAGAGCTCTGAATTATCACAAAAATCAAGGAGGAAAGATTAATCCCAACTTTTTCCCCAACATCTGTATCACCTACAACACAGCTCGAGAAGTGCCACCAACGCTTGAAAGGGAAGAAGAAGAGTTTGTCCCATTTGTGACACAAAGTTTTTATTGAAAGATTGAAAAACAAAAACATCCAGCATCTTTCTCATCCATCATCATTTCATCATCAATCCATCCCAAAACTCTCAAAACATTAAGAGGTTCTTGTCCCAAGATTCCTTTTTAGATATTGCTTGAAATCAAACACATCACATCACTTTTTAGATTATTTCTACATCTAGGATAAGCTCATCCTAAGAGACACATCTACGCAGGTTAAAACTAGTTCATGAGTGAATCCTCTCATTGCTAGGTAGTCAAAATCTGTAACACATCTCAGATTTCTCTACACCTTATCACATCCAATCTTATCAAAACAAACAAGCAATTCAAAGAAGGAATTTCGGTTACATCTACCTTGAAGTGCTAGAGATCCCCATACAAACACAAATCACCAACCATCAATCTTTCATTTCATCACCAACTCATCATCATCTTCAATCAACTTCAAAACAAACTTGCAAACAAAATGGCTCAAACTCGATCACGATCAAGGCAACGAGAAATAGAAATTGAGGAAGAAGAGGACAACCTCAATGAATTTCAAGAAGCACTTGGAGGAAATGTGAATGACGAAAACCCAAGTACTCCCACTCCTTCAACAATCAAAAGGGTTCAACATAACCCTCATTTTAATAGATTATTTGATGAAATACTAAGGAGCAATGCGGATGCTCACTTTTTAAAACTCGCTCAAGAAGGAGCCAAACTCCCCTCTGACTTTGATCTTGCCCAATTAAGACAAGCATCAGAAAGACAAAGTTGCCATGAGGAAGAAAGAGGTAGAAATCACATCAGATATAACATTCCTCGAGGTAACCCACCACCTCCTCCTCCTAATGAAATGGAGATGTTGCGGTAACAAGTCGAGAATCTTGCCCAACAACTTCATAGTGGTGTTAAGACCAATCAATTCTCACTTAACGACATCTGTCCCTATCTGTTTGATAGGAATCTTTATATGCCACCCTTTCCACGCGGGTTCGAAACACCCAAATTTGAAAAATATAGAGGAAAAGGAGATCCCCGCGATCATGTCCGAGAATTTCATTCCGCTTGTCTTGAAGTGGCTTATGAGGACACATACCTGATGCGCCTTTTTCCCCAAAACTTGGGAGGAACAACCACATCATGGTTTTCCCGACTACCAGGTGGCATTAGAACATTTGAGGAACTCATCCAGAAGTTCCTATCTCATTACTCTTATAATATTGAATGCGACATCACCATGGCTGATCTATGCAACACCAAACAAAAACCAGGTGAATTATTCTTAGTATTCCTGCAACGATGGTGCCAAATGTCTAGCAGACGTTCTCTTCAGTTACTTGAACGAGAACTAGTGGAAATTTTCATTTCCAACTTAAACGAAGAAATGGAATTTCACCTGGATGTCAAAGACACAAATTCTTTTAACGATATGATCACCAAAGGTATAAAATGTGAAAGGGCACTCATCAAAAAAGGACTCATCAAAATCTTTAATGAACCCAAAGATGGTCCTCGCCCGCGCTTCAATAGTGATAAACCGAACTTCTGGAACAAGAATAAGAATATCGTCAACGATGGAGTTGTGGATGCTCGAACTATCCAAAATGCACAACCTGTGGTTCGATTTGCAGGACAAAATCCTCCACCTCAAAATAACACAAATGTTCCTCCTAATCAAGGTCGCATCACATCTCATGATGAACCAAGACCTCGTCCACAAAAAACAAAAACGTACATACACTCCCTTAGGGGAACCCATTGAAACAGTGTTGCGACAACTCCTCTCTCAAAATTTGGTCACTCTACCTAAGCTATCAAACTATGAGCCTCAGGTCAAACCGGCATGGTGGAGAGATACTGAACATTGTGAGTTCCATCAAGGAAGAGGACACAAGACAAGTAATTGTCACTGATTGAAAGATCTCATTCAGGATCTTATTGATCGAGGAGAAATTGAAATTGAAGGGCATGACCCAAAAACAACCAATAATGATATCAGATGTTCAAGAATCCACTTCCATCGCAAGATCAAAGGGGTCCTTCCACTTCCAGACGAGGTCCTAATACCACTGATTATACGCAAGCTGCTTATAATTACACTGTCAATCACCTGTATGATGCCAGTGAACAAATTGCAACTATCACCTTCAAAAATCCCACCTCAAATTGCAATGTTGTTACACGTCGTGGCAAGGTCACCATCAAGGCAGCTCCACAAGGCACCACCTCCATCCCAAAGCAGTACAATCTTGTGGAACAATTAGACAAAACCCCTGCACTTATATCCATTTTGGAGCTTTTGCGTCTGTCACCCTCTCATAAAACAATCTTGGATCAAGCACTCCAAGAAGCGTCAGTCCCTGCAAACCTGAACACGGACCAATTTCAAGCCATGGTTGGAAATCTAAAGTCATCACCTTGTCTCACTTTTTCCGAAAGTGACAACTCTTCTTTCCAACAACCTCATAATGCTTCGCTACACATTGAAGGCTTTGTCAACCAACACAGGATCAAGCGAGTCTTGATCGACAATGGAGCAGGCCTAAACATTTGTACACTACAGTTGGTCACAGCATTGGGATATGCAATAGAATCAGTGGATCCTCGCAAGAAGATCACCATGAAGGCCTATGATGATGCAGAGTGGTCATCCAAAGGAGCTGTGGTACTACCAATCTGAGTCGGTCCTGTGGTAAAGCACATAATTTGCCAGGTTCTGGACCTTCCTCTGCCATATAATCTATTGTTAGGAAGACCTTGGATACATGCCATGCAAGCCATTCCATCTACCTACCATCAATGTATCAAGTTCCCACATAATGGTGCAGAGATCACAATCTTGGGTGATGCAAATCCTTTTGCATTTTGCCATAATATCAGCCATCAACCAGAGATTACTGTTCCTAATAATAGGGAAGCCATTTCCTCCACATCATATGTAAATCTCGCCTCTCTTGCCAGTTCAAACACTCCTATACCCAAGAAAGAAAAGCTTAAGATGAAAGTCACAGAGGAAGGTCCTGGAGAATACAACTTGAGTCGGCTCTTTTGTGTGGGACAAATGCCCACTTCTCCTAGAACACATGGTAAACCACAGCAGTTACTCCAGCAACCACTAATCATGCCTGCATGTGCCTTAACGCCTTTCATCCTTGGAAAGAGTCAAGAGGAAGAGACACAAGATGAGGACCTAGCGAAATGGATCTATAAAGATCCCATCACCACTGACAAACCGCAAGTTACACTTCCTACGGAACAGTATGGCAAAGGCCTTCTCATTATGCAAAGAATGGGATATGATGGTCAAAGTGCTTTGGGATATTGCAAACAAGGACGACATGAACCTCTGCTGCCATTCAAGCCCAAAGGTAATACAGGCCTAGGTTTTGAAAAAGAGATCCTTCCTAAACTCAGATTCAAAGGAAAACCTAGCAAACCATTTTGCCCGCCTACTGCAAAGAGGACACCTTTCATAATCAAAGCACCATCAAACACTATCCCCATTGCCCCATCGAGGCTCACAAACCCACCACAACCATCTACAATACCAATCATCCCACCAAACGAACCAGTAATCCCATCAATAACACCAATAGTAGTAGCAACTATATCAGAACCCGCAGCAGCATCTATGGCACCAACCATTCCAACACAAGCCACTGAGGCAACACTGTCGATACTTCCTGTACCAGATCCTTTAAATCCCATCACGGTTCCTGCAGCACCGATCACTACAAAGGTACATAAACCAATCACACCTGCAGTATTCAACTCCAGCAACATCCCAGTATGGTATAGCAATCGGATGCTGGAAAGTGATTCAGAGACCGACTCACATGAGTGGGAATTTGATTCTGTGCAACTTAACACTTCAGATGAGGAAGACACATCACCACCTCTGCCACGCAAAGACATCCCTGTTTACGGAGAAGCACAGATAAAGACCACTTGGGTACCTGAGCTGGAAACACCTTCCACAGACCCTACGTCTCATCCTACGTCGGATTCTAATAGGGAGAGTACCATCAATGACCTTCACCACACTGTCTTAACCCTCACTGATACATCTCCTGCACTTAACTTAATCGATGAAGTAATGCCCATTATCCACCCTGAACTCATTGAATGGAACCAACCAAATCCCCCATGTCTTGACCTCTTCCAAAACGATGAGGCTATCATTGACTTTTTGGAATTAAGGGATAACCTACCAAGTGGGGATCACAAAGCTGGATTCGCCATTGAACTTAATAGCGCAGCATACTTCGGGGCGGATGCCAAACCCTTCAACTGCAAAAATATAACATTAAAACATGGATCTTCCAGTGAAAACCACACTGTGGCACTGTTTGATCCGACAACAGTAAAAAGAAAGAGCGTATCCAACAGTGAAAACCTCTCTGAGGCGCCTGAGGATGAAGGGTTTGACATTCTCCCTGCTGGTACACAACAGGAACGATCAACGATTCTTATCGAGGAAACCAAAGAATACAATGTGGGGACTCCTGAAAACCCTCATATCATACATCTGGCATCTCTTCTCACTCCAGAGGAACAGCCTCAATTCATAGAGTTCTTCCAGCAACGTCAGATCAACTTTGCATGGTCATATGCGGACATGCCTGGGCTTGATCCTAATTTAGTCATGCATCACCTCACCGTAGCAGAAGGAGCCAAACCTGTCAAGCAGAAGCTTCGTAAGATGCATCCCCAGATTGCAGTGCTAGTCAAAACAGAACTCAAGAAACTCCTGGATGTTGGTTTCATTAGACCAATTGATTATGCAGAATGGATCTCCAACATCGTGCCAGTTGGCAAACCAAAAGGGGGCATCTGCATTTGTACCGACTTCAGAGATCTAAATAAGGCTTGTCCTAAGGATGACTTCCCCCTTCCAAATATTGACATCATAGTGGATCTGAGAGTAGGACATGCAATGCTTTCACTCATGGATGGCTTTTCCGAATACAATCAAATAAAGATCGCACTAGAGGACCAACATAAGATAGCCTTCACATGTCCATGGGGCACATACTGCTGGAATGTAATGCCTTTTGGTCTAAAGAATGCAGGAGCAACCTATCAAAGAGCAATGACCACCATCTTCCATGACATGATGCATACCATGATGGAAGATTATGTGGATGACTTACTAGCAAAATCACTCACCAGAAAAGGACATCTCCACATCTTAGATCAAATCTTTGATAGACTGGAACAATACCATGTTCGACTCAACCCAAAGAAATGTGTCTTTGGAGTGACCTCCGGGAAACTTCTAGGATACATTGTCTCAAGCAAAGGCATTGAGGTCGATCCAGCAAAGGTTAAGGCAATAATGGACATGCCACCTCCAAAGAATATCACTCAGCTAAGAACATTACAAGGGCGGCTTCAGTCCATCCGAAGATTCATTGCACAATTGGCTGATAAGTGTCACCCATTCACACACCTGCTACACAAGAACATACGCTTTCAATGGGATGACAAATGCCAGCAAGCATTTCAGGCACTTAAAGACTATCTCATGAATCCACCCTTGTTGATGCCACCAGATCCAAGTAGACCATTGTTACTCTATATCTCGGCAACAAGTACAGCATTGGGTGTACTACTGGCACAACATAATGCAGAAGGCAAAGAATGTGTTGTTTACTACATCTCTCGCACACTGGTTGGCTATGAACTCAATTACACACCTATTGAGCGAGCTTGCCTAGCAGTAATCTTAGCAGCCACTAAATTGCGACACTATCTGTTGACACACAAGGTACAACTCATCGCAAAGATTGATCCACTCAAGTACTTACTCAGCAAAGCAGCATTGACAGGTCGCTTGGCCAAATGGGTGATGATTCTAAGTGAATTTGACATCGAGTATGTGGATCGTAAAGCTATCAAAGGTCAGGTTATTGCAGTTCAGTTGGCCGATGCACCACTCATAGGTGATCATCCCCTCATTTCCAATTTTCCAAATGAAGAGATATTCATGATCACAGAAGCACAGCCATGGAAACTATATTTTGATGGTTCATACACTAGGCATGGCTCGGGGGCAGGCATTCTATTTATCACACCTCAAGGTGATAGCATCCCGAAGTCTTACAGGCTCACATTTCCATGCACAAACAACATAGCAGAGTATGAGGCTTTGATCACAGGACTCGGGCTAGCCATACAATGGAAATTAAAAGAACTACAAGTATATGGCGACTCCCAACTGGTCATTCGACAAGAAATAGATGAGTATCAGACCAAGGATGATAAACTCATGCCATATAAGCAAATGGTGGACACTCTAAAGACATCATTTACTACTATCACTTTTGAGCAGATACCAAGAGATCAGAATCAAGCTGCTGACGCTATGGCTACCATCGCATCTCTACTAGATCTTCCACAGAATTCAACACGCTACGAGTTCTTGGTAGAACAGCTTTGGATCCCCGCTTATGATATCCCCGAATCTGAAATGATATGTCGCCTTGTCAGTTCTGAATCCCCATGGTATGGTGAGTTCTACACCTATCTCCGTGATCATACCCTTCCTCCCAACCAATCAAATAACCAACGAAAAACCTTCATTCGCCAAACTGCTCGATATACCATTATTGCCGAAACCCTATACCGACGTAGTCTTGATGGTACTCTCCTTCGATGTTTGGAACAAGGTGAGATAACAAGGGCTTTGGAAGAGGTACATGAAGGAATTTGCGGGACTCATTCAAGTGGTCCATCACTCGCCAAGAAACTCCTGCGAGCTGGATATTATTGGCCATCTATGGAAAAGGATTCCTACTACTTTGTCAGAAAATGCAAAAAATGTCAAGTTCATGGCGATCTTATACATGCACCCGCACAAGAACTGCAACCAATCACAACACCATGGCCTTTTTGTCAATGGGGCCTTGACCTTGTGGGTAAGATTCACCCATCTTCATCCAACGGCCATAAATTCATTATCACCGCCACCGAATATTTCAGAAAGTGGATCAAAGCTGTTCCACTTACCCAAGTCACCGGCAAGCAGATCGCCTCATTCATCCTCAACTACATCATCTGCCGGTATGGTGTACCCATGTCCATCATCATAGATAACGGTCTTCCTTTCAAAAATCAGGATGTCCGTGAGCTTTGTGAGAAATTTCATATCCAACATCGCTTTTCCACCCCCTATTACCCACAAGGCAATGGTCAGGCTGAAGCATCCAATAAAAACATATTGAGAATCCTAAAGAAGACAGTCAATGATGCCGGTCGTGATTGGCATGTTCAATTGAATCCAGCATTATGGGCATATCGAACTAGCATTCGAACCCCTACAGGTGCAACTCCTTATTCATTGGTCTATGGTGCTGAAGCTATCTTACCTATTGAGGTTGAGATACCATCATTATGAGTTTCCTCGCATAATCTCATTGATGATGAAGCATACAGAGTATCCCATCTTCAGGACTTAGAGTTACTTGATGAGAAGCGACAAGCTGCATACAATCACCTCAAAGCCTATCAGCAGCGCATGAGTAGAAGCTACAATCACCGAGTTAGATCTCGTACATTTGAGGTAGGTGATCTTGTTCTTCGAGAGAATCCTCGCAACCAACCAAACAGAGAACATCAAGGCAAGTTTGAATCAAACTGGTTGGGCCCATATGTTGTCACTGCTGTATTTGGGTCTGGGGCATATCAGTTGGCTACTTCAGAAGGAGAACCGCTTGCAGATCCAATCAATAGCATGCACCTCAAAAGGTTTTATACCTAAGGTGTACAGAGCATCAGGCTCCCCTGCATATCAAAAAATACCAAAAACATTCAGAAAAATGTCCTAAAGAAAATACCAAAAACATTCAGAAAAATGTCCTAAAGAAAATACAAAAACATTCAAAAAAGTAAAGAAAAATCATGCATCCAAATAGTGAACAACCACTCCAGTGGCACCTTGGGTAAGTACGATGGTGAAAACCTGGCAAACAGGCCCCACTCGTAAAGGCAATGGCTCCAGTATCTTTCAGGCTCGTTGCGATCACATTCATACATACACACATCCATCCATCTAACCATGGCTTGTTATTTGATCTGTAATCCAAGAAAGTAGTTCATGCATCTGGCATCCCGCTTTTTCATAAATCATGTCCAAACTGGGGGCAATACCCTTACCCTAGTGATGGAAGTGGATTCTACATTGTCTTATATATCATTAAGCTCTTCATTCAAGCAATCATTAGAAAATATCAAAAAAAAAAACATTCAAACATGACTCTCAAAATACCAAAAACATTCAAAATTGTTTCACAAAATCCAAAAAACATCGGAAAACCCATCAAAAATCACACAAAAACATGGCAACACCTTGTACATATTTATCCGATTAGATACAAAATAAACATTGACAACTACTCACACACTGACCATTTACCAATCAAACCAACACAATCGACTTCAACAATCCAAACCTGTCTTTAAAACAAGGATGCATCCTTCCTTACCAAAACAAAGACAAGATGACGTTTTCTTTGACAAGAAAATTCTGTTAGGCTATCAAATGCTTGGTTGATTTGTAAGTACAATCGTTTGTTTATCTGTATCAACATCTTTCAGCATTGTTTTGTATCATTTGCACATTATTTTCGATGAAGTTCTGGGGCATGTACTAATGGTGTCTACGTGGGAAGTTCACTAAGCTACGTGATCTTATGCCAAAAATACAGTCATAGATCACTATGGCTTACTGACTACAGCGTATACCTCGACCATATGAGCATGAACCATTACCAAGGATCCTTATTCTTTATTCTTTATGTATATATACTGTTTGGTTGCAGGTACAATGCTCATTCTTTGGTTCCTCTTCCTCCAAATTGGATAAAGGTTTTATTTTCTTAGTACGGTATGAACTTGTCTCAGGATCTGATCAGCCTAAGATCAAGGAGGACGATCTAAGTCATGCACGAAAGGAGATAATCCTTGTCTGTTCCGCAAGCAATACTCTGGTTGACTTGACCCTTATATCAAGTCGTTTGTATTAACTTGCTATATTAAAATCCATGAAAGAAATACTCAGGTCATCTTGAATCATTGTGTCAAGATGCTTGTATTCTCTTCCAACATTTTAAAGCTCAATGATGAAAATAGAGCACTATGGATCGTCATTTCATCTCATCTGTTTATATATTGCATTCCGTTGCATATCACCCATCCATTCACTTATTCATATAGAGGTTTTACATGCAAAAAAAAAAAAAAAAATGAGAAAATTAAGCTGGTCTTGGATACAATCACGACCAAGTACTCTGATACATCATCAGTGCATCATGCAAAGTCTTAAAAACCCTTGCATTCCTCATAGGTCATATCATCATTGCATTTAGGTACATCTTGCATTACGTCCATTCATGACATTTTTTTCAAAATTAAACCATTGCATATAGTTCATTATTGACATTAGTTTTCATTAAAAATCATTTTCATCAATCATAAATTATTAGATTCATTCATGAGATTAACTTGTCTTTGGTTGTTTTAACTCATTTACTAAGCGTTTCATCTAGTGTAAATTATCCATTATCTTTTCATTAAACTTTTCATCATTTATCATTTGCATTCATTTCTTTATCGTTAAACGGTGCATTCATTCATTACTATGTATCTTATTATGCTCATTGTAAAGATTCATTCACCTTGCATTCATTATCATTACATTAAGGTGCAGATATTATACCCATTAGTTATTGTATCATCCCATTATCATTTGTACTTACAAACATATTTAACGCATTTTAGATTCATAAGACCATTTGTTTACAAAACATTGGTTCATACCATTTCATATATCCATTTTACGTATGCATGCATTTAAAAACACATTATCATATAAACACTTGTACTTTACATTTGTTTATCCATTTACATTCATTTACCACATCATCATATACACATTTGTACTTTACATTTTGTTTCTCCATATTACATTCATCTAAACACATCTAGATGCATATCCATACATAAAATCATTCATCTAAACCATTGCATTAACATCGTCACATAAATCATCTTATCATTGCATCGCAATAGGAAACACCATAAATCCTGTTCATAAATCATCATAAGCATACATCATCATCATGGCATTCCATACATAAAGCATTACATCATAACTCATCATAAAAACATACATCATAAACATATAAACCTGCATTCATATGTCAGTATCTCACATCATAACTCATCATAAAAACATGCATAAAAGAAACATCTCATCAAATGCATACATGTACACATATACATCTAAGCAATAAATCATCATCATGCATAAACATCCATACATAATCACATGCATAAATCATCACAAATATGGGATCTCCTCATATATATCATCTCATATATCAGAGTACAATGAAGTCTACAAAATCGGCTGTCAAGAGCCATCCAAGATACAGTCCATCAATAGACAAAGATATAATACATATATGCAAAAATGCTCTCTCAAATGCCGCTCTGGCCAGATGCTGTACCAGCACCACCCCTACCTACTCCACCACTGGTACCAGCACCACCTGATCCATCTCTCCATGGAGGCCTCATTGAACCCCCACTCCCTCCTGCATCTCCTGATCTATCCCGCCTCAAAGGACCCATCACTCCCCCACTGCTCTGCATCCTCTGTGATCGCTCGGATCTCGTCTACCGCATCTGGGTATAACTAAGAGCTCGCTGACTGAGTGGCACCACCTGCTCATATAAACTTCGCCAGTACTCTATCTCAGCCTGTGCTCGCCCAAACTGCCTCATAATCTCCCCTGTAGGACCCTGTGCTCCTACTCCCGCTCGGACTCTCTCCTGCAGCTCCGCCAATCTCTCCACCACAGTATCTCTCTCCTGCAGCACCACTGTCAGCTCTGACTCACGTGCAAATAGCTGCACATCCCTAGCTGCTACCTCTGCCTCTAATCTCTCCACCCGAGTCTGCAAATAACCTATCATATGCTCCCGCAAATCCCCAGTAGCTCCCTCCCCCATGTCCATGGCTGCCGCACCTGTATCACCCCCTCCACTAGGTCCCTCCCCTGCACCACCCTCTCCTGCACCTATATCCATCGGGATCTCTCTCTCCATCCCCCTCCCACTCAGCTGCACTCCTCCCTGCATCAAAGGACCCTGTGATATCTGCAGAGGTAGTCCACCTCTCCCTCTCTGCTACCTCGGCATCCCCAAACCTCCTCCACCTCCTCCTCCTCCTCCACCCCCACCTCCTCCTCCTCCTCCACCTCCTCCTCCATCTCCTCCTCCTCCATCTCCTCCTCCTCCTTGGCCTCCTGCTCTTCATCCCCATCTCCGTCCTCTCTCATCCTCAAATGATGGGATCGGCTCAGCTGGGTCTAATATCCGCAGGATCGGGTGCGCCGTCCGATACTGTGTATACTCTGCTGTCACACCTGCATCCACGACCCTCGGTCGTAAGTCCCATGGCCTCGCCTGCAATGTCCGAAACTCTGCCAGTGCCTGATCATACGGTAGCACTAGACCCCATGCATACCGCTCTCGGATCACTCGTGCATACTCCCCTGATCCGGTAGGCAGTCCCTGCTGCCATCCAAACTGCCTCATCACCCGTCCTGGCACCTGTCTCTCCACATGATAAGAGGTCCTCCCAATGAGGAATCGGGTCATGAAGCAATACGATAGTGCCTCTGCATCATCCTCCCATGGCTCACACTCTAAGTATGGCTGCCAGATCACTGCATCTAGGTCATCCAATGCCCGCCGCCACCACTCTAACTTCCCCAAGTGGGGCTGACTCATCATGCCACTATACATAAACATGTATGGCTGGTCCACGGCTCAGAATCTGAGACTCACCGGTCGAGTCACTGGTAGGTGCTCCCATGCCCACACATGCAGCAGCGTCATGCCCACTGCTAGCGACCCCCGCCCTTTGTACACTACCTCGTGTAACTCCTGATACATGTGCGCTAACACGCACGGCCCCCAGGCATATCGGGTCCCCTTAGTCACCATCATCTCTATCACCTGTCCCCATCCCACCGCCAATCCATGTGACCGCCTGTCTGGACACAGAAGTCCTCCCACGATCCCTGACAATACTGCTGGAAGGGGCTCATATAGTGCCGCTATATCCTCCCATGCGATCGAGCCATCATCAATATATACATCCTCCTCAAAAATAAGCTGACAAGACACCGTCCCCCAGGATCTATCATATGTCACCCGCTCTCCCTAAATTGGAATCCGGAGGATACGCCACGCGTCCTCTAAAGTCACCGTCATCTCTCCCTGAGCTAGATGGAATGTGCACGTCTCACTGCGCCATCGCTCTGCCAATGCTGTGATCAGGCCGTGATTCATCCAAATCACGGGCATGTGCATCACCTCGTACAGGCCAGTAGCTGCAATACAATCTATCTCTATCTGTGTCAACCGATCTCGCAATCCCTGTGTCGCGGGGTGGCGCTCGCGTAACTGCAACACGCGCAGATCCTCCTGCACATCGACATTCATCCAGCCACCATCAGTTGTTTTGTTATCAAACTTTCTTAAGTTTAAACCTAGACTATCATCAGATACTTTGATCAAGTATCTTCGGGTCTCAACAGGTAAGCAATCATGGCCGCCTAGACTTCAACAGGCATTTATTCTAACAAATGACCTAAGTCTCATTGGGCTGCTATGGTTCAAAACAACTCCCACTTCACCTCGCCATCCATCAATCATTCGGCATCAGGAGATTTATTTTGTCCAGAACTGGGGCATCTTGTTATACTAAGGCAAAAGCGCTATTTTATCTACAATAGTGCTAAATCTACACAATAGCGCTACAACCACATCAATAGCGCTCAAACCAGACTACAATAGCACTACAAAACCAAAAGTGCTAAATCCACTACACAATAGCGCTACAACAACATCAAGAGCGCTCAAATCAGAATACAATAGCGCTACAAAACCAAAAGCGCTAAATCCACTATACAATAGCGCTATTACGGGTCAATAGCGCTCAATTAACCCTACGATAGCGCTACTTAGACACAAGCGCTAAAACTTGCATACACTAGCGCTAATGAATACAAAAGCGCTCAAACTAGCTTACAAAAGCGCTATTGTGGCACAATAGCACTAATTGATTGAGCAAAAGCGCAAAAACCATAGTTCCAGCGCTCTTGCTCCAACTTGACTTTGACTCAACTCAAAACCTATTAAAAACGCATGAAAATTGAGTTTTCGAATTTGCGTACCGCTGGTCCGTAGTCCTCTGGGCGCTGGAACCGTCGGACTCGCTCGAATCGGTACTCGGTGATCGGAAACGGCATCGTAGCTCCTCTTGCTCCTCCAAATGTCGCTATCAGAGCTCTAGTTTTCAACTGGTCGCGGTCACAAATGATCCTATTTTCACCCCTTTCACCCCATTTATACCCCCTGCCGTCACCATAACTTCGCCCCGCTCATCGCCGTGGTCCCCGTGAACTTCCCGAGCCCCCCATTTCTCCATGTTTCCCCCAATTTCTTCTATTTTTCCCTAGTATACCTAACTTCTTCTCTTCTACCACCCTGCCAATTTTCATTCTTTTTCGAGGGATCGCCCGATTTTTTGAAATTTTTCGGCCTATCTCTCAAGGGGGCATACCACCCATTAAATTTACATTTTATGGGGCATTTCTTCACACCAGTTTTTCTTTCTTTGAAACGATGCGATAAACCGCACCGTCTCATAGAGGGGCAAATGTAGTCACATAAATCTGTCTATTTTAATTAAATGAATATTTCGTATTTATTTGATTAAAAATCCACTAGCCATCAATTAATTAAATTAATATTTAATTAATTTATCTCCAAACATTCTTCTATTAATTAAATAAATTATTCAATTTATTTTAATTAATTCATTAAACCAAATACAAATCAATTAAATAAATAAAATCTATTTATTTAATTAAATCCCCCTTTTCCTCTTTTGAATAAATTAAATAAAACATTTATTTAAATCATTATCCCCACCCCACTTGCATTTTCCTACAAATGCAACTTGCACACATTTATTGAAATAAATGAATTTTTATTTTTAATAAAATCCTATTTTCCCTCACCCACCAAATCCACTTGCAAAATCTAATCCCCTTCTAGATTCTTCTAACCCCTTCCTAATTAGCCTAATCCATCCCCTAATTATTGTCACATTCCTAAGCAAAATGGAGTCACTTCTCAAAGTCTAAAAGCCTTTGATAACCATTAAAGGCTTTCAACTTTCAACCGTGCTTAATTCCTCAAAGTCTTTGATAACCATTGAAGGCTTCCAACTTTCAACCACTTAATCCCCCAAAGTCTCCAATAACCATTAATGGTTAATTCAACCCTCCCACATGGTTAAAACATTTGTTTTGACTCAACCTCTATCCAACGCAAGGGTCTCATCAAGCCTTTAATGCTTTGACCATGATTATCTCTTAATCATTTGCACAAAGGTTTATCCTTGGATTAACTCTTAATCCAGTGGGTAATCCTAATTTAGGCTTGACCCTTAGTCTTTAGATAACCATGAGGTCTTCTCAGGCCTTTAATGCCTCCAACCTCTTCTTTCAACCCAACCCTATGTTGACATTTGTCACCATTTCATTGGTGTCAATTGTGCACATGGATCCCCAACTTTCAAGCTTGACCCTTGATTAAACCTTTCAATCCTGGCCATCCATTGCTCCATTTTTCCTATAAATAGAGCCCATTCCTTCATAATCCAGATCCTGAAAACTTGTATGCATCTAAGCTATAGACATTTTAGAGAGCATTTTAGCATAGTATAACTAAATCTTGTCTTTTTGGTTAAAATACATCATTTTAGCATAAAAATAGCTTTTTATTTCATATTTGGAGCTATACTACAAATCTCAATCCTCCATAAGCATCCATAGTGCAAAAAGCTGCTGAGAGCTACACTATTTTGGAACTTGGAGAGGAGAGGAACAAGGGAGAAGAAGCTAAGGCCATGCTAAGAGGCAGTTGGAGATGTCTCATGATCTTTGTTTTACTTATTAGATATATTAGCATGTCTTTTTAGTGCCTCTCTTGGAATGCCTTCATATGTTTTAGTTTTTGATTAACTAATGCTAATACTTTGTGTGTTTTTGTGTTGTTTGATCTTAGACTAAACCATTGTGCCATTTAGGAGGGCATCAAATACAATAAAAAAAAGATGTTCCTATCGGCTGGGGTGCCAATGAACATTATTGTCGCTATCGGTGAAGTGCCTACCAGTGCCGGTGCTGGTGTCAATTTTCACAATACTGCAAGGTTGCCATAAGGTTGCAAGCAAGGTTGCAATCAATGACAACACCTTCAATCACCTTCAATTCTCATTGGAGTGTGCAATGCCAACACTGCAACATAGAAAACTTAAGAGTCTGATGATTTCAAAACCATGTATAATGATGTGATTACTGATGAGCAAGGATTGGTGAAGCCGGAGAAAAAGATAGTAGAGAATTTAGGATTTGTTAACATTCTGAATATTCTTGAATTTTTGAATAAAATTGTTCAACTTGTTTTAAGAAGAGTTCATGGAGAATTTATGTGGCTAGATTCATTTTTAAAAATTTCTAAGGAAGTTATCAGGGCTATCACTAGTTTACCCTCAACCGGTTTTAGACCTAACTCAAAGAAGAAGATACCTAACAAGGGATTAATGGAGCTAACTGGAGCAACTTATGATAGCAGATCTCTTAGGGTAAATGATAACACTGATGCTAATGTAAAAAATGTGAGCATGGTTCTTGGATATAGAGTTACTCATGCAAACAGATTAAATTTTGTTTCTAGCTTGTGTATTCACAGTGCTTATGAGATGGTTAAAAATAATGCAAGGAATGATATTTGTTAATGGCTTAAGGATGAGTTGATTGACAACCTAAAATAGATTACGGGAGATAAAAAGGGAACATTCTGTTTTGGGAATCCCCCGGTATGCCTAATACTTTATTTCACAAAGGAGATACCCAGCATTGGACATAAGGATTTTTTATTTGATATTCCTGTTGGTAGACAAATCTTGGAAGGTATTATTAGCTTTGGTCCTAATAGTGATGATATTGCTGAAAAATACTTCAATAATTTCCAAACTAGAATGAAGGCTAGAGAGAGGTTACCGCAGAGCATTATAGACAAGTATAACAAGGATATATGCTTTGTAATCAAGCAAGATGAAACATGGATGGAATTTTTCTATCCTAGGACTATTTGGGTAAATGAAATGGGTTATGAGGTTGACCTAAATGTTTTGGAAGCTTATGCCAAAACACTTCTTGATGCACCTAGGGAACCTTCTGAGGAATTCTTTGAAAATGTTGAAACTATTGCAAGTGATGTTAATAGGCAGAAGAAGAGTAAGAAAATAGATAAATACATCAGAGATGCATCTAGGAAAGAAAAGAAAATCAAAGAAAATGTAATAAAATTGAGTGGTATTACTGCTAGTGAGCTAGAAGGATTGGAACTGGTAGCTCATGTCTCACCGGTCAACACTTCATCTGATTCAAACACTGGTAAAGTTGTAGAATTCATGAGATTAGTAAGGAAAAGGAAACCTTCACTAGTACCTTCTCCTTCTCCCAAAAAGACTATAACTCTAAGGAACTGATAGTAACTATTGATAAATAGGTAAAATTTGGTAACCCGGATGATATGTGAAGGCAGTTGGTCAAGTATATGATACTTAGAAAGTTATGGCAGAACCAAGCACATCCATCTCTGACTTCACACCTACTAATGTCACGGATGTTCTTTTGGATTCGATTAAGATGATTATAGAATGAAATACTATGGCATTCAAGGCCATTGATGATACATTGCCTATTCTAAAAATGATTGCACCGGCATGTCAGATTGATCACATTAATGATTCTTTAGGTAAATTGGATAGCTTATCCAAATTCATTGCTTCTAATCTTTTGATTGTAGATAAGGTGAATGAGGAAACCGTAAAGGAGATGGTAAATAAGGAGAAAAATGAATACTTTGATAAGGCTATCAAAGAGTGTAATGAAAATATTAGTACCTTATTACTGACATTAAACTCAACATTTTTGGAATTCAAGGATTTTTATAGAGAAACATGTAAGCCTCGCCATTTAACAGAAGATATTGATGAGGAGATTAGGAAGACTCAAAAGGAGATTGACGATATTGCAGATAATATGATAGGTTCTTCAGAACTTACATCAGTTTTTTATCAGGAAATGACTATTTTTTAGGAGAAGATTGAGAAACTGGAACAGGAAAAATCTAGGATAAGATTAAAGGCCTGGGAGCTAAAGAATAAACTTGGTCCAAGATTGGTCAGCCTGATATCTCAGCGTATTGAGATAACAAAGGTAGCTATTCAATCAAACAAGTCACCGAAGCAGCAAATGCACTACTTGACAGGCATGATTCAATAGATTGAAGCTCTTATATCTGATAGTGACAAATTTTTGAAGAGCTTGAATATAGCTATGGTAGATATTTTTCATATTGTACTCAACTGGTTATAGGATTTGAGGTAGGATTTGACTCCTTTGTCATTGATGCCAAAGGGGGAGTAGTATGGAGAAAAATAATGCACAGAATGGATCACTTGCTCAAGGGGAGCACATCTTTTTGAAGATCAATTTTTGGACTTCATTTTTGGACAACGGTTTTGGATTTTTCTTCTAAGTGTTTCCATCAATGCCAAAGGGGGAGATTGTTGGCATTCTACACTCATATGAGAATGGTTGATGTTTTCATTGATGGCAACCAACCGATAACAGGATTCTATAGGTTCACCGGTAACACAAACATCATCTACTGGCACCGGCAAGCAAGCAAGTTCAGTCATCGACAATCTAGTTTACACCGGCAACAATACATACCAGCACTTAGGCCGACATTTGATAATGTTTTTTTTATATGAATTATATTGTAATATAATTATTATTTGTGAGCCGACATGATGTATTGTATAGACTCATATATGTATGAGGTCTTATAGGTTTTTTCTAGATATGCAAGAATATGATTATGAAGGATATTAGAGTGAATATCAGTATATGAATTTTGATGTAATAATTTTGTGAGTGAAGAAGGAGAAGAGCAGAGTAGAGTGAATTTCATTCACCGGCAAGGTCATGCTTATGACTTTGACAGAGCTTAACCAGTACTGAATCAGGCATTGCAGATGCTATTTTGAGCAGTACATTGCCATTGGATTTAATCATCCAATCTTGTAAGTCAGTGTGACTTCCTTTTGTATTTGAGATGTGATCTCTAGGCTGTTGGCCTTCCTGCATGTGTAGGCCCCTCATTGTAAGTAATATTTATTCATATTGGCCAGTGAGTAAATATTGTGGGTTACAAATCCCACTAAGGTTTTCCCACACTAGGTTTCCTTGCCAAAACATCATGTTATGTTGTGCATTTATGCTATCTGTGTTATTTCTACTTGCTACATTATTGATTGCTTACCAGTACATTAATTTGGGTTGTAAATTATTAAATAAGTTTAAATATTGTGATTACCGGTTAGACACTGATTCACCCCCCCCCCCCTTTCAATGTCTTTGGGACTGCCATTGATTCTAGAAAATGTGATATGCATTAGGAATGTGAGAATAACCCATCCAAACCAATTCCACAAACTGGAGCATACTAGAGAAGAATCTCTAGATCAACATCATAATCCAACCACTCTACCAGAAGCTAGTAGACAACAAAACAACTAGTGTTCACATCAATGAGAAACATTAATGCATCACATAATTAGTTCCTCCAAATTGCCAACAATATCCCCCTTTAGTATTGATGGCAACACTAGGTGTGAAAAACATCCAAGTGCCAAGAAATGCCAAACAAATATCCCCCAATGGAAGAGAGCCAACAATCTCCTTAAGATGATATATCAATGAAGTTTTGAACAAATAGACCAAAATCCCTGGTACAGGAGCACTCTGAGCATAGTGAGTTCAAGGGGTCATATGATGATACAAGGCATTAGAGGAAGCTAATGAGACATATGAGGTCATTTTTAAATGTAAATGGGCCATTAGTTCCAATCAATGTAATGTAATGAAAAGATGAAAAGATGTAAAATTGTCAAAATTGGCAAAATAGGCCTAAAAAGGCTAAAATTGGGTTTTGAGGGTAGAATAGATAAATATGATGAATAAATGATTTAATAATGTTTAAAAGATCATTTAATGACTATTTGAGTGGTTTGGGGTGATTAGATTTCAAATTGTCAGTTGACAAATGAAATTGTCAATCTTGACAACTTTTGAGCAACTTTTGTTGCAAAATATTGCAAAAATGCAAAAAGGGTAGTTATAGGTGGTTATTAGTTACATTTCGGACTAAGAAGGCTTGGAGAACTATAAAATTATGTAATTAATCCATTTTGAGGGAGAGACTGGATGTGGAGGTCGAGATTTGAGAAGTGGACCAATAAAATTGTATTTTTCCTTGTATTTTCTGAGTTTTCAACGTATGACAGACTGAAATTTGTTCATTTTCAAATTGATATGAATTTTTTTGATTAAGTTATCTTATTGGGATGAAATTGAAATGAACTAAGAGTACTTTGGTTTTTATTTGGTGCAATTTCATTATCATTTGTGGAAGATATTGACATTTGTTTCAAAACTGTCAAAACCCTTACTAAGGCATCCAGTGGCCTCATAAATGTAATAAATTTTGTTTAGATGTTTTTCCAAACCCCATTTTGGGCAGGGATGAGGGTAAGGATTTATTTTACCTATCCATTATGTGTGCAGGGTTCCATGATGGCTTTGGCATATGCTTCATGAAAGTTTCAGACTAAAAAACAGTCAAATTTGGGGTGTGACTGCAACAATCCTAATGCGAGGGCAATATCTCATCTCCGAACCATTGGATCTTCTTAAATTTTGGATATGTTGTTGAGGGTTAAGTTTTTAAGAATATAATTGAAGATATTGAGTAAATAATGTTTTGTTCAAAAGTTATAGATCTCTGAGTATGGGTCTATCAAGAAGGACAACAAGAAGGTATATTTTGTTTATTTAGTTTCAAAGTTGTGTTTAATGGTTCAGTGGAGTATGTATGGAAATGGATAGAGCCTAATCGGATGTGTGAGTTCCTTGTGTACATTTGGAATTTTTGAAACCAAAGGGAGAGATTTTTATGAGTTGTTTGCTCAACAAATATTGTCATTTATGCTTTTGACTGTCCTAAAATAGTGAGACAATGTGTTGGGGGTGTTATTCTACTATGTGGAGAGTAAGGGATCAGAGGTGATGTGTTTAACCAATGAGAAGTCTTGAGGAGTGAGTTGTGTGGGTGTGGGTAAGATTCCTTAGGTGTTTGGGTAAGATCCTCCTACCCTCTGCACCACAACTATTGTGAGAAAAATGGGATGAGACAGTTATCTGCACCTCAGACACCTTAGCAGAATGGTGTTGTGGAAAGGAAGAACAACACTATGTTGGATGCGGCCATAACTATGATGATGGAAGATAATCTACCTCATATCTATTGGAGAGAAGTTGTGAGAATGATGGTATACACATTTAATAAATTTGATATCAAATGAGACACTAGTAAGACACCTTATGAGTTATAGTTTTGTCATATACCTAGAGTTATGTGATGAAGGGATATTTCTTGGTTATTCTAATGAAAGAAAAACATATAGATGTTATAACAAAAGATTTCAAAGAATTATGGAGAGTTCTAATGTCAAGGTGGATGAAAAATACAAAGGTCAAATCAAAGCTTATGAGAGAGAACCAAAAGTGGAGATGGTCATAACTGAACTAGTAACACTTGTACCCGAATAGAACATTGAACCAGTTACCCCAGTAGTATCAAAAAAAATCAATAGTAACTAAAGATTAGAGTAGGGAAATGGAAAGTTAGAATACTTCTAGGTATGTAAGGTTAAATCATTCAGAAGATCACATCATTGGAGACAAAAGAAAAGGAGTAATGACAAGAAGAAGGTTGGTAGTTGAAGAGGTATGTTTAATTTCTTAAGTTGAACCGACATCAGTAATTGAATCATGTAAAGATGAATGTTGGATGAAAACTATGGAAGAGGAATTAGATCAGATAGAAAAGAACAACACATGGACTTTAGTTCCCCGACCTAAAAATAATAATGTAGATTGGAACTAAATGGGTTTTTAGGAATAAATTGAATGAGGACGGACAAGTTGTGAGGAATAAGGCTAGATTGGTATGTAAAGGATATTCTCAAAAGGAAGGAGTTGATTATGATGAGACTTTTGCTCTGGTAGCTAGGATTGAAGCTGTGAGATTATTTATTGCTTATGTTGCACATAGGAAATACAAGGTTTATCAAATTGATGTTAAGTGTGAACTTTTTAATGGAGATCTTAAAGAGGAAGTTCATATTAAGAAGCCTGGTGGATTTTCACTTTCAAGTGACAAAAACATGGTTTTCAGGTTAAGGAAAGCTTTGTATGGATTGAAACAAGCCCCTAGAGCTTGGTATGCTAGATTGGACAAATATCTTTTGAAGCTTGGTTTCACTAAAGGTAATGTTGACAGTAACTTATATTATAAGATCACTAATGATGACATATTTATCGTTGAAGTCTTTGTTGATGATATCATTTTTGGAGGTGAGGATAAGTTATGTATGGAATTATCTGATAATATGAAGAATGAATTTGAGATGTTTATGATTGGGGAGATGAAATTTTTCTTAGGTTTGTAGATTACTCAGACTGATAAAGGTATTTTCATCTGTCAAACTAAGTATGCTAGAGAGTTATTGAAGAAATTTGGTATGAAAAATTCTAAACTGGTTGGTATTCCTATGGTTACAAGTGATAAATTGACAAAGAAAGATATACCAGCTCTAGTAAATCCTAAAAGGTATACATCTATGATTGGAGGTTTTTTATATTTGAATCAGACTAGACCAGATATGATGAATGCAGTTTGTATTGTATCAAGATATCAGAGTGATCCTAGAGAGAATCATGAGATTGTGGTGAAAATGATTTTTTAGTTTTTGCAAGGAACAACTAAGTATGGTTTGTGGTATCCTAAAGATGATGACTTTACACTATGTGCATATACAAATGCAGATTGGGCTGGAGATGTTGATGATTTGAAGAGCACATCCGATGGAGCCTTCTTTCTTGAAAAGAAACTTGTTTCATGGATCAACAAGAAATAATCAGGTACTTCTTTATCTACTGTTGAAGCTAAGTATGTTGTTGCCGCTACTAATTGTACACAAATTCTATGGATGAAGCAAGATGTTCAAGGATATAAGGGTAGATTGTAATGAATTGGTAGTTATTCACTATGATAACTCTACTGCTATTAGCGTATCAAAGAATCTACTATTCCATTCTAAGACAAAGCACATATCAATCAAGTATAATTTTTTGAAGGAGAAGGTGGAAGCAAATGAAGTCAAACTAGTTTATGTGAATACTAAAGAGAAAATTGTAGATATCTTCACTAAACCTTTGCCTAAGGAATCATTTGAGTACTTCAGAGACAAATTGGGGGTTTCTGCCCCTCCAATAGAGACTTGAGTGATGTTGATTAGCATCAGTCTAGTATGCATTTATCAGAGCTATCATTTATTATGGATTGATGTGTTGGTGCTACTACTTAGGGGGAGTAGTCAGCTGTGTTGTTCAAAGGATCTATGATTTTTTATTTTTATGTCAGATTTTTGACATTGATGTCAAAGGGGGAGAGATATATATGTGAAAAATAGAGAGATCAGAGCTTAACAGAGATATCTTTCACAGGGGGATTGGTGCAGAGGGTAGGAAGATCTTACCCAAACACCTAAGGAATCTTACCCACACCCACACAACTCACTCCTCAAGACCTCTCATTGGTTAAACACATCACCTCTGATCCCCTACTCTCCACATAGTAGAATTGTATATGGTGAAAATGGATAAAACAATATTGAAAGGCTAAATGAATTCAACCACAAAACCCTAGCCTAACAACAATAAATATCCACCATAACATATGAAGATTACCTAAGACAATGCAAATCAAATGAAATCACAAATATTATACCATCACATGTCCAATAGGGTTTGGATCTACATTCTTCCTATCTCCATTGATCTTTCTTGATATATTTGCTCTCAGATTTTATGTGCATAAGAGCTCAACAAAGAATGGAATGTGGTTACAAGTAGGATCGCATATGAAAGTGCCAAGCGTAATGTAGTCAATTGATCAAGTAGTCAGGTAGGGTTGATAATGAAGGAAGCATCTCCTTATATAGAAGACACTATAAGAAATGGAGGGATAAGATTGAGAGGTGTAAAAGAGGTCGGCTATGATTAGAGGGTAGGTAAAAGAAATAATAAAATAATGAAAGGGGTAGGTAGTGTATGAATTAAGAGATGAATGACATCTGTCATGGGTAGAAAAGGTTAATGAATTAATTAAATAAATAAAGATTTATTTAATTAATACAGGGAGTGAGATCAATTAAATAAATAAGATATTTATTTAATTTAGGAAAAGGATAATTTAAATAAATAAATGTATTTATTTAAATGAGAAATAAGGCTAGAAGAGGATAAATGAATTAATTAAATAAATAAAGATTTATTTAATTAATAGAAGAATTAAGCTTAGATAATTAAATAAATAAAATATTTATTTAATTACACTGGACAATTTTGGGTGTCTACATTTTGCCCCTCTTTGAGACAATGCGGCTTGTTGCGTTGTTTCAAAGAAGATAAGATGAACTGATACAGAGTTGCCCCAAGATGGGAATGATATGCCCCCCCAAGAGATTGGATGAAAATGTGTGAAAAGACCACAAACAATCTCTCGATAAGAAAAAAAGGCTAGAATGGACTGACCAGATAAAGTGACAAAGTCATGGGATAATGAAGACTGACACAGGAGACTAGGGCTAGGGTAGTCTATAAGATAGACCACGAGGGGAAAACATCCTCATTGTCATCCACACATCCAAGAGATCAGAGTGCAGAGTGAGATAGAGCAGCAGCAGTCAGCAGCAATGGCAATGGCTCACAGATTCGATCGTGTTCACCGATTTCAGAGGCCAGCAGAGGTAGGAGAGCCAGTAAGTACCACAAAACCTCCTTGTACTTTGATGCATTTATTGTTGTCATTAATGCATGCTAGGTAGAGTAATAAATGCACTTAGAATAGAGTCCAAAAAATGTCCAAAATGTGTAGGCGTGTCTGCATTGGTCCCAAGCGTGTTTATGCGGTCTAAAAGAGCGTTTATGTCATGAAAGCACGTTTGTGTCCAAAAATGTGAATTTGTGTCTTCTAGGTCAAATCGGCAGTTCTGTGATGAACATACGCTGTCGATTGGATAAGCTACTGAGAGGATACACTCAAGCAGGTCCTCTAGGGAAGACTAGGATAACAAATAGGGCTAGGATTGACAATTCTGTGATAGAACATGCATTGCCAATTAGGAAACTACTCAAGAGGATTCACTCAAGCAAAGGCCCTAGGATAGGATAGATCAAGGCACTTTGTGATGAATAGTGAGTACCAAGATATAGTACTTTGTGATGAACAGGGAGTACTAAAATATGAGCAGCACTTTGTGATGAACAGTGAGTGCAAATGTGAGCAGCACTTTGTGATGAACAGGGAGTGCCAAACACATAGTACTTTGTGATGAACAGGGAGTACCACTAGGATAGAAGCAACACTTTGTGATGAATAGTGAGTGTCACTAGGACTGAGATGATTTATTTGTGTGACTACAGGAGTATTTGCCTATGCTGGAGTCATAGGAGAGATTCTCATCAACTCAGAGGTTGCGACCTGAGTTGACAACCGAGGATCGAGTTGCGATTGAGGCTATGGGATTGAGACATATTCTGTATGTGCCTGAGTTTCGGGAAGACATGGGATTGCTAACTGCACTGGCGGAGAGGTGGCCCTTAGAGACTTGTACTTTTCATTTGCCGATGGGAGAGATGATAGTCACCCTGGAGGATGTATACAGGATATTGAGGATACCGATCAACGGGGAGCTGATACCCTACGATCAAGATGGAGATAGGGAGGCATTGAGACGAGTGTTCTAGGATCTGGGACTAGAGATGAGGGTTGGACATGTGGCATGGGACATGATGACACAAAATGGATTAGCATTACCAATAGGAGTGATCAGTGGGTTCCTTTGTATCAGTTTTGTACCATTTTGTATGATGATGTAGACACCTGTGGGTGATTGTAGCGATATGATTTTGACATCATTGTATCATGACACTTTATATATATATATGAGATGATTCATCTTTGCGGCAGCTATATGCATGTGTACCTATGTGATGAGATGTTCTTATGTGATGCTTATGATATGGATGCAAATATGTATATGATGCAATACAATATTTTTTTCTTTTATGTTTTTATATGTTATGCTAATGCAAATGTGAATGTATGAAATGTGGATGGATATGACAATGCTAATGCAAATGTGAATATATGAAATGTGGATGGATATGACAATGCAAATAACTATTTACATGATGAGAATATAAAATGTTCTAACATCTGTTGTGTGCAGGATGTGATGCAATTGTGATATCTATATGTATGTATGGAATGCTAACATGTGATAATGTAGGTGAAACTACATGAAATGCAAATGTTTTTGGTGTGTCATTATACTCAGTCATGTGATAGCAGGCTACATGGACTCAAGAGGGATGATGGAAGTCAATCAAGAAAGGGGGATGGAAGACAAAAGATATGAAAGTGAAAGAGCTTCTTGTGCATTATCATCATTGAGCTTTATTATGGCAAGTAGGTTATGACAATCGAGGCATATGTTCGACCCAAAAAGTTAGTGTACCCATTTGCATGGAGATAAGACAGTCACAAACAAGGAATTCCCTAGTTCACACTAGACTCACAGTGTCCTCATATCCTTGGACAAGTCATAGCATTACTAAGAGACAATCCACAGACAACAAATACAAATAGGTGATGATACCCCATCCTCGCCTTTCTAGTCAAAGACATCCTGGAGATAGAATCTCTAGTCAAAGACATCCCGGAAAAGATAAAAGACATGTCACCAAAAGATAAAATCAAAAGAAAACCAAGACTCGACACCAACATCCACTGTAGTCCTCAAGTTTAGTGTCTCTTGTCACTTGTATAAGTCTTATTTGATTGTGGTCACAATGTTTACTTTCACAGAAAGGATAGATAGCACTGAACCATATGTTGTCTGAGTCTATTGAAAGATTTGATTTGTTGAAGCCCATTATTGCTGCTGTGTCTCATCTAAAACTGATTGAATCCATGAAACTGATACTTTATTATGGAGAAGATGAAACTTTATTGTGGATCTATGATGCAAATGTTGCTTTATTGTGGATTGTGCGTGGATAGACTGAAGGAAGCTGGAAGAAACTATACTCCTCGAAATATGTGATGTTCTCAGTTCCACACCCATCACCAGACGTAGGATTTTCCTTAGCCACAGATAGGAGATGATTTATTATGGATGGAAAGGAGTGAAAAGGGAGGTTTATTATGAATGGCTAACCAATCTTGGGTAGATCAATAACAAGCCATGATGGGAATGGGTAAGTTTATTATGGATGAATTGGTCATGAGTGTGTGCAAAGTGAAGTGATGAAAGAGAATCCTAAAGGAGGGAGGAGCAATGTCTCTACACATGGTGCTAGTGACCCAGTTTTCACCATGGTACTTGCCCAGGGCGCCACTGAAGTGGTTTTCACCGTTGGACGAAATTATTTCTCTTTACTTTTTTTCGATTTTTCAATGTTTTTTGTGTCACAAGGCACCTATTTGCCAGGTTTTCACCAAGTAACGATTTTTTTTGTTTTATAATTTTTTTTTGTATTTTTGAATTTTTTGATTTTTTTTGTATTTTTGAAATTTTTAATTTTTTTGTATTTTTGAAATTTTTGAGTTTTTTGTATTTTTTGAATTAGGATATTCCAAAGAGCTATGTGTAGAGCCTGCGAAGGTGCATGTTGTTGATAAGATCCTCCAAAGGTTCACCTTCTGTAGTTGAGAGCTGATATGCCCCAGATCCATATGCTGCTATAATGATGTAAGGACCAAGCCAATTTGGTTTGAACTTGCCCTTCTTCTCTCTGTCTTGCTGATTTTTGGGGTTTTCTCTGAGAACCAAATCACCTACCTCAAATGTGCGAGGCTTGACTTTGTGATTGTAGCTGCATTGTTCCTTGACTGAATGATGTGTAGCTCGAGTGACTGTCTTCCTTGATGAAGGAACTGAGATAGAATTACTAGTGTGTGGACTACATAGGCCCATATGCGTGTCACCTGAAGAAGTTTGGGCACCCTTGATAACAAAGTCCTTCGAGGAAGCTCCATTAAAGGTCCATGATGTATTGCTAGAAGGGAAAGGATAGGTGGAACAATTGGATGAGTTATGAAGTCTTATGACTGTGAAAATAAGTGAAAGTAGGATAGCATGATGGAGACTTAGGATCAACAAGTGTTCTTTTTTACTTGAAATTGTAGAACTTTTACCCCCAGTTATTTTGGTATTAGGGGAGATCAACTCTTGCTCTTTTTCTTGCATAGGATTTTTATCCTTGACTTTGATTTTGGTAGAATCCAATAGCTTTTGATTTTGATTTGGACTAAAGGACTTCTCTTTATTTTTTACTTTTGGATTTTTCTGTTCATAGCTTGATTTTTGATCCCCAATAAGTAAGGGCTTTTGTGATTCCTGTTGATCCAAGTCTGGAAGTGGAGTGGAAATGGAATGAGTGGATGATATGGTAAAGCTATGTGAGTTATCAAGAGGGCTGGCGATATGCTCAATAGATTCTTCATTGGAACCACTCTTAGGACTATTGATATCAAGAGATGCTTGCACCACTAGAGGAGATTTGCATTCAGACTTAGTAGCCACAACACTAGGTGGTTCACACCCAATTCCTTGGCATTGCCATTTTTTTGTAGGTTGTTCTTGTTGATTGAATACCTTAGGAGATAGCGGGAGTTGATCAACATGAAAGATATACTCACCACATCCCATGTCTTTAAACTTGAACTTTTCTTTGAGCTCTGATTGTTTGGATGTAGAAGCATTAAATGATTCTGGATCCACATATGCTGATGAAGGAATAGATTCTCTATTAACTGGAATTATTATTTTTGATCTAGGTCACAGGTTGTTGCAATATATAAATGGATTTGGGTCAGCTTTGATAGTCACTTCAACTCCATTGTGTGGAAACTTGATACATCGATGATATGTAGATGGTACTGCGCTCATCTCATGAATCCATGGACGTCCTAACAATATGTTGTATGTGAGCTCTAGATCAAGGACTTGACAAACAACATCCTTTGTAATTGACCCAACTCTAAGAGGTAAGGTGATTGTGCCCTTGGATGAGTGCTCTTTGTCATCATATGCCTTGATGGTAATTTTTTTTGTAAAATTCACAGCTTTATCAAAATATCCCAATTGTTTAATAGTGCTCAATGTACAAATGTTTAGACCTGCTCCTCCATCTATCAGGATTCGTTTTATTCGATGTTTGTGTATGAAGGCTTCAATGTGTAAAGGTGCATTATGTGGCTGACTCACAGAGGCATCATCGGCTTCTGTAAATGTAAGGGAGTGTGGAATGGAAAGGTATCCCACCATGGCTAACTGGTCCACGTTCAGATCAGTAGGAACAGCAGTTTCTCTCAAGATTTTGTCAAGAATGGATTTATGTGTGGGGGATATGCGCAAGAGTTCAAGTATGGAGATGAGTGCGGGTGTCCTCCCTAATTGTTCTACAAGGTCATACTCAGGTTTGGTTGATGAGGAAGCGGTGTTCTTGGCTGGAGCACCTTGCAAAGTGATCTTACCTTCACAAGTTGTAACATGACATTTCGAGGTAGGTTCGGAAGAAGATCCAACACCTTTTAGGACAATCTTGGGTCTCCGGGTAAAATTCTCAAGGTTTTTGTCCTTGATGATAATGGTAGAGACGTAATTGTCCATTGAAATGTGATTGATAGTTGAATCATAGTTATAGGTTGCTCCGGTATAGTTGGTTTGGTCATCTGTGGCTTTAGCTTTTCCCTTGTCATTCTTTGGGAATGGTTCCTTAAACATCTCATGTTCTTGATTGGATGAGTGCCCTTCAATCTCAATGTCACCCCTATCAATGAGATCTTGAATGATGTTCTTCAATCGATGGCAATTTCCTATCTTATGACCCTTGCTCTTATGAAATTCACAATATTCATCATCATTCCACCAATTTGGTTTAACCTTTGGTTCATATGGAGGAAAATCTAGAATAGTGATTACCTTGTTTGCCACTAGCCTTTTGAAAACTGACTCAAGTGGTTCTCCCAATGGGGTGTACTTCCTTCATGATCTGGAAGTTGTTTGAGTATTCACTTGATTGTTTGTAGAACTTGATCCTGAAAAGATGAATTTGGGTCGCAATGTGTTGGCATCAACAACACCATCATTGACTGTGTTCTTGTTTTTATTCCAAAATCTTGGCTTGTTTTTTCCTTTAAAGTCATCTTTGTTTTCCTTGAATATCTTGAGGATGCCTTGTTCAATTAGGACCTTCTCTGTTGCTAAGCATTTTTCAATGATGTCCTTGAAGGTGGACAAACAAGCTTTCCTTAAGTCATAACCAATGTCTTTGTTAACATTCTGGGTGAACATTTCTACCATTTGTTTTTGTGGAATTTCACAAGAGCATCTGCTAGCTAGATTCCTCCATCTTTGTAAAAATGATGAAAAAGACTCTCCATCTTTTTGCTTGGTGTTGCACAAAGTAGTGATTGATATGTCTATCTCTATGTTGTAGGAGAAATGTTGGATAAATGCCTCTGCTAAGTCACCCCATGACTTAATACCAGGTGGGAGTTGGGAGAACCATTCCATAGCTTTATCACCTAGGCTTTGTGGGACTAATCTCATCAAATATGTCTCTTCTGCTGCTACCTCAATGCAATCTGTGAAAAACTGTCTCATGTAAGTTCCTGATTTGTTGCTCCAAATTGCTCTTAGGTGGAGATCGACTTCTTGGACCATACCCCATGCTTGAGGCACCAATTGGAGAAGGAGCATGCTGCATATATGGATGATATTGATCATACACATGTTCATATGGAGGAGGTCTATAGTGATGCGGCGTATATGGACCACTTGGTATAGATTCATGTTGAGGAATGAAATATCTATTTTGTCCATGTATACCATACTCTACAGGCATGTCATGTTCTAATGTGTTGCCCCCAAATTTGACACGGGGTTTCCTTGTGTCCAAATTTTGAGCATGCCTTGGAATATCCAATTGCTTTGGTGGTTGATCCTTAGTATTGGTATGTGATTGAGCATATCTTTCTGCATAAGACTTCCATAATGGTCTGCGAAGGTGAGTATCATATGCTTGACCATGTGTATGTGGGACCTTTGGTTTTTGAAATAAAGATGATGGTGATTTAGGCACCATATGTGGTCCTCTATTGCCTCCACTATTAGGTCTCCTTTGATCCATGTTGGAGTGAGGTTGTTGCAAAGGTCGATTTTCCATTATTTGAGATATGTCAAAATCATGAGGTATCTTGGCTCCACTTTGTGCCATCATTTGTAAGAAGTATTGTCTATCCCTCCTTATTATTTCCTCAACCAATCGATTGAAATGGGGATCCATAATGGATTCTTCCACATCTGCTGAATGTACTAAAAAGTTGTCCATATCATCATTGTGTGTATCATTGTTGTTTGTAGTGTCCATGTTCTCAACATTTGGAATGTTTCTATAGGCATCCATGTCAGGTAATGTAGTATGTTCAGAATTGAAAAAGATATCATTGTCATACTCATAAGAACTCATGTTTGCGGACTCTTGAGCCTCTTTAGTTTCTCTCCTAGATTTTTGAAGATGGGTTTCAACCATGAACTAGGTATTGACCGAGATGTGTGAGACTAGATGAAAAATGGAAAAAGTGTGGAAGACCAAGAGTTGGATGGAATGTAAATGAATCTGAGGTGTACTTGCAATGTCCAAAGTGTAAGACCAAGTATTTATGTAGTAGAGTAGGTGTGACTTCCAAAGAGAGGATAGTTTCTCTTGATGAGGTAAGTTGACCTTGACTCTAAGTAAGACCAAATGAGACCCAAAGGTGATAGACCTTGATGAGGGACCACTTAGCAAAATGTTGTTTTATGTAGTGTGTTGACAAAGTATGATGAGGACAAGCAAGTGACCTTTTGACTCAAGTTTAGACAAATGTAAATTTAATGCAAGATGTAAAGCAATGATGGACTTTGTGAGACCCAAAAACAAGTTGAATGCTAGATGAAAACCCAGAGAAACAACCTAGGAAGCTCAAGAATTCTGAAACTAATTGCTCTTGTTTATTGGACTATAAAATTTTTCCAATTTGTGAAGTTGTTTTTTGTGACCAAATCTGAATGTTTGACTGTTTTTCATGACAAGAGGACACAATGTTGATGAGGACTCAATGTTTGCAAGAGTTTAGACTGACAATGACTCCAAGAAAAGTGTTTTGTTTGATGTAAAATTGTTTTGCTTACACTTGAAGACACAAAAGACACAATGTTTTTTTATTTGGTCTTTAATGTTTGAATGTTTAAAATAAGTCAAGCACAATTCTTATGGCTGGCCAAGACAATAGTTGTTGATCCCACATGGGGTTTTACCCCCGAGGCTACGCTATTCAGAGTGGATACTTAGATGCTTGACCTCACTGTCTCCACCCTCGACACTCACTTCTCGAGTCAGCCAAGCATCGGTCCCCATGAAAACTCCCCGTGGTGAACTTTTTATCTCTACTAAGAACCGTATGTGTGTGGGCTGCTACCAGAGGTCCGACCTCCTGCCTCAACAACTAGAAGGATTTTGGCTTCTAAAATAAAAAGGTGCTAGTAAGGGCATCTGCTCGTGTGGGCATACGTGTGGCACTTTCAGCTCTATAAATACAGAAGGCTCCCAGCCGGTAGGGGTTATGCCCTACAACTAATCAAATAAATTTGATCAAACGGGTTTATGGGGAGACATAGTGTTGGTATGAACTAATCAGCACACGTTATCCATAGTTTTTACCATAAATACAGTTGTTTATAGTGGTTTGGAAGAGGTGGGTTTTCCTCGCTACCACTTGGGTCATTCTCTTCTCACTAGTAGTCCTAATGACCACATGGGAAGACAGGCCCTCTAAAGATTAAACAAAAAGAGCCTATTGCTCAAGACACAAAAGACAATGATTCAATTTTAGTGCACCAATTGAAGTGTTTGCTAGTTTATGAAAACAAGGCACACAATAAAAATCCAAAAACCCTTGCCAAGGACCTACAACAAAGATTTATTAGTAGTTTGGATTGTTTCATATGATCACCCCTTCCTACAAGCACACAAGTTAGGTAAATTTTAGATCCAAAAGACTTTGTGAAATAGGGGCCTTTAACAATGAGTTTTGTTGACCAATTCAAAGATCTGATTCATCATAAAGAAAGGCCACCTGTAAAATTTCAATAGATTTCTAGAAATGTAAGAAAATCCAAAAAAATTGCTAATTTGCTCCAAAAATTAATGTTTTATGAAAAATCATAAAAAATTCATATAAAATGCAAAATCGATCCAAAAAATCTAAAATTTTTACTAGAGAGTCCTGATGGTCTTCCAAACCTACATAAAACAATTTCTACAACAAATTTAAGCAGTTTGTGAGATATGAGTAAAATAATGCAAAACCCTAATTTTGAAAGATCTAATTTTTGAGGAATGATTTTGCATCAAATTTAAAATCAAA
This sequence comes from Cryptomeria japonica, assembly GCF_030272615.1. Classification (NCBI taxonomy): domain Eukaryota; kingdom Viridiplantae; phylum Streptophyta; class Pinopsida; order Cupressales; family Cupressaceae; genus Cryptomeria; species Cryptomeria japonica. The sequence continues at coordinate 276,981,357 of NC_081405.1, forward strand.
AAGAATAGATCCTATGTATAATTCTGAGATATTTTTAAAAATGTAAGAAAATCTGAAAAATTCACTAATATTCTCTCAAAATTAATTTTTTATGAAAAATCATAAAAAATTTATATAAATTGAACAAGTGATCCAAAAAATCTAAAATTTTTACTAAATCCTTCTGATACTTTTTCTAACATATCCAAAAAATTTGATGCCAAAATTCAGAGCCATTTGTGAGATTTGATTAAAATAAGGAAAAACCCTAATTTTTAAAGATCTGATTTTTAGGGAAATATTTTGCAGCAAAATTAAAATCACAAAGAACAGATCCTATGTATAATTATGAGAGATTTCTAAAAATGTAAGAAAATCTAAAAAATTCTCTCATTTGCTCTCAAAATTAATTTTTTATGAAAAATCATAAAAAATTCATAGAAAATGAAAATATGCTCCAGACATTCTAAATTTTGGATTGAAAGTCCCTGATATTTTTTTCAACCTAAAAAAACAATTTGGTGTGAAATTTCCAAGCTGTTTGTGAGATATGATCAAATCTCTCCAAGATCTTGATTTTGTGTCCAAAACCCTAGCTGCACAAGGTTATTCTCCAAATTGTTTTACAAAACAGCAATATAGGGTTAGAAAAATCTGCAAAAAACACAGATCTAACAAAAATCCATGTCCCACGAGGCATGCCAAAATGTATATGGTTAAAATGGATAAAACAATATTGAAAGGCTAAATGAATTCAACCACAAAACCCTAGCCTAACAACAATAAATATCCACCATAACATATGAAGATTACCTAAGACAATGCAAATCAAATGAAATCACAAATATTATACCATCACATGTCGAATAGGGTTTGGATCTCCATTCTTCCTATCTCCATTGATCTTGCTTGATATATTTGCTCTCAGATTTTATGTGCATAAGAGCTCAACAAAGAACGGAATGTGGTTACAAGTAGGATCGCATATGAAAGCGCCAAGCGTAATGTAGTCAACTGATCAAGTAGTTTGGTAGGGTTGATAATGAAGGAAGCATCTCCTTATATAAAAGACACTATAAGAAATGGAGGGATAAGATTGAGAGGTGTAAAAGAGGTCGGCTATGATTAGAGGTTAAGTAAAAGAAATAATAAAATAATGAAAGGGGTAGGTAGTGTATGAATTAAGAGATGAATGACATGTGTCATGGGTAGAAAAGGTTAATGAATTAATTAAATAAATAAAGATTTATTTAATTAATAGAGGGAGTGAGATCAATTAAATAAATAAGATATTTATTTAATTTAGGAAAAGGATAATTTAAATAAATAAATGTATTTATTTAAATGAGAAATAAGGCTAGAAGAGGATAAATTTAAATAAATAAATGTATTTATTTAAATGAGAAATAAGGCTAGAAGAGGATAAATGAATTAATTAAATAAATAAAGATTTATTTGATTAATAGAAGAATTAAGCTTAGATAATTAAATAAATAAAATATTTATTTAATTAGACTAGACAATTTTGGGTGTCTACAAGAATAACACCCCCAACACACGGTCTCACTGTTTTAGGACAGTCAAAAGCATAAATGACAATATTTGTTGACCAAACAACTCATAAAACTCTCTCCCTTTGGTTTCACACATTCCCAATGTACACAAGGCACTCACACATCCCCTTAGGCTCTATCCATTTCCATACATACTCCACTGAACCATTAAACACAACTTTGAAACTAAATAAACAAAATATACCTTCTTGTTGTCCTTCTTGATAGACCCGTACTCAGAGATCTATAAATTTTGAACAAAACATTATTTACTCAATCTCTTTAGTGAGATTCTTAAAAACTTAACCCTCAATAACATATCAAAAATTTAATAAGATCCAACGATTCAGTGATGAGATATTTCCCTCGCATCAGGATTGTTGCAGTCACACCCCAAATCTAACTGTTTTTCAATCTGAAACCTTCATGAAGCATGTGCCAAATCCATCATGGAACCCTGTACACACCATGGATAGGTAAAATAAATCCTTACCCTCATCCCTGCCCAAAATGGTGTTTGGAAAAACATCTAAACAAAATTTATTACATTTATGAGGCCACTGGATGCCCTAGTAAGGGTTTTGACAGTTTTGAAACAAATGTCAATATCTTCCACAAATGATAATGAAATTGCACCAAATAAAAACCAAAGTACTCTTAGTTCATTTCACTTTCATCCCAGTAAGATAAATTAATCAAAAAAATGCATATCAATTTGAAAATGAACAAATTTCAATCTGTCATACATGGAAAACTCAGAAAATATAAGGAAAAATACAATTTTATTGCTCCACTTCTCAAATCTCGACCTCCACATCCAGTCTCTCCCTCAAAATGGATTAATTACATCATTTTATAGTTCCCCAAGCCTTCCAAGGCTGAAATGTAACTAATAACCACCTATAACTACCCTTTTTTGCATTTTTGCAATATTTTGCAACAAAAGTTGCTCAAAAGTTGTCAAGATTGACAATTTCATTTGTCAACTTGACAATTTGAAATCTAATCACCCCAAACCACTCAAATAGTCATTAAATGACCTTTTAAACATTATTACATCATTTATTCATCATATTTATCTATTCTACCCTCAAAACCTAATTTTAGCCTTTTTAGGCCTATTTTGCCAATTTTGACAATTTTACATATTTTCATCTTTTCATTACATTACATTTATTGGCACTAATGGCCCATTTACATTTAAAAATGACCTCATAGGTCTCATTAGCTTCCTCTAATGCCTTGTATCATCATATGACCCCTTGAACTCACTATGCTCAGGGTGCTCCTGCACCAAGTTGTTAAATTCACCAGATGTGAATTCACCACCCTGATCTAACCTTAAGAATTTAATCTTCAACCCTTTCTCTATCTCAACCTTATCTTTAAATATCTTAAACTTTTCAAAGGCTTCAGACTTCTCCCTTAGAAAAGTAACCTACATCATTCTCTAATAGTCATCAATGATTAGCATGAAATATCTATCACCCTGAAAATGTTTTATTCTAGCAGGACCACACAAATCAGTATGAATAAGATCAATAACATCATTAGATTTATCTTGTATACTCTGAAAATAAGTTCTAACTTGATTTCCCATTTGACATTCCTTGCATACCAGATTATAAGTTTTCACAATTTTAAGTATATCTCTAACAACCTTACTTGAACTGATCTTTATAATGTAATCAAAATTCAAATGACACAACCTCTTATGCCATAGCCAATTTTCATCAATTTGTGCAATCAAACATGTCTTCTCATGAGAGTTCAAATGAAATATGTTACCTCTAGTCTGAGTACTGGTTGCAATCTCCAATCCAGATCTATTAATGATTTTGCATTTTTCATCCTTGAACTATAATTGAAATCCCTTATCCACCAATCTTCCTACACTCAAAATATTATGCCTTAAACCTTGAACATAATAAAAATTATCAATGTTATGCTTACCATCCAATGATATAGTTCCTCTTCCATTGATCATGCATACTTTGTCATCTCCAAATCTAACCAGACCACCATCAAATTCTTGCAAATATAGAAACTTCATCTTATCTCCTGTCATATGATGTGAGTATCCACTATCTATCACCCATTCATCCATGTCTTCAACTTTAGTAGCAAGGGACTTCTCCTCATTTTGAATAACAAGTTTTTGAGTATCTTCCTTAATAGCTAAAAATACCCATTCCTTTCCATTGTCAGATCCACTAGTTGAATCTTGTGTCAGTTCATCATCTAAATCAGTCATACCTTCCTCATCCGCATAGTAACATGATTTGTCTTTGTTCCTCTTGTACTTATGGTTAGGCCTAAAATATTTCTATCTTTCTCCTCAAATCTTGAATTCCTCTCAGGACATCTAGATGTAAAATGACCGATCTTATTACATGCAAAACATTTAAAAGGTGATTTTCCTTCATACTTCTTGCTAGACATTTAGGTACTCTTCTAGGAAATATGGCTTCAAGTTTCTCAAACTCTTCATCTTCTTTCTTCATTTCCTCTAGTTCCTTCACATATAAAGCTTTCCAATCACTCTTTCTAGTTGATGATGTAGGTGCATGAAAACAAGATTCAGTCTTTGCAACTCCTTGAGGACCAAATTCTTCAAGCTCAAAGAAAGATAACTTTCCAACCAAAGTATCACTGTTAACAAAAGTGTTAGATATTGTTCTCATCTCATTAATTGCAGTTGCCTTCATCTTGTAAGCCGGTGGGAAAGATATAAGTACTTTAGAAACAATCTCATCTTTGCTCAGAGATCCACCGCATCACTGAATTCCCATAACAATTTCATTAACTCTCTCCATAAAAGTTGTAATCCTTACATATTCCTCCATTTTTTAGGTTCTCATACCTCACTTGGTAACCATCAATTTTAGCAATTTTAATAGTAGGTTCACCTTCATTTAAAGTCTCCAACTTATCCCATATAGTCTATGCAGATGATTTGTTAGTTAATCCCATAATTTTTGGATCAAAAATTGCACTCAAGAGGGCTTCTCTATCTCTACAGTCATTTTCAATTTTCTTATCCAAGTATGTTGGAGTAGGATTTCCAGATGTTGGATCATAAGGAGTATACCCCTTCTTAATGATCTCTCAAATCTCTTTCCCAATACATCTCAAATGAGTCTCCACATGAATCTTCCATACTCTTTAATTTGTTGAGTTAAGCTTAGGAGTTTCTCTCCAAAAAATAGCTACTGACGAACTATTAGATACCATAGGATCTTCCTCAAGCGGTTAAGCTTCTGCAAAGAGGACCAGGCTCCAATATCGATTGTTAGGATAACTAGTGGACAACTGAGAGGGGGGGTGAATCAGTTGTCAACAAATTATTAAACTTTAAGCACACAAAACCTTTTATTGGAATGCATAAACCAAATACCGGAATAGAAGCTATACCAATTAAGCACAAACATAAATCACAAAACAATTACCATCCATCCACAACACATAACACCATAATTTGTACGTGGGAAACCCGGTAAAGGGAAAAACCATGGTGGGAAGCCCACCCACAGTCAAATAATACTTCTACAATAAGTATGTGATTATAATAAGAGGGGCCTATACATGAAGGAAGGCCAATAACCTAGAGTGCACTGCTTATCACAAAAGGAGCCTCACTAACTACAAAGAAATCTAGACTACAATTCAGAAAGATGAGTGAACTGCAAGAATAACATCTCCTATGCCTAAGTATAGTTCTGGTTAAGCTCAATACTAGAGGTCTTAATCCTCTTACACAAACCTAATTTGATCACCTATGATCGACCAAAACCTTTGCATATGATTACAACCTTATTCGTACACATATAATCCCATAACCATCTGTAACCATGAACTACAAAGAGATCTTACATCATATTTATACCAACCTCGGACCTAAACAATTAGGTCGGCCACCTAAAAGATAATACAATAAATTTTATACATAATCTCGCAAACCAATGATAAACCAAGTCGGCCTAAGATCGAAACAACATAAACCAATCAATAAATCCAACCGGTAACACATCCGGAGCATCAACCGACACATTACATAAACTAGTCCATAACCTAGAAAAATAAGATCAGATCTAAAATAGGTCACCATAATCCAAAAGAAACACCACCAATCAACTGGAACACGATCTTGATAACCATCAGCATCCTGATAACCTTCTAGAAGCTACATCAACACCACTTATCAGATCCAAAAGGCTTACTAGAACAAAAGATAGCATCCAGATCATCAAATCCTGAACCAACTAAATGCGATATGCATTAGGAACATGTGAATAACCAATCCCAATTCCACAAACTAGAGCATACCAAAGAAGAATCTCCAAATCAACATCATAATCCAACCACTCTACTAGAAGTTGGTAGACAACAAAATAGCTAGTGTTGACATCAATGACAAACATCAATGAAACACATAATCAATTCCTCCAACTTGCCAACACAAAGGTATCATTGGGAGATATTTTAGCACAATAAGATCATGAAGGAAAAGGAAGAGCTATATATTATATTAGCGAGATCTTAGTTGGGTATGAGCTCAACTATACATCTATTGAAAAATCATGTTTAGTTGTAGTCTTCACATCTCAAAAATTGTGACACTATATGCTAACACACTTAGTCAAGTTGATAGTTAAGATAGTTCCATTGAAATACCTTCTCAGTAAAGAAACCCTAATAGAGATATTAGCAAATTGGGTTACGATCTTGAGCAAATTTGATATTGAGTATGTAGACAAAAAAGTTATCAAGGGTCGGGTGATTGTAGATCAACTAGTCGAAGCACCATTGCATGATGATAATTCTTTGCACATTGAGTTTCTAGATGCAAATGTTCTTGCAATTACAAAACAAACATGGAAAATGTATTTTGATGGCTCTTTTACTCAACATGGACCATGAGTTGGCATATTGTTTATAACACCTCAAGGAGATACAATCCCGAAGTCATAGAGATTAAGTTTTCCTTATACCAACAACATGGAAAAATATGAGGCATTAGTTATGTAGACACCTAAAATTAATTAAATCAATATTTAATTAATTTAAGCCTATCAATATAATTAATTAATTAATTTAATTGTGTTGTCCTTATTCATCTTAGAATCAATTAAATCTAATTTAAGTAATCTTGTCGCAATAGGTCAATAATTAATTTATCAAATAAATTAATTATTTCTCATTCTTCTAAAATCGACCTAATCATTAATTCTGCTAAATCTTTTTTGCTTAATTAATTTTAATTAATTAACCTAGTCATGTGATTCCTACAAATCACTTTTCCTAATCCCCACTTATCTTAATTAATTCTTCTAGAAACCCTCATAATCATTCTTAACAATATCCTTCAATTTAATATTCCCCCACTCATGTCAAAAGGAATTTTAATTAATTAACCTACGAATCACTTTTCCTAATCCCCACTTATCTTAATTAATTCTTCTAGAAACCCTCATAATCATTCTTAACAATATCCTTCAATTTAATATTCCCCCACTCATGTCAAAAGGAATTTTAAATTCCCCCACTCATGTCAAAGGGAATTTTAAATTTCCCCACTCATGTCAAAGGGATTTTTAAATTCTCCCACTTATGTCAAAGGGAATTTTTAATTTGCCACTCATGTCAAAAGGAATTTTAAATTTCCCCACTCATGTCAAAGGGAATTTTAAATTCCCCCACTCATGTCAAAAGGAATTTTATATTCCTTGTTCCATGCCCACTACCTCAAATCAATCCTAGCCCTTCATGATAAAATCAATCTTGGCCCTCCATTGGCCTCCTCCAATCTATAAATTGGAGCATCTCTCCATCTCAAGGGGGTCTTCCATTCTTCTATCATCACGCTGCCAATTTCTCCTCCTATCATACTTTCCTCATAATCCTTTATCAAATTCTCAATCCTCATCCATCAATAATCCATCAAACCAAATCCTATCAAATCCTAATCTTGTTGAGCAAAAGGAGAGAAATCCACATCCACATCCAGTAAGGAGAAAATCAAGTGGAGCATCACAAGGGCGCATTTTCCACTTCATCAAGCTCAATCCAAGGAAGAGGTGAAAGACTAGGTATAAATTTGGTTGTTTGAATTTTTTTTTGTGTTTTGTTTGACTTCTTTGCATTCTAACAACATTTCTCCCTTATTCCATCTTTTTTCCCTCTTCATTTTGGCACGCCTGGTGGGACCCATGTCCCTAAATTAACATATTTTTTGCAAGATTTGTGAGTTTTTTTGTTGGTTCTACTTCAGTGCAAAAGCTCGTATGATTTTTTTGTGCACATAACAATTCTACATCTTTTTTCGTACTTGACTAAATCTTTTATTGTACATGATTGCATCTTTTGTTGTACTAGACTAAATCATTTGTCATATGAGTTTATGTTTACTTGTATCTGTTTTTTGCTTTCTATCTTTTTTCTTTTTCCTAGAGTCTCGTACGAGTTTCTGTTTGCATCGTACGAGTTTATTTATTTTATCATATGGTGAAGTAACATTTATGGTATGGTGAAGTAGGGTTTGTCGTACGAGTTGTTGCTTTCAGTTTTGTCATATTAGGAACAAAGAAGTTTTTTTTAAGTCTTCTGATATATATGGAATATAACATTTAAGTATAAGTGGCATTTCCTCTTCTCTTTTCTTTTTCTTATACTTTAAGTTATATTCCATATATATTGTCTAGATGTTTGAGAGGGGTTTTAGACCTCCAAGAGATAATGTGAAATCTAGTTTTTTGAAGATCTTCCAAATTTCAAACTTAGTCAAATTTTAGGGCATTTCAGGATCAGGAGTTTTTGGATGTTTTTGATAGCCTAACAAGTGTTTTTGTATGACATTAGTCCAAGTTCTTGATTGCCAAAAACTATCTTTCTCATACAACATGACTACTAATTCATCATTCTTGTAGGTTGCCTAAGGAGATCCAACCAAACACTATGTCATTTTATTCATTTTCTTAGCCACTTAGATCTAATTAGGGGTAAATGAACAACTTGTTTGATGTTTTTGGGAGAAGTGTAGAGGTAGGTGTGTGTGTGAAAAGTGGACCTGTATCTGTATCTGGAATACACAACACTTCAATTAAGTCATTAGATGCATGGTTAGTAAATCAATAATCAATGAATAATAAACCATTACAAAATGACCTATTGCCTTCTAGTAGATGTGAGTTTAGATTGCTCTCAGATTGCTAAGCTATCCAGTGACTAGACAACACCTAAACGAAGGATTTTTAAATCTATATGAGCATGAATATGAGCAAAATGGATGCAAGATTTAAGCTAGATATGCAAGATTAATCTAACATGATTTAAGTAATATATGAATATTTAAGCTAAATGATTTAAGCAATATGAAATAACTAATATACAATATCTCAACGCAAATCCTCAATGAACCTAGAGCAAAAACAACATAATAACAATATATTCTCCAGGATCTTTGAATGAGAGATGAGAGCCTAAATTTATAAAAAATTTAGAAAGAAACCAACGGTTGAGATCAAATGATGATGAGCGGTCAATATGTTCCAAGAGGAAGCACAATCCAGGTGAATTTATGTGATTGTATGCTTTTCTCATTTTTAAAGGAGATTGAATTAAAATCAAGATAAAATTAGGAAAAAAAATGATTTATTCTCTGTTTCATTCAATTTTAATATTTAATTATTTTAATTGCTTTCTTTGAGATTATTTATCAATTTTTAAATTTTTTTTCAAGGTTATCTCCAATTGATTTTTTTTCTCAAATTTTTAATTCTTTTTTGGTCAATTAATTCCTTTTTTGAAGATTTGTTCTCATAATTTCCAATTCCTCTTTCTTGATTTGTTTCCTTTTTTGAAGATTTATGGAAATTTTTATTTATTTTTCAAATTAATTCCTCTTTTTGATGATTTAATGGCAAATTGATTTATTTAATTAAATATGCAAAAGATATTTAATTGAAATAAATAAGATAATTGTTTAAAATAATTTACTTGGAATGATTTAATTAATTAAATAAATATTTAATTAATATTGAGTGATTAATTTTGCCATGTGACATTGATGATTTTAGAAATTAATTGTGTGCTCAAGATTTATTTAATTGCCTTTGGTTAGGACCTTGGTGACTTTGTTGAGATTAGGGGCTCATGGTTTAGATGACCATTTTTAAGGTATTACATTTGCCCCTCTTTGAATTAATGTGCAAGTAGTGCATTGGTTCAAAAAAAATTTGATGTCTAGGAGATACTAGTTCTAAACTTGATTGATCACAAACCAGATGAAGAGTGAAGTATTCAGTTTGTTTTGAAGTGATGAAACTAAACAGATTTGATTAGAGTGAAATCGATCCCAAACTTGATTAAACTAGGACTGGTGAAGAGAAAAGATACCGAACTTGAACTTGATTGATCAAGAAGAGGATCTTACTGATCTAGAACTTGATTGATCAAGATACGATGAGTGAAGATAAATTGTCCAGCTTGATTCAATGCGATGAAACTGAACACCTACTTAGACTGAGTGTGTGATCGAAGATACTCTTTAAACCCTTAATTGAGTTTAAATGAATAACCATCTTGATGAAAAGCTATGAAACTAATTAACGTTAAGAGACTGATTCAGACAATGACAATGTCAACTTGATATGAAGCAATAAAACTGATATGCCCCTAGCGATTTATTTGATTCAAATGGTCAAGAAATCTCAACTTGATATAAAGCGATGAAGTTGAGATGCCCCTAGTGATGAGGTCTTGTTTGATGTTTAGAAAATATTAGTTGCTCGACTTGCAATGAAGATTTTTGAAAGAAATTCTCAACTTTGAGGTCATGAGTATGCCCCCTCGGGAGTGAAATCGAAAGATGGCGAGGGTTGTGTAGTGATTTTAGGCAAAAAAATTGCAGCAATGGTAAGTTATTTGAGCACAAAGATTAATGTTGAAGATTAAAATTAGAGTTAATGTGAGAATTAAATTGAGATTTAGCGTTGATTAATGAGAAATTGAGCGCAAATTGAAGAAGTGAAAGAGAAGTTGATGAAAGCGCTAAGTGGTCAACATCATGAAATTTTGATGAGAGAATTGACATCAGATTTCAATTTTGATCCCAAAAATGGACTTAGAACATCTGATTTACGAGCTCTTGATTTGATTTCATCGTACTTGTGTTGATTGATTATGAGATGTTGTTCTATATGCTTTATTCTATATGTATGCATATCTTTTCAGTATAGATGAATGAATGCAAATGGAATATGGATGTTTATTTTTGTTTCTTTTTATGCAAATAAATGAGGAGAATGGGTAACTAGTAATGCAAATGTTTATCTTTCTTCATGCAATAATATGAATGCAAATAAGTATAAAATGAAATGTATGGATCTATATAAGATGCTCATGTATGCATCTAACATATCAATACACAAGTACTCGATTGGAGAAACGATGATGAAAAAGAGACCACTTAGCTGAGAAATGATGATGCTTCCAACTTCTCATTCAGAAGATAAAGAAATTAGTGTTACCATACCGAAATCACTCTAAATTAATGAAATGTAGAATGAAATGCAAGATGAGATGCAAAATGAGATACAACTGAAACCTAGTCACTGGATTTGAACAGCTTAATTTTCATCATTGAGCGTTTTACAAATATAGCAGGAAGATTAGAGTTCCTTTCTTTTCATGTGCAATATTAATTATCTTGTCTGCAATGACCCTTTTATCATTCATATCTTTGGACAGATTTTCAAGGACTTGGATTGCATGATAAAGAAATTCCCTCAAAACAGACAAAGAAATGATGGGAACCTCCCTGTAGCATACAAATAAGTGGAGTTGAGGTATGTGTGGAGATTTCACCTTAATGTGAAGGCACTTATCACAGACACCTAGTTGATTAGATGTTTTCAGATCATCAGAATCATTCCTACAAGAAGAAAACAAATAAAATATTATGCCCCAATCCTTGCTCCTCTTAGTCAAGATAGAATTCCTCAATTTACTCAGAGGGATAACAATTGAAAACCAATATAAAAGAAAACACACAAAGAAAATTTCATGCATATCTCAAATAGTTTAATCATTGTTTTGAGTTTTGTTTTGCTTGTGTACTCAGTGATAAAACTCTGCAGTAGTTAGGAGACATGTGACTGACTCAGAGTGGATGACCAGGTACCACTGACTAAAAGATGACTTGGTTGATACTGTTTAGGACATGTAAATTGATTAGTAGATTACCCTAATACTAGGATGTTTGATCAGTTTCAAGCTAGGAGGGTTCAAAACAACCAAGATGTCACAAAAGCGGCTAAAAGATATGTACAAGAGAAAGAAAAGATGGTGTACTTTAGTACAAGAGATAAGACTAACTTGGACGACATCCAACAGCCATACTGATCTATGTCATTATTTTGATTTGATCATTGATAGGAATGTCTAGTTTCAAAGAGTAAGTACCCCATATAAGACCAAACTATCTGGTTTCGAGCGTACACATCCTTGTATAAGACATGTTGATGTTTGATAGAGTTTGATAGATTAATTAACAAGACATGTGATAAGTTTGATTGTAGACCTTGAGATTTTCTCTATAGTTGATTTGGTTTGAAGGATTGTCTATGCTTTCTTGCTTCGATTTTGTCAAATTTTTTATTTAGTGTTTTTTTTATTTTTTGGATTTTGTTCAAGATGTTTTAGGATTTTTAGGATTTTGTTCAAGACATTTTATGATTTTTAGGATTTTGATGTTTGCCCCTAGTGTCTAGCAAGGTAAAAGGGATTTTGAGTACATGACTGGATAAGTGAATGATGGTGGACACTTTCAAGGACTATCTCACAATGTTAAGCCAAGAACAAGGTCCAGATATAGCAATGTAAAGAAAGGATTTTAGTGATGTAAAGAAAGGATATAGCATAAAAAATCTATATGGTCCAAAGAAGTGGCCATGTCAAGAGGTTTGTGGAAAACATGTTTTTGCATTTTTTTCATAGTGTTGATCAAGATCTGGATAGGGGACAAATAGGATAATCAAGATCAAAGGTGGTAATGAAGGATGTAAGTGAGCAATGGATAGGAGCTAAAGGGTGTGGATCAAGTGAAATATATAGGACATACAAAACCTGTAAACATCATTAACCTTGTCAAGATAAAAGGTGGAAAATGGATATGAATGTAGATAGAGTGAATGAGGGATAATGGAGGATGAAGGATAATGGAGGAAGAAGAAGAATAGATGGATATACATGGATGAAACTTTCCCCCAGTGTAAAGTGAAAAAGGATAATAGATTATGCATGATGCTCGTTTGCCAGATTTTCATCATGGTACTTGCCCAAGGCGCCACAAGAAGTGGTTTTCACTCGTGGACGAAATTATATCTCTTTACTTTTTTTCTGATTTTTTTTTAATTTTTTCATCATTTTTTTTTTCTTCTTTTTGGAAGATAATGTAGGCATGCTAGGGATGGAAGAAGAACCCCAACATCTTGCTACTTTGGATGGTACCCTTAGAATATGAGTTGCAATAGACCATGGCTATAAGGTATGCTCAAAGATGTTGGCAGGATAATGAAATGAAACTAGGGCAAGGATTTATGCAAAGGATTGGATAAGAAGGATGGAAGGGTGAAAAAGAGGTGTTGGATAATGGATGGGATGTTGGAATAATCATGTATGGATAGATGGAAATGCTGGAAAGATCAACATTGGCACATGCCTTGAGGGATGGTGGACATATGGAAGAGAAGTGAATCTCATATTTTGAGATTTGGATGGAGGAAAGGTTACAGATTTTGGGGCATAAGAACCCAAAATGGATGAAGGAGGTGATGGAGGAATAGACTTGGAAGGTTTGGATGGAGGAACAACAATTTTGGATGCCAATTTTAATTTTTCTTTAAACTGTTGTGCTTCAAGCAGCTACTTAGGGATCCACATGGCTTTATATTTTTCATGCTTTTGTAGTTCCTTAGAGCACATTGCTTGTACAAGTTTCTTAGGATCCCATATAACTTTTGACTTTGCTTCTTTTTTTGTGGGCCTTTGTGGCATTTTGTATTTTTCTTTTTCTTTTTGGATCATATTTTTCTTTGTTTTGGCATGTCTATTAGATGGGACATGTTGATCCTTGAATACATGTGGATTACTTGACTTATGACTTTTATTCTTGGCATCCAAATTGCTTGGAGAAGGAAAAGAATGTATGAATGGATAGGAATGATATGGAAGTATTTTATATGGATGGAAGGTACTTGAAGATGTGTGCCTTTGTTGATCCCGCATAAGGGATGGAGGGATATAGGGACCTAGAATGGATGGAAGCGATGATGGGGAAAGCATATATTTGTATTTAACTGGAGAAATGTAGGATTTATTAGAGATACCAACATCTTGAGAAATGTCCTTGAGGCCATGACCTTTAACATTTTCTTTAATATGGAGGGGTTCTTGCTTGTGGAGATCTACCCCTTTTCCTTTATATATATTTTGACTTGTAGGATACACTTTACTTTGGGAAGAAGATGCGAGTCCATTATGAGGTGGAAGTGGAATGTAGGGAATGATAGGATCATGAGAGGGATTTGTATGCATGATGGATGCTTGAGGTGAATATGAAGGATTATGACAAGGATGTGAAGGGATACTTTGATCTTGACATGGAAGAGGATCATTGGATAGAGTAGGAAGGGTGTTTGACTCTTCATTTTGAATAGGATCATTTGAAAAGGTGGAAGAGGCATCATGATCTTGCTTAGGAAGTGGATTAGGAATGGGATTTGGAAGGATGCTTTTCTCTTGAGATGGAAAGGGATCATCTTGGAAGAAATGGAAAGGTATAAAGGGATCATCATGGGATTCTAGTGAAATAGGATCTTTTTCAATCATTAGATGGGATTAAGGAGCTTTGGTGTCTTGATCTTGATTTATGATAGGACTTGTTTGTTCATCAGATTATCCTCTTGAAATGGAGTCACTTCTAAGGAAGAGATAGGATTTTGCATAGGCGTAGGGGATTCTTGGAAGGTGTTCATGTTTTTGCATGATGGGGAAGCATTTTGGAAAGGACCTTCTAGAGTGGGTATGATTGGAATTGGAGTGCATGATGGCATAGGATCTGGGATTTTTAAATCTTTAGAGGAACTTGTATCAATATTGGCATTAACTTGGATTTCCATAGGAGATATTCCTTGAAGGTAAACATTAGAAGTTTCATTGTTTGAAGGAGATGGTATGGATTGTTGTTGAGAAGTTTTAGGAGATCCAGGCATCATGGAAGAGATGGAGGTGACATGTGAGCCATTGCTAGACATAGGTTAATCATTTTTATCATGCTTGGTAATGACATCTGATTTCTCTTTAGGTGAATTATTATGATCTTCAATTTCAATAACACCATCATCAAGGAGGTCTTGAATTTTATGTTTTAATTCCATACACTTTGAATTCTTAAGTTCATTTTGTCTGTGATATGCACAGTACTTACTCACAAATTCACACCCCCATGTGGTATTTTTAGGCAATATGATAAGATTATGCTCAAGAAGCTCTTTCAAAGTCGACTCAATAGATTGTCCCAAAGGTGTAAACTGTCTATCTAGAGGATATTTGGAGGAAATGTCTTTATGTCTTGGTGAAGGTGTCTTGTGATCTTGTTTGAGATTTGGCTTTTGATTGTCAATTATTTGTTGGTTATTTATTGTCAAATCATATAATCATTTTAGCATTCCTTGAAGTTTCTCACTCTTGATATCATGCATTTGTTTTTGAAATGGAGTAATTGATTTATTTTGTTGGATTTTCATGTCATATATTTATGTCTTGATATCTTGAAGCATTTGAGCCAAGGTATCCATGGGAATTGGAGCTAAGGTAGCCATGGGATTCTTACTTTTGTCAAAAAATTTAGAAGAGCTTCTGGTTTGAACAAGCATTTACAATCGACAAGATCGAGAGCTAGATGTGTTGTAGAAGTCAAGATCAAATTAGAGCTAGTTGTTCAGTTAATGTAGTGATTTGAGAGAAGTAACTAAGATCTAGTCTAGTTTCAGGAATGATCTATCCTGTCTAAGATGTTATCTAAGTTAACTTAGGTTTGATAAGATGTTGTTTGAACTAGCTAAGAGATGATTGACAAAATCATGCAACGCAATGGAAGGGGTACACTATCAAGGTTGTTTATGCTCAAGAGAATGATGACAAGTTTTATGCTCGTTATAGACTGATTTGGGCAATTTTGACTATTTTGATAGACAAGATCAATAATTCATATGATAGAGGATTGGACAGAGACGAGATTCTGACACACAGCATTTCAATGACTGACGACTACCAGTTTTTGATAAGGGCTGATGTTTTGATGACTGACAGAGACCAGTTTGGACACGAACAGAGTTTATCAATGAATTGTTTGATATTATTTGATTTGTTTTCTCCAGTTTTAGTATTTCATTTTTTAGTTTCAGGGATGAAAACACAGAAAACATGCAAGATATATAATAACTCAATCACAACACGCTAACCCTACAGAAGTTGGCTTAGAGAAGAAAATCTTTGCTTGCTAACTTAGGTACACACCCAATAGCTAATCAGAATATGACCACTGAGTCTCATGCAATGGATTCTCAACACCGTATTAGCTGACTCCAAACGCTAATGGGGGCACGATATGGTAAGTGTCTTGGGAGAGTTACTATCTCTCTTGCACAAATATTATCCCTCTTTTAGAGGTGAATCGGGTAGGCTCTATCTTAAAGTTTTTAGTAAGGGTTCCATTCGGAAGGACCACCTGACTGTCACGCAAGTGTGATTTAGATACAAACCTAGCAGGATGTTGAAACCATGTATTCACACAAGTGTGATTTAGATCGTGAGGCCATACAAGATGCTCAACATGAGACACTCCTCATAAATGAAGCAATGCCACCGATTATTCCATCTCTTGGGACTTTCACCCCAGAAGCGTTTTATTATAGTGAGTTGGATTCCTAGCTTTGGTCGGACTCACTTGGGTCGTTCCCTCTCACCGAGCCTTGGGGGCTTCTCAAGAGGTAGGCCCTCTAAAGGTATCAATAGATCTCAAACTCTAATAGAAAAAACCTCAAGGTCTGGATTTTTTATTGTTCGAATGGATAAGAGCATACTCTCCTACTCTATATTTCTCCCAAAAACATGTAAAACAAAGTTCTTCCCCTTATAGAAATTGAAGTGTTCATAAAAAGATTAAGAAGAAAAAATGTTTGTTTGTAACTCCTGAGGCAACCTACAAAACAAAGATATCAGTAGTTCGAGTTTATAATATTTGGCAAGCGTATGTCTAATGATTGAATTCTTTGTCAAGTGGACCTGCAAACATTAAAATCCCAAGATTAGTTGCCAAAATAACATTAAAAAAAATCATCAAAAGAAAATTCTAGCATGCAAACTGTAAATTAAACTAATCTAACAAGAATTTCCATTTTTTATGACTATCCTAGTTATGACAGTTTTGATAGTACTGCACTCTGTCATTTATAACTTTTCAACCATAGCTAATTAGGAAAATCTCTTTAGTGTAAATGTGGAAAACTTGGTTTTACAAAACATATTACAATTTTTTTTAGATCCAACAGTTCAATAAAAAGTTATGCCCTCCGAACAGAGACCATTTTTTACTGTCACAGAAGAATAAGTAAAATGATAGTACTTCACTCTGTCATTCCTAACTTTCAAACCAGAAATTCTTAGGAAAATCGCTTTGGTGAAACTGTAGAAAACTTGGTTGAGATCCAATGGTTTAATAAAAATTATTCCTTCCAAACAGAGACCATTTTTTACTGTCACAGAAGAACAAGCAAAAAGAAAGATTTTTATTTGCAAATTTAACATGTTTATTAGTTATAAAAAACAAACATTAAATTTGTTCAAGAAACATTAGAAATCTTGTAGTCATGGGTTTGAGCCCCACGATAGGTGCCAAAAATGTGTGTGTGAAAAGTGGACATGTATCTGTATCTGGAATACACAACACTTCAATTAAGCCATTAGATGCATGGTTAGTAAATCAATAATCAATGAATAATAAACCATTACAAAGTGACCTATTGCCTTCTAGTAGATGCGATTTTAGATTTCTCTCAGATTGCTAAGATATACAGTGACTAGACAATACCTAAATGAAGGATTTTTAAATCTATATGAGCATGAATATGAGCTAAATGGATGCAAGATTTAAGCTAGATATACAATATTAATCTAACATGATTTAAGTAATATATGAATATTGAAGCTAAATGATTTAAGCAATATGAAATAACTAATATGCAATATCTCAATGCAAATTCTCAATGAACCTAGAGAAAAAACAATATAATAACAATATATTCTCTAGGATCTTTGAATGAGAGATGCGAGCCTGAATTTATAGAAAATTCAGAAAGAAACCAACGGCTAAGATCAAATGATGATGAGCGGTCAAGATTTTCCAAGAGGAAGCACAATCCAAGTGAATTGATGTGATTGGATGCTTTTCTCAGTTTTAAAGGAAATTGAACTAAATTTAAGATAAAATCAAGAAAAAACTGATTTATTCTCTATTTCATTCAATTTTAATATTTAATTGTTTTAATTGCTTTCTTTGAGATTATTTTGTTTTTCAAGATTATCTCCAATTGATTTATTTTCTCAAATTTTTAATTCTTTTTTGGTCAATTAATTCTTTTTTTATTTGTTTCCTTTTTTGAAGATTTATGGCAATTTTTATTTATTTTTCAAATTAATTCCTCTTTTGACGATTTAATGGAAAATTGATTTATTTAATTAAATATGAAAAAGATATTAAATTAAAATAAATAAGATAATTGTTTAAAATGATTTACTTGGAATGATTTAATTAGTTAAATAAATATTTAATTAATATTGAGTGATTAATTTTGTCATGTGACATTGATGATTTTAGAAATTAATTGTGTGCTCAAGATTTATTTAATTGCCTTTGGTTAGGACCTTTGTGACGTTGTCGAGATTAGGGGCTCATGGTTTAGATGACCATTTTTAGGGTATTACAGTAGGAGAGTATGCTCTTGTCTACATAGATAATCAAAAATCCAAACCCTCTAATCTTTTCTAGTTTGTTGCGTGCATACCCTTAGTGTGCATTCCCTCTCAATTTACTTGGCACACTCGCACAAGAATTGGTGAGAGGGGAATGACCCAAGTGAGTATAGCTAAAACCCAATCACTCCACTCACTATAATAAATAGGCCTTTTGGGATGAAAATCTCAAAGGACGGAGCTATTTGAGAGTTCACTCTCATATTGGGCATTTTGTAGGGCCTTTAGGTCTCAATCACGCTTGCGTGACTACATCTTTCTTGATACTTTGTAGGATTGTATGCCTCAATCGCACTTGTATGAATACAATGGATAGTCTTCGAACACAAATCCTTACTAAGAGCCCTAGGGATAGAAACTACCTGGTCCACCTTTCTCCTCTTAATCCAATCAAATCCTCTAAATCCCAATCAATCCATCAAATCAACCCCTTAATCCAATCCAATCCAATCTAATCCAATCAATCCAATTCAATCCAATCAATTTCTAATCCAAGGACCAATCCAATCAAATCAAGTCCAATCCAAATCAAATAGAATCTAAATCCAATTTAATCTAATCCAATCTAATTCAATCTAATCAAATCCAATCAAATCAAATCCTAATCCAAGGATGAATCCAATCAAATCAAGTCCAATCTAAATCAAATCGAATCAAAATCCAATAAAATCCAATCCATCATCATTCAAAGCCAATTCCTAATCCTCATCTCCATTTAACATCATCTTCATCATCTTTCTCCTTCAAAACATATTCGTCCAATTCCAATCTAGTCCCTTATTTTCAACATGGCTACCCATAATTTCAAAACTTCGTATAAGAAGATGGTCATGAAAGTTCACAGACCACCTCAGCCTACCTACCAATTCAATCCCATAATCTCTCATCCACCTATCATACCTTCATCCATCCCACCACAACACATTGCACCTAATCCCAATCCATCTCATATTCCTTATCCTTCCTCTACCTATGATAAGGGAAATCCATCTTATCCCTCATTCATGTCCCCATCGTATCCCTCAAAAATAGACCCCTCTCATCTTGTATATATATCTCCATCTTCTCCTCCATCCACATCCCAAGTGCTTGACCTAGGCAAAGAGCTCAAAGACTTGAGAAACATGATCAATGACCTAAATCAAGGGACTTGCAAGAAAACCTATACATCACAATCCTCATCTTTCTAAAACACCTCCACTTATAATCCAAGTCCCTTATACTATACTCATCCAAACCACAATCCTAATATTCCATCTCATCCTAATCCTCCACATAATCTAAATCTCCCTCATAATCCCAACCATTCACTTAATCCCCTTCATAATCCTAATCATCCATTTAATCCAAATCCCCTTTATAATCCCACTCCTCCACTTAATCCCCCAATCCATAATCCCAATCTTCCATCTAATCCCAACCCTGTTGGAATCCAAGAATACTGAGAGGGGGGGTGAATCGATGTTCTACCAGAATGATCAATTTTAACCTTATTAAAACATGCATACACCAACCGGTATACCGATACATATAGAATTGAAATAAGTAAAGAAACCAATAAGCCAATCACATAAATGAATATCATAACACAAAAAATTATACATGGAAAACCTCAAAGAGGAAAAACCATGGTGGGATTTGTGACCCACAAGATCAATCCACTGGCCATATGAAGAGATATTACAAAATATAGGGGCTTGCACTTACAGGAAGGCTTACAGCCTAGAGCACACTATTCATTCACAAAAGGAGCCTCACTGACTACATACAAATCTAGACTACAATTTGGATAAGTGATTGAACTGCAAAGATAGCATCTTCTATGCCTGAATCCAGATCTGATTAAGCTTTGTTTGTTCTGGTCTAAAACCCTAAACCCTTATTGGAATACCCCTTACATAAATATCTTCACATACATGATCTCTCTCATATGTTTCACATCTCCTTCATATTACATAACCTTACACACTTTCCTATATTTCTCAAAATGATGTAATCAACTGACCTATATACCCTTTACAATTTATCATGCCTTATGTCGGTTTACAAAGATAATTACAATATGAATATACATGTTGGCTAGTTAACATAAATACATGAATATAAAAAATAATTATCGATGTCGGATCCAAAAGATGTCGGTCTCCAATACCGATAACCTAGTTCTAAACCATGTCGACCTGCATTGCTGGTAACCAAAGAAATCTATCCAACCTGCTAGTGCTAGTGAAGTGTCTATGATGTGTGTGTCGGTACACAACTGAACTAAAATATGAAGCCAAAACAAGTTGCCATGTTGCTATCAATGACAACATATTGAAACCAACCAATTAAGTGTCAATTCCCAACAATATCTCCCTTTGGCATTGATGGCAACACTCATGTGAACAATGATCATAGTTTCAACTACCAGTTCCATTCTGAGCCTACTCCTCTTGAGATGAATATCCTAAATATATTCCACCTATACTCCCCCTAATGTATATAACTCCATCTTTTTCTTTTTCACATCAATATCACTTCCCCTTTGACATCAATTCCATCAAAAAATACCCAAAAAAGTACCAAAAATCGGGATGAAGAATGAAAGACTATACAATGAATATGTCCCAAAATACCTTACCAAAGCTAGATGTATTTGAAAATATTTGGATAGGCCTTCTCCAATAGCTCAAGATAGGTATCCCAACCAGATTTCAATGTACCAGAAATAGATACAAGTCCATTTAACATATGGGAAAATGACTATTAAGCTTTGTCGGTGTGGGCTTACCAACTAGATCTATACACTCCTTATGTATACTAAGTGAATCCAACTGGGGACTCACCAATCCTCTAATACTTGTGGCTCTCCTTATGATTTTATATTTTTCCTTCTCAAGAGAAAAAACTTGGGCTACCAAAACCAAAATTTGACCATCTATAGATGTAGTTAATGAATTCAATTCATCAAAAGAATTGGCTATACTTGCAATCTCCTCCTGAATATCCTTAATCTTTTTATCTGTCTCAACTATGAGAAAACCTATATTACAACATACTTTGTAGATATTAGTACACTACCTCAATGCATTATCTGTCAATTTCAATTTATCATTAATCTTCTTCCTTTCAGACTCAATCACTTGATCAAATGTAGCTCTTTTTGCCTATGTGAATCTCTCTAGTGCTTGCTAGTTTGAAATCTACTGCAAGGATTGAAAATCCTTTGAAATATGTTCAGTGATTATATTAAGCTTGTCAGATGGGCTCGCTTCTCTGTCAAACTTTCACTCCGGGAGTAGTCTATACAAAACAATGATAGATTGATCAATAACACCTTTATCCATAGATCCTTCATCATTTTTTGTCCAGCCATCATCATGAGTTCAGTAGAACTCATCTCGATTATGCTTTTCTTTTAAACTTACAAGATGTTAGTTGACAACAATGATAGACTCACTACCGGTTCCCTACTGGATTCCTCTTTCTTCTCCTCTGATGATTTAACCTTTATAGCTTCCTCACTTGCACCAGTGGCTTCGCCACTTGGTGCAGTCTCAGTAACTAGAGGTTCCTCCCTGGGAACTTTATCCTCATCCTGTACAATTTGATCCGAAGGACTATTGTCCTCAACATTAGTAACCTATTCATTATCAACCTTTAAACTCTCAGTATTTGTTGGTATCTCAACATTTATCTATACATTTGTATCTATCATGGGCTCAATTTCTACTATCTTAATATTTTTTTAAAATTGAGGGTGAAGTACCCATAATACCTTTATCCTTCCCTTCAACTGGGATGTTTGCAGTATCTATCTTACATTCAGGTGAATTATAGAAACCATGGTTCTCTTCAAAGAACTTAACCCATGCCTTGTGGGTCTCCTTGATTATCTCATTGACTCTACCTAACATAAGACTAATTATTCTATGCTTGTTGTTAAAGATTTTCCTATCTACAACCTCAAGTGTCTTATCCATCTCTTCTGGAGCAATAGAAACACAAATAGATAACAACTCTTGTATCTTTATATTCATGTCTTCTTGCATTGATGATAGTCTTCTAGCATCTAACATATCATACAACTGTGTTGGTATTTGGTCTTCAATTTCTATCAAGGCTTTCTTATTGATATCCAAATACAACAAAATTGATTCCTCTACCTCTCTTTGTTTATCATTATCTAAATATCCATAATAAAATTGTACATTCTTTAACATACCATCTTTAGTAATCTCATCAACTAACTCTGCACAAGTCTCTGGTGGAATGATAGTTACATTACTAGATTTAATTGCAAGATAAATGCCATCCTTCTTCTTTCTCCTTCTAGTACAGGATGAGGTTGAAGGTGTCTCTTTTGGTGCTCTTCTTTGTGCTGGTACCTTGATAGTAACTTTCCTAACTTGTTGCTTCTTAGCTTCTACCTTAGTTTCTTTAGTTTTCTTCCTTAATACCATTTTAAATGCCAAGGGTGTGTTATCTTCAGATGCAAATTCAGTTGCAATAGGTTCAAAGAATATTTCTGATTCTTTCCTCTTCTTCCCTTTCTCCAGAATAGCATCAATAAATGCTTTAATGTCCTATGAAACTTTTTCAACAATATAGGAGATAGAAACAAAATTCAGTCAGTTTGATTGAGTTACCTTGTAACCAATGACCATGCTACTGAATCTGATATCTGTGTCAATGATAGTACTAATCCTCATTGACTGCTTGTCTGATGTTGCACTGATAATCTTGTTGAACTGATCATTTGAAACTTTTTTCTCTGGACGTTGTCCAAACTGTAGTAAATTGATGATTGCCCTGATGGCCTCCTTCATAATCTTATATGGTCTATCTAACCAGATAAACTCTCCATGCACCCTACTCAAACATACCTAGTGATTTCATCTTCGAATTACAGAGTGTCCAGAATGTCAATAAACCCTAAATCCATAATATGTTGGTATTTGAGCTTAATCTTTCTAGAATCTCCCATTAGCTCATTCATGTACATGCTCTTAATATAAATCATTCCCAAATCCTCAATATGCCAGTGAATATAGGCTCTTACATCTTCAACATACATGACTCCTTCCAGAACACCAGAAAAAATGCCAACTAAATCATCCAAGGTAGAAACATGTGGATATCGCTTGAAAATTGCCCTGGGATGGTCCTTGACCTCAATAATAGTCCGATTTGTAACAAACATAGGTACAAATGATGATCTTGCTTCCATGATTGAAGATAAATACTTGTGAATTGTCGTCGGTGAAAAATCCTAAAACACCTCTTCCAATCACTAGTGAAATCACTCAAGATTATATCAATTGCACTGAATTGCCTTAGACTTCCTCTGAATCGCTCTGAATTTCTTTGAATGCAAAGTCATCAGAAATGAAGTGAATTCAACCTTTTATCCTCTAAGAAAACCTAATATTTCATTGACATCAATGACTTCTAGTGGAAGATATCGGATCGGTTAAACATCTCTATACCAGATAAGCATATCCAATGTCTGGAACATCTTCCAGAACCTCTTGCCAAGGCATATGCAGCATTTTCATAAATTTTGCCTACCCCTAAGGCATCTTCCTTAGTTACCGGGTGAGCTTCCTGCCGATGCAGGAGTAACCTCCTCTATTGGTTGAGTAACCGATGCATTACCATCTGTTGATTGTTCTTCAGTCTTCCTGACCCATCTTTGGGTATGATCTGGGCAGATTTCATTAACCTTCTCTTTTCCTTTCTCATTTGATCCTCCATTACCAACCAATGGATTTCTACTTCTACAGAATTTAGCAATATGTCCAACTCATTACATGCATAACATGTAACATTGTTCTTTTGAATTGCTTTGCTAAAACCAGTGTAATTTCTTGACCTACACTGATTAGCCACATGTCCAAATTTTCCACATGCATAACACTTTACATTCATTATGCAATCTTCTATCTTATGACCATACTTATTACATTTAGAACATTGACCGGGAGCAAAATCAGGGTTCTGATTTGCTCTATTTCTACATTTCCTAGCCATGTGACCAAATTTATTATAAACAAAGCATCTACCATTAAATTTATAAGCATTAAAATGCCTTACTGGTACCTTATAGTTTTGATCTTCATTTACAGTACCGAAACTCTATCCTTGTTCAAATCCAAGTCCACCAAAATCTTCATTCTGCCTTTGTCTCTTCAATAACTCATCTAGTTGTGCTGAACTAATCTTGAATTGTTCTTTATACTCACTTGCAATAGTCAGATCATCTCTCAAAATTATCATTTTTCTCTCAAGCTCTTGTTCATTACTCTGGAATTGTACTAAATTAGTTCTCAACATATCATTCTCATGAACCAACCTACCACATTCTTCAAATTTGTTCTTCAAAGATACAACAAGATTTTCTTCTTTTTTCTTCTGATCTTCAATCTCCTTAGACAGTCTCATAGTTATAGCTTGCATTTCATTTCTCATGACCATGTTCTTGTGACTTAGCTTCTAACACTGTTCCTTAAGTACATCTTTCTCTTCATCATCCCAATTTTGCAAAAGTTCCTTCCTCCTAGCTTGAATAGATGACAGTCTCTCCTATAGGACAAGAATGACTTCTTGAGTAGAATTCAATTCATCTTGTAACTTCAGTTTTTTCATCCTTTCAACATCATAATCTTCAAGTGCCACCTCAAGTTTCTTTTCCAAACTCATATCCATGGATTTTGGATTTAGGATCTTCCTCAACTTGTTAAAATTCCTCTGAGGCATAAGGCTCCTATACCAATTGTTAAAATCCAAGAACACTGAGAGGGGAGGGGGGGTGAATCAGTGTTCTACCATAATAATCAATTTTAACCTTATTAAAACATGCATACACCAACTGATATACTAGTACATATAGAATTGAAATAAGTAAAGCA
Source organism: Cryptomeria japonica (assembly GCF_030272615.1). Classification (NCBI taxonomy): domain Eukaryota; kingdom Viridiplantae; phylum Streptophyta; class Pinopsida; order Cupressales; family Cupressaceae; genus Cryptomeria; species Cryptomeria japonica. The sequence continues at coordinate 277,006,873 of NC_081405.1, forward strand.
ACCAATAAGCCAAACACATAAATGAATATCATAACACATAGAATTATACATGGAAAACCTCAAAGAGGAAAAACCATGGTGGGATTTGTGACCCACAATATCAATCCACTGGCCATATGAAGAGATATTACAAAATATAGGGCCTACACTTGTAGGAAGGCTTACAGCCTAGAGCACACTTCTCATTCACAAAAGGAGCCTCACTGACTAAATACAAATCTAGACTATAATCCAAAGAAATGATTGAACTGCAAACATAGCATCTTCTATGCCTGAATACAGTTCCGGTTAAGATCTATCTATTTCAGTCTGAAACTCTAAACCCTTACTGGAATACCCCTTACAAAAAATATCCTCACATACATGATCTCTCTCATATGTTTCACATCTCCTTTACATTCCATAACCTTACACACTTTCCTGTATTTCTCAAAATGATCTAATCAACTGACCTATATACCCTTTACAATTTATCATGCCTTATGTTGGCTTACAAAGATAATTATAATATGAATATACATGTCAGGTAGTTAACATAAATACATGAATATCAAAAACAATTGCCAATGCCGGATCCAAAAGATGTCGGTCTCCAATATTAATAATCTGACTCTAAACCATGTCGACTTGCATTGCCAGTAACAAAAACAATCTATTCAACCTGTCGATGCCAGTGAAGTGTCTGTGATGTGCCTATCGGTACACAACTAAACTAAAATATGAAGCCAAAACAAGTTGCCATGTTGCCATCAATGACAACATATTTAAACCAACCAATTGAGTGTCAATTGCCAACAAAAACTCCTTCTAATCCTAACCCTCCAAAATCCATATTATCCATGTCCTCCAAGTCCATCATACGTAATCTTATCCAAGACATGCTCACAAAGGAGACAAAATCCCCACCTCAAAACAAAGTTGTACAATCTCCTCAAGTCATACAGCCACCTCCATCCCCTCCAAATCAAGACAAAACTCAATCCCCTCATATTCACAACATTCCCATCCCTACATCTACCCAGGTGGAAGCTTCCATATCCTCCTCCATCATGTAATCCCTATAAAGTCTAAACATGCCAAGAGCTTGTTCCAAAGCATGCAAGCATAGATTCCTCTCCATGTCAAGATTAAAGAATCTATCCATCTCATGATGCATCTCCCTCCACTCCATCTAGTGATCCCATCCCCTCCACTTCCTCTAATGATCATATGGTTCCTCTATCCAACCTCTCCCTCCATCATGTGATCCTCTTCCATCTCATGATCCAATAATCCCTTCAACTCCACCACATGATACCCTCCCTAGTCAAGATCAAAGTATCCCTTCATCTCCATGTCATGATCCCAATCCATATCATACTCCTAATCCTCCACATAATCTCTATCCTCTGCATAATACCAATCCCCGACATAAATCTAATCCTCTTCTAGATCCCATCACTTCTGATATCCCTAAAAATGATTGCACAAGAATTTTCATTTTTGAGCCTAAATATTGATCATTTTGGTTTTAGTGTGTCCCCTATCAAAGTTCAAGGTCTAGGGTTTAGGGTTTCTAAACATCTGACTATGTCTTGTGAAGAAAAAACCCTAACCTTGTTATATTTTGTCGTTAGCTTTTCCCACTTAGGCCAAGGGTTGGTTACCATTGGCGGGGCCATTTTATTTTCTAAGCACTAAGTTATGTTCGACCAGTCCATCTAATGATTTTACAAAGTCGCATGAAAAATTTCCCTCTAGTTGGTCTCATTTTAATATTTGTGTCCGCGCCCATGATTTTCCTAAGTCTAGAAAATTCTAAGTATTTCGGTCAATGGATAAAGGTAGGTTAGATCTAACAGCCCGTGCTTCCTCATGATCAAAAGTGTAGGGAAGATAAAGACCATGACATCACAAGATGATGCCATGTGTCTTCAACGGAAAAAGGAAAGCTAGTGGTGTAACATTTCAAAATCTCATGTTATCGGTTCTCAAGAGGTAACGACTGGTATGCTGATGGCCCTATCAATTGGCACATGTTTTAAATGGATGGTGATGTTATGTTCTGGGTGAAAAGGTGCCCAACTTTTAAAATTGAAGAGGTTAGCGAGCACTGTGGTTACAAGGTAAAGTGTGAACATATCTAATGGTCATCGTATCCTCGGGATATAAGTTGTGAGAAGGTTATGGACAGCAACATCACGAGATAATGCCACGTGTCCTGAGCTGACCAGGAAGACCGATAGTGGGGCTGTTGACAGCGTTGGTTTAATAGATGACATGTCATTGATTTGTCATGGTCTTTATGGGTCCATAAGACTTGATGGAAGGTCAATTGCCACATTAACCATTAATGATCGTTTGATTTGCCAAGTTGGGCAAGATCTATGATTGAGTTTCAAACTAATTTTAAAAGGGTCATTAAAGGTATTAATTGTAGCCTGCATGGGAAAGATAGTATGAGAAGGATGCAGACTTATTGACTTGAGGTATATAGCAACAAGTTGGTACACTTAGATGTTGACTCGTTCCAGAAGGATTATTTTAAAAAGAATTATTGAGTCGAAATTGATTAGATAAGCAAGGAGGATATCTTAGAGGATGAATGGATTGGGATAGATTCAGTTTTAGATATGATGGATCATAGGTTCCCTGATGAATTCAGAGATCACCTGTTGACAAGGATTCTGAAGCAGAAAATGTACACCCATGGAAGAATAAAATCATAACAAAATCATTCGCATAAAATGAATTTTGATAGGAAATACAGTGGATGTGATAGGCATGATTTATAGAGCCCATTGTTGGCAGGTTGAATTGAAAGCACTGGAGTGATGATTTTAATGTGAATGAGCACCACCAGATGAAGTGTTTTGACTATAAATGCAATAGGGTGGTGACTTAATTGGTAAGACAAAAATGAAGCCTTTTTATTTTCTGAGAGGAGTTCTTTCTTCTGCAAGGAAAATGATGTTTGAGCAAGGTCATATATGGAGTTTCTCTATGCTCTGTGATACCAGATGGATGTTTTCTCTCTTGTGTGAGTATTTTTATTGTCAAAGGGGTTGTGAAAGTGGGGAGGATTGCTAGAGGGGGCGTGAAAGCTTTTCCTTATGAAGAAAGGGCATGCATGGAACAACCTTTGCTTCTACTTTGCCACTGGATGGTAGGGGGTTCTAAGAGAGAGCCCATAGAGGAATGAAAGAAGGACATGTTCAGGTAGGGAGTGATAGCCAATCATCCATGTGACTGCATGGAAGTTGTGACCCCTCCCCAACATATTATGTTTCGCCTCTAGCTCGTCCTTCCACTTTCTCTAATCCTAGGCTTTAGGTACTCTTTTATTTTAGAGGTGACTTTTCTTCTTGCCAGGACCTACTATCCCTTCCAAGAAGGGAAATTCTTTGTAGGATATAAGTGTAACATCTCACACTCCATCTAAAGGTGTCAGGGAGATAACACCATGGCTCAAGCAATTTTTCTTCTACCAATTTTTTGTTGAAGATATTGATTCATAGGTGCCAGCATATGGATATAGAATATCTTTGTAACAGAATTGCATATGGCTTTTTAGACCTAATTATTGAGAATAAATCTAATATTGGCATGTGTCTTTTGGCCTAAAGCTTGTTTCTCCCTTTCTTCTATAAAAAGGGAAATCAAGGCCATAAGAGGGGTTCATATTTTTGGGGAGTCTCTTGTAGGTTCAAATTCTTCTTGTTCCTTGGATTTTTTCTCATTTGTTTCTAGTAGTGAGTCTAGGTGAAGTGAGCAAGCTGTAAAGTCTTTTACAGAGAAAATAAAGAAATGTTTTAGTGTCAAGATTTGCACTGGTTCTTGAAGGAGTTATATGTAAATTTCATCCTGTGATAGAAGTAGTATTTTTTTCAAATAAAAATAGAATTTTAACTCTTTTCTATCCATTGTATAATTCTATCATTTTTTGAATGAAATCAACCAAGGGTTTATTTTATTAAGTCCATTATTGTGATCTATGTAGCTTTTTATTTATGCTTTGGCCCAACGGGTCAATTAAACTGCTTAAATAGAGTTACAGAAATGATTGGGCTTGTGCAGGGATTTTTAGATAAGTAGTTTGGGTTGGAATTGAAAATGAGATATATTGTAAGGTAGTATTATCTTAGATCTTATACTATTAGTTGACATTTTGTCACATTTTTAGTTTACATTTTGTATCTTCAGTTGCCCAATGGAGTAAGGCACTAATCACTTCTTGTAGTCATATTTAATAATCAACCTTGTTTTGGTTTCATTGATGAATCACTACAATCTTTTAAATATCAGAACATCATTGCCAAGTTTTCATATATTTTGTGAGTTGTCCTGCCCCTCATGCTCCAGTTAGGTTGAGGATCACTGAAGGGTTTTCTATCCTTGAGCGTTCTCCTTTTTTGTCAGTCCCTTTTTATAAAATAATTTTCTTTGTTTCAGCAAATACCTGAGTGTGGTGCAGAGATCAGGAAGTGCACTGAAGGGATTACCTTCCCATGTCTTGCAGAGCCCCAAGTGTAGGAGGATTTGCAAAAATTCCTTGTCGCGGGTGGTCCATGCCTAAAGGATATTAACAGTTGGAAGAGGCTTTCCATAGGTATTCGGAGGAACCAACTTGGCCTTTGCCTTGTAGCAGTGTAAACACATTTTCGGGAACCAACAAAAATGGCGACTCTGCTGGGGAGATAGTTGCCTGGAATCTCTAGAAAAGAAATTAAGTCATCTATTGTATAGAGTTTTCCATGTCTTCCTATGATTTGATGGTTGAGATTTTCTCCCACATCACAAGACCCAAATATTTTCCTCATAGAGTGAATAGTTTCTTAGTTTGTCCCTTGTCGGTTTGAATCAATTCTCATAAATATTGTCGGATAATCTGTTGTAATTCATCTTTTGATATAAGTTCTCTCTAGATTTGTCCATGTTTCAAGATTATTTCATAATACCTCACAAGTTGTGAGTGGCAACTCTGAGACTCTGAGATCTCTATACCAGTGTGCATTGTTTGAAGAAGAACTAGGAAGAGCCAAAGAATTTGCAGAAGAGATGAAGTTGGTTTGAGCTCTTATGGTGAAGTACCCTGACAAGTTGTGGATGGAATCCATATGATGCCATATGATGATAAGGAAGTCTTGCAGTGCTGGTTTGAAACAAATCTGACCCATGAAGAAATTTTAGTTGTTTAAATATTTGTCATCCGCAAGGAGGTGGCGACTCTATCAGAGATCAGTGTTAAAGATTTGAAGAATTGAGGGTGATTTTTTGAATCCCCAGTTAAAGAAAGTAGCAGCAACTTCAACATTTCCAGGTATTTTAATTTTCATGAGTCAAGTATACTTTCATGAGAATTATGTGTAAAAATGTTTGCTAGAAAGTGAGTAAATCACTAAGGATGGGGATGGTAGTGATTATCTTACATATTTATGTGACACAATTTTCACATTTGTATTAAGTTAGATGAAGTATTTTTTTAGCTATGCATTGTAATAGTTTGAGATTGTGGCAAAGGAAAGAAGTAGGGAAATGAATAAAAATATGTATTATGTGCTTGTACTTCCATATGAAATGTCAACTATAAATGTGCAACCTCTTCCAAATCACAATAGAGATTTCTTTATGGAAATATATAAGACATTAAGTTTTAATGGTATCCAAGGTTTCCCAAACCTTGTTCCTATTAAGGTTAGGGAACATCTACCAAAATTCAGTGGGAAAAGATCAGAATCAACATGTCAACATCTATAGGAGTTTTCTGAATTAATGGGAGATTTTCAGATAAGTTAGGAAGATGTCTTCATGAAGCTTTTTGTTCAACCTCTGAAGGAAAATGTGAGGGATTGGTTTCCTTATCTACCAACATGTTCTGTCTCTTCAAAGGATAAACTAAAGGTAGCATTCAGGGAATAATTTGGTCAAAGAATTAGTCCAAGTTCAATTATGAAAAGATTTGTGGGTATTTAGAAGGAAGACAATGAGCTATTTCTTGTTTTTAACCTTAGATTTTCTAAAACATTGGATGACATTCCTAGCCATTATAGGCCAAATGATGCAGTATGTTTAGTTGTTTACTTGGCTGCATTTGATGAGGAAGAGAGTTATTTGTTGAGAGACAAGGATCCTAAAACCTTGCATCAAGCCTCTTGGTTCCCAAAATGGACAATGGGTTTACACTTCTTACAAGGCAGAGACCAAATTGATTTCCTCCAAATATCTATGGAGAGCCACCTCCAACTATCAATATATGTTAGGCTTGGACCAACAATAACAAGGACATAAAGTCCTTTTATGCTTAGGTTCTATAGAACCAAGGAGGGTGATCCCTTCAGTAAGATATCCTGCTCTCCATAATGATACTCAAGGACTTACTGAAACAAAGTAGATTATCCCATAATAAGACTCAACAAAAAGGGAGAGGGCTCAAGGATGAAAAATAATTCAGTGATCCTCAACCTTAAGCTGGAGTATGAGAGAGGGTGAGACAACTTTAAGAAAATACATAAATCTTAGCAAATGATATTCTAATATTTATAAGATTCATTATAAGAAATCATTAAAAAGATAAACCAGAATCTGGAAACCTAATGACATTTTCTAGCGAATATCAATGCCTTACTCATTTGGGTTACATAATCTATGAAAAATATTACTGAATATACGATAAAATTTCATCTAATAGCTGGTCTAGCCTGAAACAATAATGCCTTACAATATTGTTCTGCTTACAATCCTTCACCTGAACTGCTTATCAAATCCTATGGCAAGCCTTTCTCTCTGTAATCTCATTCAAGAATTTTAATTAACTCCTTGGAGTAAATAATTGAATGGAAGAATACATACATCATAACAATTCAATAAAAAAACAAAACCCTTGATCCCATTTGCTTAAAAGAAGATAAAATCGCACACAAGAGAGTAAAGATTAGGAAAATATATTTGTATTAATATCATAAGATATCTTCTCTTAGATGATAGCCAATAAATTCAAATACAAAATGACCCACTTGAAAAAGGGAACCTGCAACTGTTCTATTACTTTTTTGCTCTACAAAATAACATTACAGTCCCTGTTATTTCCTACGACTCTCTAGAACTACTTCGGACCTAACCCTATAGAAAAGATCTATTTTATAGAGATATTTCTCAGAAAATTCAGACCATAACTAATGGCCTTGAATTCCTTTTCATAGAAAAAAAGGGAGTGACAAGCTTCAAGCCATAAGACACTTGTTAATAGTAGATTCATTCTTTGATAATTAGCCCTAAAAGGCCATATACAATTTTGTTTAAAAAATATTCACATGTCCATGCACTGGAACCTGTGAATAATCATTCTTTGATGAAAAATTGGTAGGAGAAAAATTGTTTGAGCCATTTCGTTATTGCCCTGACACCTTCAAATGGAGTATGAGATGTTGCATTTTTTTCGTATAGAGCATTTCTCTTAGAAAGGAAATGGGATCCTGACAAGAGGTAAAGTCGCCCCTAAAGCTAGAGGAGGAGCTCAACCTTCATGCCCAAGATCAGAGGTAGTGGGAGGGGGAGTTAGAGGGCATAATATGTTGGGGAGGGGTCACAGATTCCATTTAGCTACATGGATGAAGTTTTGCCGCTCCTACACAGACATGATCCTTTTTTATCTCTTTGCGGGCTCTCTCTCAAAACCCTCTACCACCCAGAGATTGAGTAGAAACAGAGGTTGTGCCATGCGTGGCCTTTCTTTATAAGAAAAGGATTTCATGTCCCCTCAAGAAATCCTCCCCACTTTCATATCCCCTATGGGAATAGACATACTCACATATGAGAGAAAAAATCCATTTGGTATCACAGAGTATATTGCAACTCCATCTACAAGCTTGCTCAAACATCATTTCCTCCGCAGAAAGAAAAACTACATTTAAAAAATGAAAAGGCTTCATACTCTTCTACAAATTTGATGACCACCATGGTGTATTTATAGTTGAACAATACTTCATCAAGTAATGCTTGTTCTTGAAACATCATCACACTAGTGTTCTCAATTTACTCTGCCAACTATGGACACTAGAATTGACCATTTGGTATTGAGCCTCTTCATCTTTTTTGAATTTTCATATCGGAGAAATCTATCTAGCAACTTCCAATTTTTAATCCACCTCTGGTCTAGGGCCATAGGGCTGGCATTCGGGGTTCCCCACTTGCTGATGATGGCGTTCTCCTTGAGGTATTTCTTAGCTAAGTCAGTCACCGTGTCAACCAATTTGCTGGTGTCATGAAAAATCCTATTATTTCTTTCCTTCCAGACATGGGGAGGAATGAGTCTCCAAAAAAGAGTGACTAGCGGGTGAGCAGAAGGACACTTCCAGTTGCTGATAAACTGTTGCAAGTCTTCCAAGAAAGTCCAAGCTAGATTGAATTTCTGTAGAACTTTGTTCTAAACCCCACAAGAAAAAGGGCAATGGATAAAGAGGTGATTTATGCTTTCCTCTGCACAACTACACATAACACATTTGTTGGCAAGCATAAATCCTGTCTTCTTCAGATTATCAATAGTAAGGACCTTCCCATGAAGGGTTGTCCACCAGAAGAAGTTGATTTTAGGGATGAGTTGAGAGTTCCAAACTTCTTTCCAACTGCAACAGTCATTGAAGGAGGAAACCAAGAGATTGTAGGCTAATTTAACATTGAAATACCCTGAGGGATTCTCAGTCCAAACAAGTTTATCAATGTGAGTGAAACAGAGGATCATGATCCCCTATAGAAGGGATTGCAACTCTTCAACTAGATGAATCCATTGGGGGGTATTTTCCAGACTATCAGCAAGCCTTAACTAGCACTAGAAGGGAGAGATGTAGTTGCTCATGAGGGAGCCAATCGAATCCTTCAAAGGGATTATGAGATAACTGAACTGGGAGGAGGCAATGGGTTTGTCCCCAATCCAGTTGTCCTCCCAAAATCTAATTTTCTGACCACTTCCAACTTGCCACTTTAGACCTTTCTTGATAAGTTTCATGTTCTTAACAAAGTTGTTCCAAATTTTAGACCCAAGAGGGACCTCATTGGAAGATATGAGGGAGGGGAAGGGGGTTTGGTTGAATTTTATTATTATTGTTTATTATATTATTATTATTACATTATTTTGTTACTAATTGAGAAATTAAATATTATGTTTATACCTACCCTTTTATTTTATTGGTTGAGATTTGAGGGTAAGTAAATAATATTATTTTATATTCTTTCCTTGATTTTTGGTGGGGGGGTTGGTATAGAATATATTTTATTGGAATATTTTGATTGGCAAATATCCTTCTATAGTTTTGAATGAGATTCTATTTATTGTCTTTGTGACCATTTTTGTGGGGGTGCTTCTGTATATCTTTTTGCGACTTTTGCATTTTAGAATTGCTTGGAGGGAGAATTTCTTGGTTGGGTTGAATTTTGGAAAGCTTGTTGGTTTGGATTTTTTCTCTTTACAAACGCATTTCCATCACTCTACTTCCATGTTGGAGATCTTTTTCCATTATTGCATTTTAATTTTTGAAAAGACTTGTTTCCTTCTTGACTGTTAAAAGATTGTTTGGGGAGATTTGGGAATGAATGATTATTCTATTATCAACAATTGGGAGTAATATTTTGGGAAAAATATTTATATATGAATTTATGAATCTATGTGTGTTGTATTGGTGGAAAAGGACATTTGTGTATAAATTTGCCTGTGAATGCATTGTGGTAATGACTGGTTTTGTGAGATTTATTTGTTGATGTATACCCTGTCTTGTGTCCATTTGGTTTGATTAGATTTGGAGTGGCTATGTTTGTAATCATTTATGTGCAAGTTATTGTCAGTATAAGTTGGAATTCTTGGATATGTTGTATTTTTTGCCTTAACAAGGCTTTGTTTTGGTTTCTTATTGGCTTTTAGTGTCTTCTTGGTCACATTTATGCCATTGTAAGACCCGTGCCCAAATATGGGAAAATTTGAATATCTTTGTATTCCATTTTCCGTGAGTTGGTCCCTTGTTACAATACCACTACTATGGGCTTCAATAGCACCAAAGTAGTGTCAACAAATTTTTGGGTTGGTTTTTGAGTCCCTCAGTTGATTTCTATGCTTGGTCTTTATTCTAGAGGCTTGTTTTGTTATGTTTGATGGTTTTGGGGCATCATGATATGTGTGAATCTATTTGGGCTTCAGCAAGTGGTTTTGTGCTTGTCCATTGAGGTTTTGATATGTTTCTCCAGCAATGTAGTGTCCACCCTTGATTCAACTTATTTTGACTAGAGTTGACTTTTATATTATGCTTGATAGACCTATCTAGACTATATTTTGATGTTTTGGATGATGATTACTTATATTGCTTTAGTGACTTATGATTGATGTTAGACATTATTGGACATATGCCATTTTGATTATTTATATGGATGTTGGTACTATCATGATTGATCATGTGATTTGATGATATATGTACTTGATGGATTTTATATGCTCACTATGTGATGGATTATTGATAGATTAGATTTATCATGGTTTTGATGATGATTATGATTACGCTAACCCTACTTCATGATTACATATGATGAGATGTTTATGATATGTGTTTGATTGTCTTTGTGATAGAGATGATTCCACATCACTCATTGCGAGTGGGATGTGTCGTCGTGATTCTCTATCACTTGCTTGCTTTGTATATGTATATGTTGTATTGTCATTTTGTGGTTGCAGGATTTTGCAGGTACTAGACATTGACTCCACCTGGCTTCACAGGTCTGAGTGTGTCGTAGTTCCAATGGCTTATGTGGTTCAGAGATGGCATGAGTTTCCCCTCACATACTCTAGGTCCAAGTTGTTCACCATGAGTAGTCAGCGTCTTGGTAGTATTCACCATGTTAGTTAGTAAGCTTGGTCTTTGGTATTGTGAGTTCAATTTATGCCGGTTGATTTACTTGATTATGTTAGAATAATTATGTGGCTCCTGATGTGTAGTTTTACATTTGGTAATGTTTATTTTAAGGTATTTAATTTATAAGCTTTGAGTATTTAATTATTCGATATTTACATTTATTTGATAATTAATGTTTATTGATTTTACGATTATTTTATAATTGATAAGCTTTATTGTTGTTTAATATTTGTGACTTAATCTTTAATGGTATTTGATTATTTAATTATTTATTTGACCTTTGGTTTGATATTTAATTGATATCTTACATTTATTTGGTCCTTTAATTTATTTTATTAGCTTTTGGTTTATTTGATTTTAATCCCCTTTTGGATTATTTATTTACAGCTTATATTTATTCCATAGTTTGACTTTTATTCCAAAGTGGGGTGTATGAACACATTAAATTAAATAAAGAAATAAAACAATCCCACTTAGCTAAATAAGTATATTTTATTTACTTTACCTACCCTTCACTCTCATTGGTTAAATTCAAAATGGGTGAATAAATTATATTATATGGTGGGTTGGTAAAATATATTCCAAAATGGAATATTTTGATTGGCCAAAATTGAGGGTAGGGTTTTGGATTATTGTTGCTTTTTATTTTCTTTCCCGTGAAGCTTTTCGGGTTGGTTTTTTCTCTTCTTTGGAAATTTTTCCAGCAATCTTCTTTCTTGGCTTTGGATTTCTTCTCTCTTGGATTTGGCTGGAGCTTGGATTGGACTTGGTTGGCTTGTGGGAGCTCTTCTTCAACTTTATTTTCTATTACTTCAAGTTGGAGGTTGGAGTTCTTTTCCTTTGCATTTGTTTTTCAATGGCTTCTTTGTGTATGCTTGTGTCTGCATTGTTTTGGGTTTGGGTTGAAATGGTATTTCATTCTATAGTTTTAATGTTGTTGAATTTTAATATTTGGGAAGAAAAGCTTCATATTATTTGGGTTTTTATATAGTTGCTAGGAGATTTATTGGTATTTCCTGTGTATGGCATTTCATGGCTCTGTGAATTTACTGTGGAAATCTTTGGTTGATTAATCCTCTCCTGTATGAGATGAGGTTGGTCTTCCTTTGTGAGTCCTTTAGTTGTGATTGTTTGGGACTATCTTCATTTGATGCTCTGTGAGTTTTGCAGTGGTATGGTTCTTTTTATGCCATGAAGTTATTTGATTTAATCTTGATCTATAGTTGAAGATATTTTATTATGTTTATACCCAATTAATCCTTGTTTCTGGGCGTCTCTTTCCATATGTTTTTTAAGCATTTTCATTAAGTCTGTGATTTTCTATTTTACCCAAAAGTTATCTGATTTTTCTGTAAGTTTTGTGCAAAAGTGTTGTTTCTGCAAAGTGTTGTTCTGGGATACATTTGTGTTGCTCTGCACAGCATATGCACGATTCTAGAAAGCATAAGTGTGAATCTAGAAACATAAGCATTGTTTTAGAATGCATATGCATGATTCTAGAATGCATAAGCATTATCCTATGTTGCATTTGCGTTGTTCTGTGTGGCATAAGTGTTGTCCTACGGGGCAAAAGCACTAACCTGACTGTGTTTTGTGTTTTCCTGGTTTTGGTTTGGTCATCTTTGAAGTATTTTCCTGAATTGGTTTTCATACCAGAGGCTTTATTGAGGTTTGTTAGTACTTTCAGATTTGTTTTTTATCAGTCTTGATGCATTTTGATGGTTTATGTATATTTATATCCCTATACCTTTGTAGGTGTTTAAGACTCTCTTCCATGTGGATAAGCTATGGATGATTGAGATGATTTTTATGTTGTATTGGACCAGCAAGTGAGTAGGCCTTGTTGTGATGTTATTCTTTATTTGATGACAACATTTTGTGGCTTGATATGCCTTTGTTATTGCTAGCCAAGAGGCTCATTTTTCTATATTGATGTTGTTGTAGCCTTGTGTATGTTGTAAGAATATGTGTGGAAGTTGTTGGCTGCATTGAATATTGTTTTCATGTATTTATGTGGTAGAGCCTCTTGTGTTTTATTGTTGGGCCATGTTAGGAGGAGTGGGATTCTTTTTGATGACCAGGGTCATGAGAGATAGGCTTGCATGAGGTTCCTTGTAAGGATGCATGAAGTCTAGACCACCAGGGCACATTGGAGTTTTTAGTGATTTGTAAATAAGTGATAACCTAAAAATTGATGGGTAGGGTAGTTAGATTAAATAATAAGATGATAAATTGATTTGTGCCTCATGACTTAGTCCTAGGGAAGATGTTTTAGGATAAGCATGAGAAGGCCATGAAGTCGGTAATCTAATCTCCCTTAGTCTCTCATAGGTTGAGATGGCTCCACATGTCCATTAGGCTAGTGCCTTGTGTTATTATGCTATTATGTTATGAGGATGGCATGTGGTCACACTCCACTCCTACATGTGTTTTCCCCTTATGATTTATGATCATGTTTAATTGGATGCATTTATGTCTTGATGAGTTTTATGCCTCTGGGAGTTCATTCTTGTTGTGTTGTGTAAGTCCTTGCTTGAGAGTTCTTGTGCGGTTAGTCTCCTTGGTTATAGATGCCAGCTTAGGTTTAGAGTATGTGTTGGGACCTTGTGTCATCTCCTAGCATGGGGGGTGGTTCCTTTGGTTCCACATGGTCGGGTGGTTGGTGCTTTTAGCCATTGGGATGTTCTCTTGGATTTCTTCTTGCGTGGATGTGGATTCTTCTTCATGATGTACTATGGATGTACCTTGTAACGGATTAGATGGAATATATGTATTGTAATATCCTTGGTATATCATAGATGGAATCTTGTAAGTAGAAAGAGTTATGCTCATGATATAATTAATGTACTTATAATTGTGAGATGATTTGTAGTTGGAGATTGGAATTTAGAGATATAATATTTGTACTATTGTAGAGATGTGATTTTATGAATCATGGAAATAAAGAGGATTATAGTTGGAATAGAATGGAAATTGCTTTATGGATTAGTTGTATTATTTCATGGAATGTTTAGAGGCTAGTTAGAATGTTAAATAATCTTGAAAGAGGAATGTTCATAGATTATAAAGTGAATATGTTAGAAGATGTTAATTTAATGTAATAAATGGGAATGATTTCACAAAGATGCATTGGTAGAAAGGAAAATTATGCATATCATGAGGAATAAGTAATGTTGTAGGTTGCATATCTCATGGTTAGAGAATTGGAATATGATGTATTAATGAAGGTGGCATATACCTATCATGTGTGTGGGATGTTATTGTGGAAATGAATTAAGTAATGATGTTAAAGTACCCTAGAGAAAGGTTATTGATGTTGTGTTATTTCCGCTTGCGTAATTTGATGAAAAGAGAAATGATGTATGTTCATATTGGTTAGTTGGTTAATGAATGTAAATAGATGGAGATGTTATATGTTACATTAGTTGTTATTAGATGTTAATTAAACAAAAAATAACTCCATCTGTATATTATTGTTTAGTTTCTTTAGGGTATTTTGGCGGGCATTACAAGCAAGTTGAGTGATTCCTTGCTATTGAGGATGGTTAATTGTAGCTCCAGTGAGAGGTTATGTTGTGCCTCATTATGGAGGATCATTCTATGTTATTGGATTCATGTATTGCCCCTATTTTTTTGTATTTGACATTCTTGAGGCTCTCTTTATTGTTGCATTTTAGCATTATGAGCTTTTATGGCTTGGTCCTTGTTAAGTGGCTCTTGATTGTATGTTGATGGCTATCTTTGTGATTTAGTTGTATCAGTTTTGTAATGACTTTTAATGCTACCCATGTTGAGTTTCATGTTGTTGTAGATGTATCTTGTTATGTTTTTACCCTATGGTCTTGGTCCATGTTGGGAGAGTGGGCTCTTGTATGTGTTGGACCTAGGTTATGATCACTAAATCTCTAGGAAGGGGGTCTAGACCTATGGAACCACATGAAGAGTTTATGGTTTAATTTGCAAGTGATAATATTATTAATAATTGATTAGTGGGTTGGGTATATAGGAATTCACCTACTAAAGATAAAGAATGTGTTGTTGTATGCCCCAATTGGACGAACCTAGCGAGGTGGTTTTTGGGATCCTAGATTGGTAAGACCAATGGAGCGGTATACCTAATCTCCCTTGAGTGACTCCAAGGTGAAGATGGATGCCACATGAGGCTAGCATGTGATGAAACTCTACCCCACATGTGTCCATTATCCATATGCCTTGCTGTTTTTGATTAAGTAAAAATAGGTCTTAAGGGACCCGAAACCCAATTACATTCAAAAGATATTCAGGAAAGAAACAAAACAAAACAGCAACAAAAGACCAGCAAAAAAACTAGCAACAGAGAAAAGGACAGCAAGAGGCCACAAGAAATTGACCCCAAGCCCAGCATTATAAGAAAATTAAAAACTCTTCATGGTTTCCTCTGCATTCTGCACCAAGAGCATCATTGCCTTGGCCGCTTCCCTCAAGTTGGTGTTTTCCTAAACAATCTGACTCTCTTTCATTTTCGTGTCCTTCTCAGCAGTAGTTTGCCTGGTTCTACACCTAGGGGTCTGGTGGGTTAGGCTGGAAGTTGGAGCATCTTCTATAATTACTAGGTTCTTCTCCTAGTTTTTCTTTTCCAGATGATCCACCAGCGCATTCATATTCTAGGAAGAAACTTTAAGGACCTAGAGGTTGTGATTCATAAGGCTTTTCAATGCTTTCTCATTACGGGCCATATGGGCGTTGACATTGTCTTTTTCCTCCTCCACCTGTTCTTTCATGGTTTTAATAACGTCCTCCAAATGTTTCAGGTCACCTTTTATCAGATCTTTCTCCAGCCAGTCCTCCATTTCCATTTCCTCCTCCGCTTCACTATTTTCCATCCCCTCATTCTGTTTCCCAAAGTTAGACATCTTAATCAGCTTATTGATCTTATCTTCTAGCTCCCTTTGCTTACCCTGCATGTCAGTGATGTTTTCAACAACCCACTTCTGAAAATTGAAGAATTCAAGGGTGCAGTTGCGAGCGGTGTCTAGGACGGTATCCGCAGAGTTCTTGCTTTGTTCAGTCTCCTTAGCATTAGGGTTATCACCCTCCTTAGGATTCAAAGCCTCATTCTCACTTTCCGAGCCCTTAGGGTTGGATTGAAGATTCTCAGAATTTCCCCCTTCCTCCCCTTCACCATAAATCTCCTTCTTGTTAGGCTCCATTTTAGTATCAGTGTCCTTATCCTTTCCCTCTTCTTCATCACAATGCACATCCTTTTCTTCATGCTCTATTTCAACCTTCCTTTTTTTATGGGTAGGGGTGCTGGGCTCCCCATTCGAATCAGAATCTTTGCATTTCTCAGATATCTGAGCATTGATGATCAAAGGATCATCCTTGGTATCCCTAGCCTTATCCTTAATATGTTCATAAATAAGCAGAATGAGTCCCTGGTGCAGGATAGGAGCTGGGCTTTTTGGCATGGTCGGCAAGGCTCTCATTTAGAGAGGAGGCTAAATAGAAGGGTAATGATATTTTAGCCCCATGGTGGAAGTGGTTCAGGATAGCAAAATGATAGTTATAATTTTTTGTAAATCTCCCATCCACAGTCAAATATTCCATTAAAGCCCTAAGAACTTTTTGCCAAAAAGGCTTTACCTGTTGGGGAGTGTAGTATGATATGTTGTCCTTCTTTGCCAGGTTTCCCTTCTCGTCCTCCATCTTTGGGAAATTTTTGAAAGCCTCAGCGAAATAATTCCTATCCCTGTAGAATTTAGTCCCCTCCATCTTGAGTCCCGTGACCTCCACAATCAAATTTTCATCGATTTGCCAAATCTCCCCAAACAGGGTAGCCCTGTTGTTGCTCTAGCTTTTAGCAAAACCGTAAGACATAGAGTTTCTACTTCCATGGAGCTTCTCCATATAATCAGTGAAGCCATGCCTATGGAGCCTTCTCCAAACCTTTCTTTCGCTCTTCCAATTCTCACAACCTAAAGGCTCATTCCTGTTTAAGTTACCGCCCATTCTGATTTCTAGGTAAAGATACCCTCTGCTGCAATTCTCAATCCACGGATAAAGCTTTGAAAACTTGTTATTTGTAGTTTCCCTATGTAAAGACTCTTTTGTAGTTTTGAGATTGCTACTCATGTCCACACAAAGCTAGCTATTATTACTATTATCTTTCGCACACATATGATCTTGGTTATGATGCTGAGAAACACTCATCATCTGACAGTTAATCTACCCCCAAAATCTATCATTGGTACTTGTTCCCCAGAAATAAATCATGAGATTAGCTTGATCCATTGAGGCGATCAAAGTATAGTTGCTCCTTAATCTCCCGTTTGATGTGATTTTCTTCTATGTATTTGACATCCTTCTCCAAATTGACCCCTTCATTGGCAAGGATATCCGCAACCTTATTGCCCTCTCTAAAGGTATGAGTTATAATAATGCTAACATAGTTATTTAGAATATCTTTAGCATTTTTAATTACATTGGCAATATTCTAGGAAACAGAACTAGTACCTTTAAGGGCTTGTATGATGTTTAAAGAATCCCGTCCGAGCCAAAAAATTTTGAATTTGAATTCCTGAGCTAGTTGAAGGCTCTTTAGCATTGCCAAAGCTTCAACCACATGGTTATTTTGGGTTCCAAAAGGGGAAGCAAAAGTAGGATTGTAAATTCCTTGTGCATTTCTAATAACTCCCCCTCCACCAACCTTCCTAGGGTTCCCTTTAGCCGCCCCATCAAAATTAACCTTTATCCAGTCATAATTAGGAAACCTCCATACAATGTTATCTCTCTTCTTCTTGTTGTCTGATCTGTGGACCTTATGTATTAGGTTCCATTCAGTAAGGATTTCTTTTTCCATATCATTCATATCTATAGTAGACCATTGTTGATTATTCTTGTGAGGAATGTTGATGTTCTCCTTTATAGCTCTGCATATTTTTTCAAAGACCGCCTGAGTATTACACTTAACTTCCTTGAATATCCTATTATTCCTTTCTTTCCAAATGCCCCAGCATATCATGGGGAGGGTCAAAGACCATAGGTTCTTGATGATTTGGCATTTGGTTGGAAAATTCCATTGCCAGATGATATCCTTGATGCTCGTGTTCATGACCCAGTTAATTTTCCATTTTTCCCACATTTTGCACCAAATATCCCAAGTGAAGGAACAGTGGAAAAATAGGTGATCAACTGATTCCCCCTCCTTCTGACAAAGCTCACATCTATTAGGGAATTTGAAACCCCTTTGGATTAAATTGTTAAGAGTAAGGGTGCTATTATGAGAAGCAAACCAAAAGAAAATGTTGACTTTAGGGATCAGGATGTTGTTCCAAACTTTACTCCAAATGGGATTGCTAGTTTGAGAGAAAGTGTTTTATAGGTAGAAGCAACTGTAAATTCACCTTTAGGATCACTTTTCTAGAGGAAAACATCATCATGGCTTTTGTTAGGGTAAAAGGACAGCAACTCCTTCTGGAGAGAGGAAAATCCAGAATGGAGGTCATCAAGTCTAACCCACTTATTCTCCTTCCAATAGTCACATACCATAAGCCCAAATCTCCTTTTACACTCTTCAATAATTTGGCTATTGTTTTGATCATAAAGGGCTTCATTATTCACCTAGGGGTCTTCCCAAAACCTTATTCTATAACCTTTTCCAAGGACCCATCCAGCCCTAGCTTTTGCCATTTTTATGGATTTGGTAATACTGTTCCAGATGAAGGATCTAGTAGGGATATCTTCAGAGTTAAGGATCCCTTGGATAGTTTGATTCCAATATTTCTTAGTGTCATAGGCTCTCCATAACTGCTTGGCAAGAAGAGCTTTGTTAAAGGTTTTTATAACTTTAATCCCCAACCCTCCTTTGTTCTTTGGTCTACACACTTTGTCCCATGCAATCAAAGGTATTCTCTTTTTCCCTTCCACTCCTGACCATAAAAATATCTTTTGGATTCTTTCCATAGCTTTAGCAAATTTAGCCGGAATACCAAACAGGTTGAGGGCATAAACAGGGAGATTTTGAAGAGTAGCTTGAAGGAGCTGCATTTTCCCAGCCTAAGATAACATTGAGCCTTTCCATCTAGCAAGTCTCTTATTAATTTTATTAGTGAGCATATTCCAGAAGGAAATAGGGGGAGCTAACCCTAAAGGAAGGCCCAGATAGGTGGAAGGGAGCATTTCCACTTTGCACCCAATAATGTTAGCAATTTTCTGTTGTCTTGTGACCGGAGTATTGAGAAAGTACATAGCTGATTTGTCCCAATTAACTTGCTGACCAGTTGCCAAAGCATAGGAGTTAAGAGTTGTTTTGAAGGCATCAGCCTCCTTGACTAAAGAATATCCCATGAGGATAGTGTCATCAACAAACTATTGGTGAGTGCAAAAAACATTAGCAGAGGAAGGTTGAAGACCTTTGATAGTTTTGCTTTGTTTCAACTTATAAATCAATCTGCTCATACTTTTAGCCAATATGGTAAAAAGGATAGGAGATATGGGATCTCCTTGTCTTAGCCCTCTTGAAGTTTTCAAAAAAATTGTTGGAGATCCATTAACCAGAATAGAGAACATAGGAGTAGTGATTAATTCTCTGATTATTTGATAATCTTATCATCAAAACCAAAAGCCCCCATGATTTTAAAGAGAACATCCCACTCAACTCTATCATAAGCCTTTGCTAGATCTAGCTTTATCAAGAAACCTTCTTTTTTAGCAGCACTAAGGGAATGAATGTTCTCATGAACAAGAATGATTGAGTCCAAGATCTGCCTACCATGAAAAAAGCCTTTCTGCTCCTCAGATATGATGAAAGGAAGTACCGCCAAAATTCTAGTGGTCAAAACTTTGGAGATAATTTTGTAGAAAGAGTTGCATAGGATAATTGGCCTAAATTTTCCCATAGAATCTACCCCAGCAACTTTGGGGATTAAGGCTATAAAATTGGAGTTAAGTTCCTTAAGGATTCTTCTGGATCCAAAAAATTCTTTAACTGCATTAACCATATCCTCCCCCACAATATGCCAGAATTCTTGGAAGAAGAACATAGGGAAACCATCAAGGCCCGAATCTTTATCCCCTTGAAACAAGAAGACAGCTTTTTGATTTCTCCAGTAGACAGGATAGAAGTAAGGGCCTTATTCTAAATGGGGTTAATGATCTTAGGAATAATATTAACCAAATTGAGTTGATGGGTCTGATCAATGTCCTTGTTACTAGAAAGGAGCTGCTTGAAGAATCTGATAGCTTCATCCCTGATTTCGTCCTTATTAAGCAGAGTGTTGTTCTCAATAGTCAATCTTGTGATTCTATTTGCAGCCTTATGTTTAGAGAAGTCATGTGAAAAAATTTAGTGTTTCTATCCCCTGCCTTCAGCCATATAGCCCTAGATCTCTATCTCCAATATATTTCTTCCCTAGAAATAATGTTGTGGATGTTGACAAGGACCTTGTCTTCCATGGCTTTGGAATACTTTTTGTTGCCTTCTTTCTGGATTGAATTTTGTATCTGGTCTAATTCCTCCTTTAATTTTTTCTTTGAATCAAAGATATCACCAAAGACCTCCTTGTTCCAGGTCTTAATGTTGGTTTTGATATTTTTAAGTTTTTTGGCAACTTTATATATGGTAGTTCCATTAACATCAAAATTCCACCAGTCAGCAATGGATTTTTCAAGATTGGGGTGGGAGGTCCACATCTTTTCGAAACAAAAGGGGAATCTCTGATTATTCTTAGAGTTCTCAGCAACAAAAGAAATGGGATAATGATTTGGCCCAATTCTATTAATAACATAAAGGGAGCATCTATGAGAAAGAATCCAATCATTAGAGAGAAGGGATCTATCAAGTCTTACCTGGATGAGATCTTCACCATCTCTTCGGTTAGACCAAGTGTAGGAAGCCCCGTTGAGATCCAAATCAATGAGAGCATTGTCATTAATAAAGTCCATCAGGTCAGATCTGCTATCTGGTTGAGCTTGACTACCTCTAGTTTTTTCTATGTCTTGCAGAGGAGTATTGAAATCTCCCATCACAACCTAGCTGTGCAAAGGGAATTTTTTCCTTTTATGCTAAACTTTATTCCAAAATATACTTCTAGCAGATTTGGAGTTAGGGGCATAGATATTAGTGATAACAAATTCCTTACCATCCAAGATGCTTTTAACTTTTAGGGATAAAATATTGCCATCCACATCAATCATATCTCCAAAGGTAGTGCTTTTATTCCAGAATATAGCAACCCCTCCTGAGGAGGCTCCATTCGAGCTACTGCCACAGACCCCTCCATTTTTGAAAAACTTTAATTTCTCCACTTTCTCTTTACTCATTTTGGTTTCCTGAACTAGGATAATATCTGGATTTTGATCTCAAATAAGGTTCCTTAATATATCCTGTTTATTGAGACCATTCAGGGCTCTGATGTTCCAAGATATTACTTTCATTTGGAAGCCTAAGGGCAGAACTCCTTGATAGTTCGCTGCCTTCCATCAGCTATGTTTTGCTTACTCTTCTGGTCCCTATGCCATTTCATAGTTTTGCATCCCGATGGGGATCTTGAGGCCCCAAAATCAGCCTTAGATCTGGTTCTAGTTTTTACTCCATTAGGACCTCCTACCTTCTTGGTTTTAATTTTCTTTCCATTTCCTATTGTGTTTTCTTCTTGTTGTTCTGCTCTAGATTCATCTTACATGTTGCTCCATAGATCTTCTCTTTTCTAGGATGAAGTGGTCATATCGACTTCTATATTCTGGAATAAAGCATTTAAGTTTACTTGCGGTGACCCAAACTTGTTACTCCTTCCCATTTTTATTTCTTGTTCTTGAAACTCTTCCCCTAAACAGGGTTCTTCTTTCTTTGATATAGGTTCATGTAGATCCTTAGGATGAGAGTCAGTGATATCCTCAATCTCACCATCTTCAAGTGTCTCTATGCTAATTTCATTATCCTCCTCCTGTGACTGTAGAGCCTCAAAGGTATTGCCTATTTTGATCTCAAACTCCTTGGCTTCATTCTTTTTGTTCCCCTTCAGGGGGGGTCTTTAGGAGGGTCAGTGGAATCAACTTTCAGGTGTTCTGGTATGTTTACCAAGTTTCCACTTTTTTCTTCTAACTTGTTGCAGTCTTTGTTGTTGATTATGCCTCTGGAGGTTTGTTGTTGATTATGCCTCTGGAGGTTGATTGTTTTGATTTAGCCATGTGATGTATTTTGATGTTATATTCTTATGTTAGAGTCTTTTAGTGTCATGTTGTATCCTATGGTTTTTAGGTGTCACCTTATGTCTTGAGTGTGAGTTGGAATCTTATGTCATCTCCTAGCACAAGGGGTGGTTCCCATTAGGTTCCACATGGTCAGGTGGTTTGATGCTTGTACCATTGGGATATTCTTCTTGGATATTAGCGTGCATGGATTTGGATCTATAGTATCTCATCATGAGCCTGGATTCTCGAATCATATTTATGTAATTAGAATTGTTATCATGTGTTATGAAATTTGGAAATGTAAAGAAGACTACAAATCAGCGTATTGAGATCATGTATTATAGAACATGTAGTAGGATGATTTCTAAATGAATTGTATTGAATAAGATTGTTTTAAATAGATATTATATTATAGATGTTGTTATTGATTAGAAAGGAATTAAATTATTTAGAGATATGTATGCTATGTCTTGAGTATATTTTGTGGATAGTAGTGATTATGTTAATTATCATATATGCCTTGATTTGAAAGATGTTAATCTCCAACATTGGATATCTTGAGATATGGAATATGGCTCTTTGTTATGTGGTTGTCCTATGGTGCTGATTTCTATGTATTAAAGATGTCACCATATTATGATTTCTTGTAAATGAGGAATATGAATATGTGTCTATGTAACTTGTATGATTAAGATGGGATGCAGCAAAGAGATTATGTGCTTGCTCCATGTTCTTTTATGTAAATGAATTTGATATAGAAGAACTATGCTATTATTATAAGATGATGTATTGGTATGTGGTTCATGTTATAGATATGTCTATCATGTTGAGAATGAAATTCTATGTTTAAATTAGGGAATTGAAATATTAGATTGTATTTATTCCTGTAGAATCATATAACTCTTGAACCTGTTTAGTAGTTTGGAATCCTATTTGGATGTAGATAAGTACTTTCTTCTATGATCTTTCATATGGGTATGGATAGTATTCTTGATGAGTTGTGCTTAAGGAAATACTTGAATACCATTAGTAGAAGAAGGATAAATCCATTTAGTTTCATGATGTGTTGAGTGTTCAAATGAGTAGAGATGGGTATTAGAAACATTTGATTGGTACTTAAAAATGAACCTTACAAAGAGTATGAAAGGGAATAGAGTTATACATATGTGTTAATATTTGATCATAGTTGCATGGGAAGTAATTGTTTAGTTCGATGATAGTATATGGTGTTCTAGATGGATATGTGATGTGTTAGTTTAATGTCAAGTAGTGATGTTGAGATACCTTAGAGAATGGAGATGCATTATATGGTTTTATTAAGTAGTTATGTTAATAATTAAATAGATGTTCTTCTTGCGTAATATGATTCCATGGTTATGTTCTTGTTGATTTATGTATTCATATATATAGTTAACAATGCATTGATGAATAATGGTAGTAATTTTGCATTAGTAAATACTAGTAATAGCGTAGTTGTAATGGTTATCTTAAAAGAAAAAAATTATATCTTTTTGTTAGTAGATTTTGGTTTATTTGTCTAGGGTATTTTGGCAGGCATTACACTTGAGACATTGAATTGTGTTTTTGGAATCTCCTTCAATCTACACCCTTGTACAATTTATATGTTTAACAATCAAAAGGACCTGGTAGGCTCCAATGGCTTCAGTAATATGGTTACTCTGGCTACCTAAGGGGAGAGCCACTACCGAAATACAAGTGCCATTACTATCCCTAATCACTCCCCCACACCCATCTAGACCTGGATTACCCTTCACCACCCCATAAAAGTTAATTTTTACCCAACCTAAAGAAGGCACATGCTAGAAAGTTCCATCACGGGTTTTTCTTATTGGCTTAAAAACTCTAGTAATTTCCAATTGAATTTGCCAAGTATTTGCAACCTTATAATCATAATCAGTGCAGCGTTGAACCTCTTATCTCGACTAGGAGCTATTAAGACAATTAAAATTTTCCTTCAAAACTCTAAGGATTTAATGGAAGACAATCTCAATTGATAAGGCAGAGTCTCTAAAAATTATATTGTTCCTTTCTTTCCATATACCCCAAACAAGTTGAGGAAGGATATAAGACTTGAGTCTTTTGATAACTTGATTTTTACTAGGAGCTCTCCATTAAAGGAAAAAGTCCAACATAGAAGAAGGAAAGACCCAACAAAGATCTCCTAATTGAAGCATTCTCCCCCAAATTTTTTGAGCAAAGGGGCACCCAATAAAAAGATGAGATATAGACTCTGCATTGTCCATGCAAAGGAGATAGATGTTGGGAAGATGAAAATCCCTTTTGCATAAATTGACAATAGTAAGGATCTTGTTTTTTGAGAAGAATCTAGGAAAATATATGAACCTTTGAGATAAGGTTTTTAATCCAGGCCTTGACCCAAACTGGGCTTGAGGAAAAATGATTCTGAGAAATAATCGCAAAGGTAGATAAAACCAAATACAAATTAGAAGGATCAGCTTTCCAAACCATCAAATCATTCGACTAGTCC
This sequence comes from Cryptomeria japonica, assembly GCF_030272615.1. NCBI lineage: Eukaryota > Viridiplantae > Streptophyta > Pinopsida > Cupressales > Cupressaceae > Cryptomeria > Cryptomeria japonica. The sequence goes on from NC_081405.1 coordinate 277,031,419, forward strand.
ACATAGACCGAATGCAAAAGAATTTGAAGAGGGTGTAACTCTGAACTAATCTAAACCAGATTATCCCAACAACCATTCCTCCAATAATCCACAACCATATGACCAAATCTTCTAATGTAATCTTCTCTGCAAGGATTGAATGAAGAGTTGAGACAAAGAGGCTCATTTCCAATCCAAGAGTCCTCCCAAAATTGTATGCTAGATCCATTACCTAGCTTCCAACCAACACCTTTATCAGCAAGACTTATAACCTTAATGATGTTTTTCTAGAGATAGGATCCATAGGGAAAGCAATCAGAGGTGATGAATTCCTTGAAATTGGTCACTTGACTTAAGTATTTGTTGTGTAATATAGAATTCCATTCCATTCTCTTAGAAAAAATCCTCCACACCTACTTAGCCAGGAGAACCTCATTAAAAGATCTAATGTCCCTTAACCCAAGGCCTCCTAATTTCTTAGGTTTGCATACTTCATTCCAAGCAATCAACAAAATTATCTTTTTATTCTCAACTCCAGACCACAAGAACCTATTTTGAATACTATCAATTATATCAACATATTTAGTTGGGATTATGAAGAGACTCAGAGCATAAATTGTAAGGTTTTGCAAGGCAGCCTCCAACAATTTAATTTTCCTATCCTGACTGAGAATAGAACATTTCTAGCCAGCAAGCTTCTTACTAAATCTATCCACTAGAGACAACGAGAAAGAATCTAGCGATGAAGTCCCTAAAGGAAGACCCAGGTAAATAGAAGGGAACTCTCCAATACTACACTCCAATATATTAGCTATTCTTTGTTGTCTTTCAACTGGAGTATTCAAGAAAAAGAGAAAACACTTACTTCTATTAATGAACTGCCTAGAAGCTTCTTCATAAGTGATGAATTTTTTTTTGAAAGTTCTATCCTTTCTAATTGCAGATGTTCCCATAAGAATTATTGTTAGGATAAATGGTGGACAACTGAGAGCAGGGGTGAATCAGCTGTCAACATATTATATTAATCAAACCACTTTATAACCTTTAACCAGACCACACAAACATTGAATACTGAAATAGCAGAAATAGGTATCGGTAAGCAATAAAACTTAAGAATGAAACAGAGAATTAACACAATGCAACCATACCACATAACACTATTATTTTTACATGGAAAACTTGGTAAAGGGAAAAACCACGGTGGGAAGCCTACCCATAGTCAAATGATACTTCTTCAAAAAGTATGTGATACAATAAGGGGCCTGCACATGTAGGAAGGCACACTACCTAGAGCATACTACTCATTACAAAAGAGTCTCACTGACTATAAAGAGGCTATAACCACCTCAAGATAATTGGACAACAATCCAAAAGAATGAACTGATAGAGATAGCATCTACCATGCCTGATTACAATTCGGTTAAGCTCAATATCGGAGGCCTTTGACCTCTTACTTAAACCCAATTCGATCACCTATGATCGACCAAATCTTCTTTGCATATGATATTACATTTCCCAACCACGACATATGATCTACAATGAGATCTTGCATCAATTTATACAAACCCTAAGGCCTAAACCAATTAGGTTGGCCACCTAAAAGATATTACAATAAGATCATTACATATATCCATATTACAATGATATGCCATGTCGGCTTTAGACCAAAACAACAATAACCAATCCAAAAATCATCCTGGTAATGTGTAGAGAACACGTTAACATGATACCGGTCCATAACCTAGATAGGTATTGGACCTAATCTGGGTCCACCATGCCAAAGCGATGTCTCCAATTAGTCAAGGCACGATCAAGAATCACCTTCTACATCCTGAATTCCATCTAGAAGTGGCACCAACACCACTTATGCATCCTGTCAAAGATTCTTAGTGAAATCTCTGTCGGTTAAACCTTAAACCCTTATCAATAACACAAGATCTTCTACTGGTAACCAAAACCTATCTGTCGGTAACCAACCAAATATCTAGTGTTGACATAAATGACAAAGAATTAATGCAACACATAATCAATTCCTCCATATTGCCAACAATCTCTTCCTTTGGATTTGATTGCAACACTAGATGTGAAAAACATCTAAGTACCAAGAAATGCCAAACAAGTCTCCCCCTATGGAAGACAACCAACAATCTCCTGCATATAGCTCTGAATATCAATAACTCTCCCCCTGTGAATAATATCTTTGTAAAGTTCTGAATTTATTTTTCACATCACTATCTCTCCCCCTTTGACATCAATGCCAAAAATCCAACAAATATATCAAAGCAAGAATATAAGCCTTTGAATCTCAAAGTTGACTACTCCCCTTAAGTAGTAGCATCCCTACATCAACCTGGAGCAAAGGATAAAGTTGATGATGCATATCAGACTAATGGTCTACTCCATCAATTAAGTTTCTATTAGAGGGGTAGATACCCCTACCCTATCTCTCAAATACTCAAATGACTCCTTAGACAATGGTTTAGTGAGTATATCTACAATCTACTCTTTAGTGTTCACATCAACCAATTTAACTTCCTTTTCTTCCACCTTGTCCTTCAGAAAGTTGTATTTTATTGATATGTGTTTAGTCTTAGAGTGAAATACTGGATTCTTAGACATGTCAATAGCTGCAAAGTTATCACAATATATAACTACTGATTCACTACAATTTACCTTGATATCCTTCAACATTTTCTTCATCCATAAGACTTGAGTTCAATTAGTTGTTGTTGCAATATATTCAGCTTCTATAGTAGATAAAGAGAATGCATGACTATTTTTTGCTAATCCATGAAACCAATTTCTTTGCAAGAAAGAAAGCTCCACTAGAAGTGCTCTTCCTGTCATCAGTATCTCTTGCCCAATTTGAATCTGTATATGCACATAAAGTGGCATTATCATCTCCAGAATACCATAAGCCATATTCTGTTGTTCCTTGAAAATACCAGAATATCCTCTTTACTGCACATTCATGATTTTCTTTAGGATTACTTTGATATCTTGAAACAATACTTACTACATTCATAATATCTGGTCTAGTCTGAGTTAGATATAACAAGCCACCAATCATAGACTTATACCTTATTGAATTTACTAGTGCAAATGTGTCTTTGATAGATAATTTCTCACTTGTCACCATAGGAGTACTTATCAGTTTGCAATTATCCATACCAAACTTCTTCAACAATTCTCTTAGATACTTAGTTTGACAGATAAAAATGCCTTTGTCAGTTTGAGTGATCTGCAAACCTAAGAAAAATATCATCTCACCAATCATGGACATTTCAAATTCATTCTTCATATTATTAGAGAATTCCATGCACAATTTATCTTCACCTCCAAAACTGATATCATTAATAAATACTTCAATAATCAAAATATCATCATCAATGATCTTGTAATATAAATTAATGTCAACACTGCCTTTAGTAAAACCAAGCTTCAAAAGATATTTATCCAACCTTGCATACCAAGCTCTAGGAGCTTGTTTCAATCCATATAATGCTTTCATTAACCTACAAACCATATCTTTATCATCTGTTAGTGAAAATCCATCAAGTTTCTCAATGTATACCTCCCCCTAAAGTTCACCATTCAAGAATGTACATTTAACATCCATTTGATAGACCTTATAGTTCTTATAAGCTGCATAGGTAATAAATAGTCTAACAGCTTCAATTCTAGCTACACGTGCAAATGTCTCACCATAATCAATTCCTTCCATTTGAGAATATCCTTTACAAACCAATCTAGCCTTGTTTCTTACAACTCGGCCATCCTCATTTAGTTTATTTCTAAAAACCCATTTAGTTCCAATAACATTCTTATTTTTAGGCCAGGGAACTAAAGTCCAAGTCTCATTCTTCTCTATCTAATCTAATTCATCTTCCATAGCCTTTAACCAATGTTATCTTTACAAGCTTCAATAACAAATGTCGGTTCAATTTGAGAAATAAGACATACCTCTTCATTTGTCAGTCTTCTTCTTATCATAACTCTCTTGTTCCTATCTCTAATGATTTGATCTTTAGAATGATTCAACTTTACATACCTTGGTGTCTTCTAAACTTCAGGTTCACTATTTTGATCATCAGTCACAATTGAATTTTCTGATTATACTAGTGTAACTCAGTGTCTTGTACTGGTTGAGGCATTGTCAGTTCAGTTATGATTATTTCCACTGTCAGTTCCCTATCATATGATATAGATTGATTTCTGTATTGGTCATCCACTTTCACATTAGTGCTCTCCACAATTTTTTTCAATCTTTTGTTATAACATCTATCTGCTTTGCTTTAAATTGAATATCCAAGAAATATCACTTCATCACATCTAGGATCAAACTTCCCAATTGAATCATCCCTTTTGATATAACATTTACTTCCAAAAATTCTGAAATATTGAATAGTAGGTGCATGTCCAAACCATAATTCATAAGGGGTCTTACTGGTTTCACCTTTGATGTGAACTTTGTTGAATGTGTAGATTGTTGTACTCATTTATTCTCTCTAGTATATGTGAGGCAATTTGGCTTTCGTCATCATGGTCCTTGCTGCATCCAAAATGGTTTTATTCTTCCTTTCCACTACTCCATTATGCTAAGGAGTCCGGGGTGCAGATAATTGTCTCCAAATTCCATTTGTCTCACAATAACTATTAAATTCATGAGAAGTGAACTCACCACCTTGATCTGATCTCAAACATTTGATTTTCAATCTAGTTTCTATTTCCACCTTTTCTTTAAAGATCTTGAATTTCTCAAAAGCTTCAAACTTCTCCCTAAGAAAAGTCACCCACATCATTCTAGAATAATCATCAATTATCAGTATGAAATACCTATCACCTTGAAAGCTTCTAGTCCTTGTTGGACCACATAAATCAGTGTGAATCAAATCAAGCACATCATTAGATTTATCATGTATGCTCTTAAAAGAATTTCTAACTTGCTTTCCCAATTGACATTCCTTACATACCGGATTATGAGGCTTTATAATCTTAGGTATATCTCTAACTACCTTTGTTGAACTGATCTTAACAATACAATCAAAATTAACATGACACAACCTATTATGCCATAACCAACTCTCAATATGAACAATCAAACATGTCTTATTACTAGTGTTCAAGTGAAAGATGTTACCTCTAGTCTGAGTACTGGTTGCAATCTCCAAACCAGTTTTGTTAATGATTTTGCATTTTCTATCTTTAAACTAAAGTTGGAATCCCTTGTCCACCAATTGACCAACACTTAAAATATTATGCTTTAAACCTTCTACATAATAGACATTATCAATATTATTCTTTCCATCCAGAGAAATAATACCTCTACCTTTTATCATACATGCTTTGTCATCTTCAAATCTGAATTGACCGCCATTGTATTCTTGCAGGGACAGAAATTTTCTTTTATCTCCAGTCATATGATGTGATCATCCACTATAAATTACCCATTCATCCTTGTCTTCAACTTTTCTTGCTAGGACCTTTTCTTCATTCATGATAGCCAGTTTCGGTTCATCTTCCTTTAAAGAATAGAACACCCATTACTTTCCATTGTCAGATCCACTAGCAGAGTGTGTTATCAATTCATCCTCAAAGTCATCACTTACTCCTTCCTCATCCGCTATGTAGCATTATTTACTTTTCTTGAACCAATATCTAGTATGGTTAGGCTTAAATGATTTCTTAACTTTTTCTTTAAATCTTGCATTCCTTTCGGGACATCTAGATGAAAAATAACCAATCTTATTACATGCAAAACATTTAAAAGGTGCTTTTCCTTCATACTTTCTTCCAGTCCTTTAGGTACTCTTCTAGCAAATAAGGCTTCAAGTTGCTCAAATTCTTCATCCTTTTTCCTCATATCTTCCAATTCATTTGCATATAAGGATTTCCAATCACTTTTGTCAGTAGATGATGATGCACGAGAAGCAGGTTTAGACTTTGCAGCTCTAGAAGATCCAAATTCTTCAAGCTCAAAAGCAGATAATTTCCCAATCAGAATGTCTCTGTTAACTAAAGTGTTTGCCATTGTTCTCAGTTCATTGATTGCAATTGCCTTCATCTTGTAAGTTGGTGAAAGGGCTCTCAAGACTTTGGAAACTATTTCATCTTCACTCATAAATCCTCCACAACATTGAATTCCCATGACAATCTCATTTACTCTTTCCATAAATCTAGCAATTCTTTCATTATCTTCCATCTTCAAGTTCTCATACCTTACCCGGTAACCATCAAGTTTAGCAATTTTGATAATAGGATCACCTTCATTTAGAGTTTACAATTTATCCCACATAACCTTTGTCGATGATTTATCAGTCAATCCCATGATTTGTTGATCAGTAAGTGCACACAAGAGGGCTTCTCTAGCTCTGCAATCATTTTCAATATTCTTGTCCAGGTCTGCAGCAGCAGGATTGTTAGATGCCAGATCATAAGGTGTATATCCTTTCTCAGTGATCTCCCAAATATCCTTGCCAAGACATCTAAGATGAGTCTCCATTCAGATTTTCCATATCCCATAATGTGTTCCATCAAGCTTAGGGATTTCTCTTCTGAAAAATAGTTATTAGTGGATTTGAAGTATTAGCTGCCATAGGATCTACCTCAAGTGGTAAAGGTTCTGCAAAAGAGGACCAAATCTTTGATACCAATTGTTAGGATAATCGGTCGACAACTAAGAGGGGGGGTGAATCAGTTGTCAATGGATTATATTAATCAAACCACTTTATAACCTTTAATCAGAGCACATAAACATTAAATACCAGAATAGTAGAAATAGATATCGATAAGCAATCAAACTTAAGAATGAAATAGAGAATTAACACAATGCAACCATACCACATAACACCATGATTTGTACGTGGAAAACTCAGTAAGGCAAAAAACCACGGTGGGTATCCTACCCACAGTCAGATGATACTTCTATAGAAAGTATGTGATACAATAAGGGGCCTGCATATGTAGGAAGGCACACTGCTTAGAGTGTACTGCTCATTACAGAAGAGTCTTACTGACAACAGAGAGGTTATAACCACCTCAAGATAATTGAACAACAATCCAGAAGAATGAACTACCAGAGATAGCATCTACCATTCCTGATTACAGTCTCAGTTAAGCTCAATATCAAAGGCCTTTGACATCTTACTTAAACCCAATTCGATCACTTATGATTGATTAAATCTCCTTTGCATATGATATTACATTCCATGACCATGACATATAATCTACAATGAGATCTTACATCAATTTATACAAACCCTGAGGCCTAAACCAATTAGGTCAACCACCTAAAAGATATTACAATAAGATCATTACATATATCCATATTACAATGATATGCCATGTCAGCTTTAGACCAAAACAACAATAACCAATCCATAAATCATCCCGGTAACATGTAGAGAACACATTGACATGATATCGGTCCATAACCTAGATAGGTACCGGACCTAATATGGGTCCACCACGCCAAAGAGATGTCTCTAATCAGTCGAGGCATGATCAAGGATCACCTTCTATATCTTGAATTCCATCTAGAAGTGGTACCAACACCACTTATGCATCCTGTCAAATATTCTTAGTGAAAGCTCAGCCGGTTAAACCTTAAACCCTTACCGGTAACACAAGATCTTCTATCGGTAACCAAAACCTATTTGTCGGTAACCAACCAAAATAGCTAGTGTTGACATCAATGACAAAACATTAATGCAACACAAAATCAATTCCTCCATATTGCCAACAATTGTATCATCAACAAACTGTTGATGAGAGAAGATAGTAGTATTAGATGAGGGGTGGAGCCCCTTTAAACAACCATCTCTAACCATCTTTTGGAAATACCTTCCAAGACTTTCTGCCATTATAGTGAAAAGGACAGGGGATATGGGGCCCCCCGTCTTATCTCCTTGGAGGATTTGAAGAAATAAGAAGGTGAACCATTAACTAGAATAGAAGTATTCGTAGTAGAGATCAATTGCCATATAAGTTCCAAAACCTTATTTCCAAACCAAAAGTAGCCAAGACCTTGAGGAGAAATTTCAAATACATTTTATCATAAGCCTTAGATAAATCCAGCTTCAACAAAAAGCCTTGTCTCTTAGATTCAACCAGGGAGTGAATATTTTCATGCACAGTAACAATCAAATCAAGAATTTATCTCCTTGGGACAAAACCAGTCTGCTGAGAATATATGAGAAGAGACAGAACAATTAGCAATCTAGACGTGAGCACTTTAGAAATGATCTTGTAAAAGGAATTACAGAGACTGATGGGATAGAAAGCATCAAAGGAATCAAAACTAGAAACTTTGGGTATACGAACAATGAAGGTACCATTAATCTCTTTTAAAATTATTCTAGCACCAAAAAGCCTCTTCACTGCATAACAAACATCTTCAGCTACAATGTCCCAAAGATTGTGAAAAAGGAACATTGGGAAGTCATCAAGACCAAGGGCCTTATTGCCTTCAAAAGAAAAAATGGTTTTTTTTAATTTCTTGAGTAGAAGGAATAGCCAAAAGAATTTTGTTATGCTCTTTATTAAGAATGCATGGAATAGCATCAATAAGACACTGTTGGGCCTTAGGTCTTAGTCGCATATCAGTAGATAAAAGCTCATTAAAATACTGAACCACTTCACCACTAATTTCTTCCTCAGATTCAAACTTGTTGCCATTTATGAAAATGTGGTTCATTCTATTGGGTGCCCAGGTTTCATTGTGGAAAGGTGGAAAAACTTGGTATTTCTATCACCAAAAGCAAGCTAGGTGGCTCTCAACCTTTGCTTCCAAAATTCCTCCTCCCTAGAAATAATATCATGGTATTTAGACAAAACATCATTCTCTCTTGCTAAATAACCATCCTTATAACCTTCTTCCTAGATTTTGTCTTGGATTTCTTTCAACTCCATTTGGATAACAGTCTTTTTGAAAAATATATGCCCAAAGGACTCCTTGTTCTATCTTCTAATATTCTTCTTTACCTCTCCCATCTTTTTTGCAACTCTAAACATGGTAGATCCATTAATACTAATAGTCCACCACTATTTGATCTTATCATGAAGAGATGGGTGAGAAGAGCACATTTTCTCAAATCTAAATGGGAAATTCCTTTTCTTTGAAAAAGAGTCCACAACAAAGCTAATTGGATAGTGATCAGAACCAATTCTAGAAAGTGTTGAAAGAAAACATAGATAATTGAACAACCAATCATTAGAAACAAGGGCTCAATCAAGTCTTACCTATATAGGATCATTACCAACTCTTCTATTAGTCCAGGTGAAGGATGCACCTTTGAGATCCATATTAATCAGACCATGATTGTTTATAGACTCCAAAAGATCCATTTTACTATCCAACTAGACTTGGGATCCACTAAATTTTTTTAAATCATTGATTGGGGTATTGAATTCACCCATACCAATCCATTTAGCATTTGGGAATTTAGCTCTAAAATCAGCCAGAGACATCCAAAACTTTCTTCTTGCAATTTTTCTATTTGGGGGGTAAATTTTTTAAAGAATCCAACTAAAATTATCTCTAACATGATGAAATTTAGTAGCTACATGATTAAAATCTTCCCAAATAGGGGCACCATTGATGATATTTAGATTCTAGAATGAGGCAATTCCTCCAGAAGCTCCATCAAAACTATTACCATGAACACCATTAGAGATAAAGAAAATCACTTTTTCCACTCTTTCCTTTGATATTTTAGACTCTTGGACTAATACAATATCAGGTTTATGATCTCTAATAAAATTATGCAAAATTTCTTATTTATGAGAGCTATTTAGCCTTCACAAATTCCAAGACATTATCTTCATTTCTTACTTGGGGTTAGATTCTTACAAATCTTAGGGGTAGTTCAATGTATCCCATCTACAATATCTTGGTTTCTCTCTTTCTCTCAATGCCATCTTGAAGATTTCCTCCTAACACTTCCTCTCGGTCCCATATCAGCTCTTATTTTGTTTCTTGTAGTCACACCAGGAGCTAGCTTTTTCTTAGAGCTTCTCTTCTTGATGACTATAGAAAACCCACTATCCTCTTCGTAATTTGTTTCTTCCACACTCAAGTTCTCCTTTCCCAATTCATAATTTCTCTCTTTAGACTTTTTATCTATTTCCTTTTCTAGCATTAAACTCTGGCTTTTCTCCTCAGTGGTGGGTTGGGAAGTATTTCCCAAGCAATCCAGACCAATAGGGGGAATGTAGATTTAATGCAACTAGTAGTTTCATTTGAGTTGTGAGACATATTCTCACTCTGTCTATTCAATGCTTCCTTTGAAGATGGAATGGGAGAGTCATGAATCTCCTCATGAGAACTCTCATTTCTATTATCCTTTTTTTTAATAGATCTAGGGACATTATCTATATTTTGCACAGTGTCTCTAGCATTCTCATCTCCTTTTTCACCAGAAATCACTTACAATTCTTTTTCTTCAGATTGAGCATTTCTATTTTCCTTTGTTGAGTGCCTTCTGCCATCAAGGGTAGAAATATTTCCATTCCTCACTTCCTTAGTACCATTAGTTTCCTTAGGGATATTTTCTCCCAGAGGATCCCTCTTAGCTTTCCAAACTTTCTTTGCGTTACTTTTCTGTTTCATAGCATTATTTGGATATTTTTTTGCCCAATTACTTGATCTTTTACAATTGAAAGAAACAAAAGGAAGGGTCTTGAAATCAATTGGTTGAACCCATTTCCCTAGCTTAGAGAGAATTTCAATTGAAGAAGGGAGATCAATGGATTGAACAACACTTACACAGATCCTGGAAAAGACCAACTCTTCCTTGTAGTAGTCAATGTAATGCCCCGCCAAGAAACCCCGAAGGGTGTAAGCTAAAACACTCAAATGGAGTGTAGATATTTTTTTTTTCTTATAATAATAATAAGAGTGTTAATATTAAGTCACAACATTAAGATACTTTGGAGTTATCTAAAGCTTAGATAACACAGCGGAAAGATAAATGAACCTAAGGAGTTTCCCAACGTCATTACGTAGCTAACATATAACTCAAATCTCTAAATCTTGATCCAATTAAGCCAGTTATTTTAATAACATGTTATTACTTAAAACACGGGTATTATTTGTTTAGTAAATTAAAATTATAAATAATAGGACGCGTTCATCCATTGAGGTTGAAGATGAGACTAACATGAGGGTATTTACCCATTGAAGTTAACACCTAGATAACATAAAAAAATTCATCCATTAAGGTTGATATAATTAGGAATCTAGAGGAGATCATCCCATTTTTGTTAAAATATGGTTATTAAGGTGTAGTTCATTTATTTAGGTTTAAAAGTAAACAACCAAATGAGATCATCCTTTATAGTTAAAACATGGCTAATAAGATGAGATCCTTTCATTTGGGATTAAAGTGTAAACAACATATTGAAGTTCATTCATTATGGTTTAAACATAACCAACTAATAAATCATAGTTCATTTGTAGAGGATAAAATGTAAATAGCCAAATGAGGATCATCCATTGTAGTTAAAAATATTGTTAAGAGATGAAATTCATTTATTAAGGTACAAATGTGGATTAACCAATTTAAGTTCATCCAATTATAGTTAGAATGCAACTAATTTGGTGAGGATTATTTGTTTAGAATGAGACGTAAATAACTAAATGAATTCATTTGATTTAGTGAAGTAAAGCTTATATGTCGATGTTCATTTATTGAGATAAAGAGGTAAGTAACTAACCAAAGTTCATTCCTTAGATTTACAATTTAGGTATGATGACAAGTTAATTCCATAATTGTATCCATTCATTACATTCAAATTACAAGCTTTATGACAAGTTAATCCAATAATTGTAACCTAGTGAGTTTCTTTCCATGCTTATTTATTTTCATTAACATTAACAAAATACTTTCCATAGCCATATTAACAATCTTTTATGACCCTAATTACTACATTTAACAAGAGGACTTTATTCATACATTCAAGAAATAACTCCATTAAATCCCCATTATACACTTACAAAATGCAACCATACATGATAACTTTAAGTACGAAATTTGAGAGACAAAAGCATCACATAACACAGATATGATCTCGGAGTTCACCCCAAAAGGGCTACATCTTCGGGTCTACTCAACTGCAAGACCCTTCTGGCAATAAAATTAGTTTAAGGTTACATAAGTTTCATGTCATATACATTTCCGCCTTTTAGGCGAACCCAACCAAAATACCAACGACCACTTCGGTCAGTAAATACATCTCTACAAGTTTTCCAACCAAGTTTACATAAATGCAAGCATCACTCACCTAAATATGTTATTTAATCCTTAGATAAACATCATTGACATATTGGTTTAGAACTGTACACTAGTCCCCTCTCTAGCATCACAAATATACCCTTTTCAAAAGAAAATATACTTTAAAAGGAATCTTTGAAATGAAAAGAAAACACTCCCCAATGAATTATAAATCTCTTGCGTATATATAAAGCCAGTATAAATGTATCTCAATTTATATCTAACCAAATAAAATTAACGTCTGAGCACTAATGGTTAATTCACTTGACAATATTCGTTACAAAGGGACCAAAAAGCCACATATAATTAATTATATATATTATTATATGGATTATCTAAAATAACATTTATTTAAAATCCACATTAATCCATAACTAATAATTATTAATTATTAATGCTTTATATATTAATCAAAGTTTAGCAATAATCAATATATGATTAATAACATATATTACTAAATGGATTATCTAAATATCAATTATCTAAAATTCAAATATTATTTAATACTAGAATTAAATAATATAAAATAAAAATTGAATTTAAATAATTAAAACTCCATTTAAAATTACTTTTTAATTTAGTATCATATCATTATTTCATTGTTTTTTTAATCAATAATAAAAAAATAAAAACAATACTAAATTGGGGGTACCCACGTGGACCCCACGTGGGCCCCCTTAGTAGCCTACGCTACCATTGGTAGCATTGCTACCAAATGGTAGCAGGCCGCTACCTTTGGTAGTGCTGCTACCATTTGGTAGTAGTTCGCTACCATTGGTAGCGCTACTACCAACTGGTAGCAATTGCTACCCTTGGTAGCCCGCTACCTCCCAGCCATGTGGGGGTTTTCAAAAAAAAATTATTTTATTATATTATTTTGTTTTTAAAAAAAAGAATTTCAAATTATTATTTTTTTCCTTTAAAAAAAGATAGAAATGAATACAGAGTTTAATGGAATCTCTAAAAAGAAAATAGAGTCCAATAAATCACAGTACTATTTTTTTTTTTATGGCAAAATTTTGCCAGCATAACCCCTGTGATTCAAACTGGGAAACCAAAAAACATATAATCCTAAATAAATAAAAAACAAAGCTCAACCAGAATTGGGAGACACAGCCAAAATCCATTTATTCATTTTCCAACACACAGAAAACTACAGAGAAAGGAAGAAATGTTACTGAGCTAATATATAAATAAAACTTTAATCTGTAAATTTCTCACAATCTCACTCAAAGGTTGAAATAATCCCATTTTAATTTTGAATCCCCATGGATTACTAAATTAACAAATCTATTGTAAATAACCATTCAAATAATCAATACTTCTTCCAAGCAAAATGCATAGTTTTTAAATCCCCAAATCCAACATAAATCTAGAATTAATTTTGTAAGATTTTTCAATAGCCAACACTGTTCTTTCAAAGCCAAATAGTAAGATTCTCTGGCAAGCAAGGAAATATTCAAAACCCTACCTCCATTCGCATTTCCTAGAAGAGTTTTGTTGCAGAGCCCAACCTCCAAGCTCCAGATCCTTATTTCCCCAACATGCATAAAAATTTCTTCTTCCCACAGACTGTCGGCTCCTTCCTATGAACCCCCCATAAAATAATTTTTTTAAAATATATATGTGAAACCTAAACTCTTTTTAGGTTTTCCCCCAAAAATATTTTCCAATAATTAAATATTTAAAAAGAGCATTTTGTTTTATTTTGTTTTAACTAAATCAAAAATGCTTTTATCTCCCTCATGTAATTTCTAATTTTTTCTAATAACACAACTTAGCATTTTTTTAAGATTATATGAGGGTAAAATATATTGTTTTATTTATTCTTTTTTTTATTCTTTTATTTTTAAAACAATATCAACATATTTTAATCTTGCTTTTCTTAATTAATTAAAAGAAAACAACCTTTCTATTTTTTTTATAAAAGGCCAAGAGATTAAATTAATTTTATTTAAAATTAATTTAAATCTTTCCTTTCCACAATCATAACTAAATAAATTAATCAGTTAAAATTAATCATTTAATTAAACTAGCTACAAATTTAAATTGAGCAATTCTAAATAACGACTAATCGCATAAAGGGAGCCTATTTAATCTAGTCCCTTAATTTATTTATTTTATTTTTTTATGCATAAACACACATTTAACAAATTAAATAAAAAGGATAATTACTCAATTTACCAATTCACAAAACACGCATACCCAAACGAAAAGGGAAACCGACGGACCACACACGACACTCACTTGATTATGGCTAAGGTGAGATGAGGGTTTTATGACCACCTAATCCAAATTCTAAGGATAAAGGAGGTATACTCAACCCTGTGAATCTTGATGTAGATGAACCTCGCACCTAGGCGGTGTTGTACCTGCAATCTCCTGCAACCATGAGTTACACAAGCATACATACATATATATATATATATTCAATGAAGGCGTTAGCTCGATATTTATATCCAGAATTAGGAAACAATTACATTTAGACAAGAATCGATGCAAAAGCACAATAATAGGTATGCACAATTATTTATATTATCTAATCTACAACATTACATCACGGTAAATCAACCATTCAAGAATGCCACATAGGAAGTCGACCAAGGTCAAACCAGTTTTACAAGGCCGACTAGGGTAGGGGCATTACAGTAGTCACTTGATCTATCAATAATATCTCCCCAAAAGTTCTAGCAATACCTCTAAACACATCTTCATTCCAAAACTCCGTAGGGAGCCCAGGAAGCGTGACCTAGACCATAACAACTTCATAGAAATTTCCAGATTCAAGACCATTTGGAGACCACTTCTTTAAATCTAATGATGATTTTTCAATAACCCAAGGGCCTCCACAATGGAAATTAGAAATGTCTTCTTTGCATGAAAAGGAGAAGGAGAAGAAAACTTTTGGTAGAGCCACAACCTCCACTTTCCCTTTCAAGTACCATTTCTTTCACACAAACTCTTTAATAGTCTTGATATTAGGCCTTGGACCCATAAACATTTGGCTTAATATTGTTACTTCTTTTTCTATTATCTTAATTTTAAAATAACTTTTTCTTACACTAACCATATTTGACAATCACATTAGGGTTTCATTTTAATATTTGATACATCATTGATATTTCTACTTTCTAAATATGAAAGAACACATCTTATTTATTTAGTTTTCCTCTTTCCCTCTCCTTATCTCCCCCTCTATATATTTAGATCTTTGTCTCTCCCTCTCCCTCTACCACTCCCTCTCCCTATCTCTACCTATCTCTTTTCCTTTATCTTTCCCCTCTATCTTTTTCACTTCATGTCTACCTCTAGATATATATATGTCTTTCTAACCCTATCTCTCCCTCTCTCTCCCCATATTACCCTTTCTTTATATATGTCTCCACTTACATCTCTAGTTATCTCACTCCCTCTCCCTTTGTTTATGCATATCCTTATCTCTCTCTATCTCTATATCCATATCTCTCTCGGTCATACATGAAGAGTCCCTATTTATTCCTTCCTATCTTTATCTCTCTAAGTTTATATATTTATCCCTCTATCTCCTTCTCTCCCCATCATTCCCTCTTTATATATTTCTCATCTATATATTCTTCTCCCTCTATTTATATATCTCTTACCCTCTGTATCTCCATCTCTATATATCTTTTTTACTCACACACACACACACACACACACTCCCTATTTCCCCATCCCTCCCTAGCAACAAAATTCAAAGGGAAAGGAGAGCACACACATCTCATTAAGAACTATGATCCAAATATAGATAACACATAAACATATAAATTAGAAGGATAATCAAGCTCCATTACCAATAGGGAGAGAGATGTATAGATAAAAATGGAGATATAGTGGGTCAAGATAGAGAGGGGGGACAGATAAATATATAGAGAGCGAGAAAAATGAGAAAGGGAGAGATGGTGATATATAAAGATAAAGATAAAGATAAAGATAAGGAGATTGATATAATGGTAAAGAGATATGGAGAGACAACCTAAGATAGAGATAAATAGAAGGAGAGATAGAAGGTAAAATATTGAGAGATGGAAATACCTAGAAATATAGATATGTGTATTAATGTCTAAGAAGAGAGAGGGAGAAAAATAGAATGATAAGGATGGATAAAAAGAGGGAGATAAATCTAGAGACATAAAATTAGAGAGGAAGATAGAGATAAAAATGCAAATATAGAGAGAGGGACAAATGGATATAGAGATAGAGAGAGATAATGGTATTTAGATGAATATATAGAGATATAGGGAGGTAGGGATAGAGAGCGAGACATAGAGGAAGATACAAAGAGGAAGAGATAGAGAGATATAAAGAAACAAGAATATGGATAGATAAAGAGAGGGAGAGATACAGAGATACAGAGGGGAATATAGAGAAGGGTGGAGGGAGAGAGCTACAGACATATATAAAAAGAGGTAGAGAAAGAGAGAGATGAATAGAGAGGGTGAGAGGGGAAGAGGTAGAGAGATAAATTAATCATCTATAGAGGAAGATATATATTGAAAGATGAAAATATAGAAAGACAGATGAATAGGGAGAGAGATATAGGGAGATGGAGGTAGAGATAGACATAGATAGAAAGAGATAGATAAATTAGTATGGATGGAGGGAGAGATGGAATGAATAAGAGAGAGTTTGAGATAATGAGATATAGATAGAAATCATGATATATCTATAGGAAGATAGAGATAGAGGGTACAAGAGAGAGATAAAAGAGGTGATAGAGAGAAGTAATAAATAGGTATAGGTAGAGGGAGGTAGAGGGAGGGAGATAAATAGAGATAAGCAAGATTAGTAGTGAGATATAAAAATAGGGAGTGATAGGGATAGAGTGGGAGAAGGAGATATATAAATAGAAAGAGGACATGATATGTGTAGAGATGGATATAACTTGGAAAAGACTTAGATGGGATGATAAGAGTGAGATAGGCAGAGAAGGAAGAAGAAAGAAGAGATGTAGATATAAGTATAGTAAGGGAACTTAGGGAGAGAGATGGATTGGAAGGGAGATAAAAGGAGAGGAGGAGAGAGTGAGATATAGTAAATAGAGAGGGGGGGAGATGTATAGAGGGACATTTTCTCCTAGGTCAACTTGGGCACTAGTGTGCATAGGATCAAAGACAACAAGGCAACCTTCTATGATGATAATTTATGAAAAAATATCTTATTAGTACGTAAAATCTAAATATTTCATTATTTACTACTTTTAAAATGTTTCAATTCTTTTGGGAGAAAAAATGGAAACATAAAAGACTTTGTATGCAAAAGTTGTGAGTAATTAAAATTTTAAAAATGAAGTATTAACTTCAAATGATTATAATTTTTTTTTGGTGTAGAATCTAATGAGACTACCTTATCCATTTTTTGGATCTTTGAATCACCTTTCCAATGCCTATAAAAATTCAAAATTTTGATAAATGTAAAAGTTATCCCATTTTACTAAAATATAAATTTTTGGCTAAGCAAAATGGATATCCATTTTTTAAAGCATGACATCACAATAATGACATTAGGAATTGGATATATGTTAATAATAGATATCCATTTTGGTTAGGTATTTACAAACCAAATTTAAATTTTTCTCAACCGATACAAAAAGTCAAAGCGGAATTCGATTTGTTTGGCAAAGTAAACAATGTGTTTTTTCCCACTGCCACTTTTTGGACCCCCATGATCTTGCACTCACCCTCCTGTATAATTCATGTTTTCTCCTTTTATGTTTTGTGTTTTCTTCTTGTATTTTTCATGCTTACTTCATGCGTAATTTATTTTTTACTTATTGTGCCTTATGTATGATGCAAAGTTTGAAATATAAAAAATAGTGCATTGTTATAATTTTAAAAGAAAATAGATGTCATGTCCATCTATCAATTGGAATGAATTCCTTGAGAATAGTATTCAAAATTTTACAAATAATATTTCATTGAATTACTTCAACAAGACAAGACAACATTCTCAGATGCACATGCCATGCAAAAAATTTAAGTCCAATCAATGGCAACAATGAATGAATTTCATGCAACATGTAAAAATTGGTTTCTTTTTACAATTTTTTTGTGAGAAATTTACATTGATGAATACTATGGAGGAATTGAAGTGCTCCTTACATCAAATTTGTGTTTTAGTACTATAAAAATAGTATGTAATGTTAGAGTACTATTTTATGCTTCATTATCTATGAATAATTTTATTTTTTATATAAATAGATTATTAAAACTTTATTTTTGTACTTTTCAATATGTCATTACATTTTCTGAACTAGTCTTCATGTTACATTTTTTGTACATATTCTCCAACAATCAATTGCATAGGGTTTTTTTTTATCAATAGTTAGAGTTGTTACCACTAATTTAAATAGAAACACATGGCTTAACTTTTATATCTATATTTAGAGATGTATCAATAACCAACATTCTCCATCAATTGATATTCAAAATTAAAAAATAATTTAACATGGTTATAGGCCAAAAAAGTCTCCCCTATATTTACTTTCATTATAATGTTTTTTTTGGTGTTTCTAATTGAGTGCCCAATTGTGCCTAAAGGTAAGACATATCTAATACCAAATATTAACATAGAAGTAGACAACAAATGAGAGACAATTGTAAAAAAATTATCTTTCAGATTTCAAGTTTTGCAATACCTAGGGGGTAGCTCTGTACCAATGTCAATGAATTTTCTCTAATTGAAATGAGATATTTAAATAGAAAACATGTTCTCAAAAGATGCACCAAGGATGTATGAAAATTAATCAAAATTGACTAAATTCTTAGATAATTATGTATTGTTTTGATTAAGTAAAAATAGGTTTTTGAAAGGAACCTGAACCTTTTACATAACAGGAAATAGAAAAAACATTAGAGCTTAAAAGAGTCATGCCTGATCACCCCAACAAAAAACTCATCCCACCCAAACCAAAAAGGGATCACAAAACACAAAGATCCGCATAAGGACAACAAAAAGAAAGCAAAAGGATAGCACAAAGACAAAGACAGAGACCAAGACAGCTAGGTATTTTTTGTAATGTCTTCAGCATGAACCACCATCTGCTTCATGTTGTTTGTAGGGGTCTTCAAATCATCCAGCTCTCACCCCTTGATGTTGCCCTGATTCTTGGTGTTGGCTCTAGTCCTCTTCTCGTGACCTTTTCTCTCCAACTGATCCTTGTCGCTCTCTTTATCTTTAATGTTATCAAATATGTTAATCAGAATGTTCATGTTGTCCATAGAGGATTTGAGAATCTGGAAATTATGTTCGGCTATCTTCTTCACAATCAGTTCCATTTTGTCGACTCTATTGCCCAGATTATTCATAGTAATTTCTAGCCCATTCACCTCTCTATTCCCTTCCATTTCCTTAACCTTCTTTTTAGTTTCAAGAATTTTTCTAAACATGTTTTCAATAGCTTTAGCATTGTTGATTGCCACTGCCAATTCTTTAGCATTTTCAGAAAGAGGTTTGTCGCCTATCATGGCTCTTTTGATAACATTCATATCATTCTTCAGGCTACCAATATCTTTCACAATTCTACCAATAGTAACACAAAATCCCTTAATACTATCGTTATCTCCAAAACAATCACTAGGATTTCCCCTTTTATTTTCTTGGCCATCATTCTACAAACCTTGAGTGTTCAAATCCTCATTACAACCCACATCCGGGATCTCATCCTCCTCCTTACCCTACACATTGTCATTTTTTTCCTCCTCTACATCCTCATTAGAAGCAATCAAAATCTTATTATTATCTTTGTTAACTCCCCTGCTGGTGTTCTTCTTCCTCTGGGTTTGTTTTCCCATCCCTTTACCTTTCTTTCTTTTGATGAATTTTCCTTCAAAGGACTTAGCCTCAGAGTACGAGATATCATAATCAATCACAATCCTCTTTCTCTTCCCCTTATTCCTCCCCTTTTTACTAAGCTCCTTCGACTCACCTTCAGTTTCCGAGTTGAAGTTGAAACCACTATCCTCACTTTTCATTTCCTCATCCCTGGCCTTTTTACCTCTAATTGGTTTCTCAATGCATTTCCCTTTCAGCAATTTATACACTAAAACCATAAGACCCTGATGAAGAGCATGGTCGCCCTGAGGGTCTTTCTGCATTTCTTTAATTATGTGGTCCATGGAACAAGAAAGATAATATGAAAAGCTTACCTTTTCACCATGGCAAAAGTGGTTGAGCAACACAAAATGGTTCCCATAAGCTCTTGTAAATCTCCCATCCAGTGTAATGTAGGTTATGGTAGCAAACAAAATGAACCTGCATGGCCTGCAGATGCATTTTGGGGAGTGATAGGAGTTATCCACCTTCACCATTTTCTTCTTCTCACCATCTATGACCGGAAATTTGTTCATTTCCTTATCAGAGACACTATGATCTCTATAGAACTTAATGCCATCTGTCACTATCCCCATGGCTTCTGCAATAATCTCTTTATCCACTGTCATCATCTAGGTGCCCACCAAAACTTTTCTATTCTTCCAATTCTTTATAAAGTGCTTGGTGATAGTTGGGTCTTTACCACTGAGCCTCTCCATGAACACACTTAATCATCCCTCCTGTAAAATCTCCCAAACCTCTTTGTTCTTCTTCCAATCCGAACATGAGGTTGGTTCAAACTTTTTTTTGTTCCCTCCCATTTTTTCTTCACTCACTGGAATTCCTAATCTCAGCTTTGATTTTTCTTCTCTGGTTTCTATTATTGCTCTGAAAAATAGCCTTGAATCCATACCCAGTTAATATGATAAGACAATTAAATAAATGCTCAGCACCGCCATTATAAGCCTTCATCGAAAAAAGTGGGAAAAACATTAGGAATTATGATTAATGATGCCACGTTGCCTCATCTGGATTTGGTCCAGATTGAGAAAGGATTTCGCCTCACACGCAAGTTTTCTCTCTCCATTAATAGTAATTATTTTATCAGTTCTGCAGGCCAGGTTGGCTACCTAGTCAGCACATGAGTTAGCTTCCTTGTACACGTGTGACAACACACATATCAAAGGTTTCACTTATTTTCTTTTCTACTTTAATTGCATTGTTTATTGACCAAGAAGGCGGGAACACCTTATTCAAATAGTTTATGATATTCAAAGAGTCACCTTCACACCAAACTCTGGTACAATTAGCTTCCTTTGCTAGCACCATCCCATGATAAGCCACCATAGCCTCAACAACATGATTAGTTTTATTTCTAATAGGGATACATTTAATAATTTTACATTTTCCCCATTCATCTCTTAAAACCACCCCACATCCTGCATTGTCAAGGTTACCCTTTGAAGCGCCATCAAAGTTGATTTTCATCTAGCCATGGGGAGGGCTTTCCCATTTCACACCTTCTCTAGGATTATCCTAAACAAAGTCTCTTCCCTTTAATCTTCAATTCTTGAAGATAATATGATCATCCTTATCTTGGTGATTGGATATTCCACCTATGATGTTAATATTCTCCACTATATTTCATTTGATTTTCTCAAAAATAATTTGAACCTTAGAAGCCTTCTCTCTGAACACTCTTTTATTTCTCTCTTTCCATATTCCCCAACAAATATGGGGTAAAGCCATTCTCTGTAACAAAATTATAATCTTATTCCTTGAGGGTTGATGCCAAGAATTAAAAACCTCTTGGACTGATTCCGAGAAAGTCCAACTGATATTGAAGTAATCTAGACATCTAGCCCATATATCAGTAGAGAAGGGACAATGAAAGAACAGGTGGTTAATGGTCTCTGCATTCTACATACAAAGAAAACAAACACTAGGCATACAAATTCCTCTTTTCCTAAGGTTATCAATAGTCAGAATTTTTTCTTGAAGGGCAGTCCAAAAAAAGATATTAATTTTAGGAATTAGGCCTTTCACCCAAGCCTTAGCCCAGCAAGGACTTTCCATCTTAGTAAAATGTTGATTGTAGAGAGAGGCCACAGAAAATTTACCATTTGCTGTAAGTTTCTAGATTAATTGATCATCATCATCCACCACCACCATGGAATTCATAATTTTGTTCAGATTATCAAGGGATGGATCAACTTGGGATAAATCCTTCCACTGTCCATCATTCTAGTAGTCACCCACCATAGAGCCAAATTTTTCCTTGCACTGATTCTAAAATTTACCCCAGTCAGGACTTTCACTCAATAGGGAATCAAGCAACCAAGAATCTTCCCAGAATTTAATGAATTTTCCTTTCCCCACCTTCCATTTCACACCTTTGGCAATAAGATCTCTTGTTCTTGAAACATTTTTCCAGATATTAGAGCCAATTGGGATATCTTCAGCATTGAGGAAGCTTAGAAGGGTAGGATATTGTCTTTTATATTTGTTGTCCCATATCAGTTTCCATTCTCCTTGGGTGTTATAACCTCTCCAAATCTGCTTAGCCATAAGAAACTCATTCATGTCTCTTAATATTCTAAGGCCAAGACCTCCCTTTATTATAGGTTTACAAACCTTATGCCACGCAATTAGATTCATTCTCTTCTTCTCCTCGACCCCTGTCCACAAAAAATGTTCTTTGAACTTTTCTAATAGTCTCCGCAAACTTGGTGGGAATTCTAAAAAAAGGTTGATGGCATAAAGAGGAATACTCTGAAGAGTATATTTCAAAAGTTGAACCTTACCAGCTTGGCTGAGAAGACAGCCTTTCCAACCAGCTAACTTCCTATGAAATTTATCCACAAGAACTCCCCAAAAAGTATCAAGAGGAACTTGACATAAAAGGAGCCCAAGATATGAAGCAAGAATATTCCCCAATTGGCACCCCAAAATGTTGCTTATTTTTATCTTTCTTCTATCTGGAGTGTTGATGAAATAAACAAAGCTTTTAGACCAATTTATTAGTTGACCAGTAGTTGTCCCATAACTATCCAAAGCTTTCTTTAAACTCCTAGAATATTTCACTGAAGCCTTCCCCATAATAATAGAGTCATCCACAAACTGTTGATGGGAGCAAACTTCATCTATTGAAGAAGGTTTCAAGCCACAAAACTCCCCCTTCTTAACAAGCTTACCAATGAATCCTCCCAGACATTCTGCCATGATAATGAAAAGAACTGGGGATAGAGGATCCCCCTGTCTGAGACCCCTTGAGGACTTGAAGAATGGGGAAGGAGACCCATTGATTAAGATAGAAAAAGAAGCAGAAGACACTAATTGCTGAATAAGACATAATTCTAGAGCAGAAACCAAAAGCAGTGAGAACATCCATCATTAATCCCTAGTCCACACTATCATAGGATTTGGATAAGTCAAGCTTCAAAAGAAAGCCTTCTTTTTTAGCACTAGCTAGAGAGTGAATATTTTCATGGACCAATATTATCGAATCCAAGATTTGTCTCCCAGGGACAAAGCCACTTTGCTGGGGAGAAATGATAGTGGGGAGAAGACTCAAGATTCTAGAAGTCAGAACCTTAGAGATGATCTTGTACATAGAGTTGCAAAGGCTTATAGGTCTAAAAAGATCCATGGAATCAACTCCCATCTTTTTGGGAATAAGGGCAATGAAAATTCCATTCAATTCTTTCAAAATTCTTCTAGCACCAAAAAATTCTTTCACAGCACTGGAAACATCATTTCCAACAATATGGCAGTACATTTAAAAAAAGAACATGGGAAAACCATCTGGGCCCAGGGCCTTGTTACCTTCAAAGGAATTGGCAGCATTCAGAATCTCATCGTTGGAAGGGATAGCAGTAAGATGTGAATTATGATCTGCATCCAAGATAGAGGGGATACAATCCGTAAGGTCCTTTTGAGCTTGCAAGTCCAAATTATGTTCCTTAGTCAGGAGGATGGAGAAAAACTCCATGGTTGCCTTCCTCATAGAATCTTCATCTTCAACAGTTCTACCATTAACTTTAAGTTGTGATATCCTATTGATAGCCTTATGCTTTAGAGTGGACATATGAAAGTATTTGACATTTTTGTCCCCTTCCTTCAGCCAAATATTTCTTGACCTCTATTTCCAGAAAGTTTCTTCTTTTGCTATTATGTCATGATATTTCATAAGAGTCTCATCTTCAAAATCTCTCGAGACCTTTGTATAGCCATTATTCTAAATCTCATCCTATATATCTTTTAGATCTAAGAGAATGGTGGATTTAGAAGCAAAGATGTTCCCAAAGGATTCCTTGTTCCATTTTTTAACATTATCTTTCACAAAATTCAACTTTTTGACCACCTTATACATAGCATTTCCTTCAATTCTAACCTACCACCATTCCTTGATTTTTCTTTCCATATCCGGGTGTTTTGTCCACATTCTCTCAAATATATAAGGGAAGTGTCTTCTTCCCTTCTTAATATCAGCCATAAAGGATATAGGATAATGATCTGATCCTGCCCTTATATGAGTTGATAAAGAACATAAGTAAGAATTAAACCAATCGAAAGAGATTAGAGATCTATCAAGCCTTACCTGAATTAAGTCTTCACCACTCCTTCTATTAGTTCAAGTATATTTAACTCCTTGCAAATCCAAGTCATGGAGAGCATTATTATTGATGAATTCCATTAAATCCAATTTGTTGTCTAGATTGGTTTGGCTCCCTCCCTTTTTCTCTTTTTCTTTCAAAGGGGTATTAAAGTCCCCCATAATAATCCACCCATCTTCAGCAAACTTACTTCTAAACAAGGATAAGCTTTTCTAGAAATCACTTCTACCAGTCTTGGTGTTTGGGGCATACACATTAGTCAACCCCCATGAAATTCCCTCTTTCAAATGCTTAAATCTAATACAAGCCAGATTATTGTCTTGAATCAACACTTCACTTTTTACATTATTTTTATTCTAGAAAGTAACAATACCTCTCGATGCTCCTTCAGAACTACCACCACTAACTCCTCCATTACTAAACATTTTTTCAAACTTTCAACCTTATCTTTAGGCATTTTAGTTTCTTGAATCAAAAAAACATCTAGTTTTTTGTCTCTAATCATAATTTTAATTAAATCATGTTTGTGAGGATTATTTAATCCTCGAATATTCCAGGAGATAATCTTCATGGTTTTTTAGAAATACCTGCATCAAAGATGGTTCTTTGAGTCCCGTCTGCTATATTCTTGCTTGCCTCCATGGTCCAATTCTTTGCATTTTAAATTCTTCCAGGAGAAGTATGCTGAGCCCCCACATCCCCAAGTCTACTTTTGATGTTTCTGGTGGATGTGTTATTGTTGTTATGCTTATGTATTGTTATCTTTGAGAACCGTGTATATTTAAATGTGACCATATTATAAATTCTTAAACAACTCAACCACGAGCCCGGAATCTACAAGAAAATCAATAACACCAATAGAGCTCTAAATCAAGTATATGTAAATAAAATAAACCAAGTACACCTTCACAGGCATGATAAGCTTAACTCTATTGTTCTTCAATCCTTCCAAACCCTATAGATAATAGTAGTTGATCTCAACATTAAGCACTAGTACAAGATGGCATAAAGAAATAGAGTGTGGTTGATTGATGATGCACGCATGATGTAAGTATGATAAAGAAAGCAATGATAGCTAGATGAAGCCCTAAGAAAGTACTCTATGTGCACACTATGGAACTACTATGTATGTACTAGGTAGGCAAAAAATGGGGAAAAACTCTTTTATAGAAATCTCCAAGAGAATCAAGGGCGTAGATTAAGAGGCTGAAATATGAGCAATTGTGATTAAGAGGTGAAAAGAGGATTAATAGGATTAGTAGGTTAAAATGATGAGGGATGAGATTAAGAGGTGGAGGAAGAGTGAATAAGATTATTTTGAATAAAGAGATGAAATTAAGAGCTAGGTTGACCTTTTGATTTAGAAAAAGATTTCTAGATTCAATGAATAAGTGATAAGGAATGTGGAGGGGAAACATTTGTCACATGAATACAAACTTAGATTATGAACCATGCGAACAAGTTGGAGGGATAAGATTAGGGAGAAGAGGATAATGAATTAATTAAAAAATTAAAGTATTTATTTAATTAATAGCTTAAAAAGGTGGGATTTAAAATAACTAAATAACTAATAAATATTTATTTAACTATAGGAAATGAAAGGCCAGTGAATCAATTAAATAAATAGAAATATTTATTTAATTAATAGAGGAAAACATTAAGGAATTTACTGAATAAATTAAAAAAATTTATTTAATTGAGGATATTTTTTAGGTGTTAACATTTTGCCCCTCTTTGAGACAATGTAATTTATCGCATTGTTTCAAACAAAGAAAATTTAGGTGGTACATACCCTAGTATACCCCAGTAGAATGAGGTAAGGAGGTAGTATGCCTGATTGACAAATTGGGCAAAGAATCATTAAAAGTGTGGGAGATCTTGATAGGAATAATGAGAGGGCTTGGTAGGAAAGTGTACAAAAAAAAGGGCAAAACATGAGAAAAATGTTGGTATTTTGGTATGGTTTTGTCATTGATGTCAACACCTACTAACACTTATCAACTCTGACACTTTGGAGAATTAGCAACATTCACCAGCAAACAAGTGACTTATGCACAGTCATCGGTATCTGGTACACCGGCAGGATATAATGATCACTGGCACTTGGAATGGCATGGAAAACACCTGGTTATATCGAAGACATCATTTGGACACTTTGTCTTGAAGATTTGTTTATTAGCATATTCATATTTGCATATTTGTTGTTACTGGCAAATAGGTCCAGGATATACACTAGGTGGTTTATCTTTTCCAGATCAGCACGACACACTATGGAGATGTTTTATTCTTGTTGTAAATGCATCAAGCCGACAAGTTGAATCGATTATTGCATCGGATATTGATTTATTTGTAAATTGATTTTATTGTAATATCCTTTAGAGCTGACCTACTAAAATTGGTCTTAGGTTATGATATAAATGTAAGATCTTATTTGTAAGATCGAATGTGGAATGCGAAAAAGAATTGTGTGAAGGTATATGTGAGAATAAGCAGAGCTATACACTCAGACATCATTTGAAGATTGAAGGAGGGTTTTTGTGAAGACAATCAGAACTACACTGGTACTGAATCCAGTATACAAAGATGCTAATTTGAGCAGTACATCCATATTGGATTTAATCATCCAATTGTAGTCAGTGTGACTCCCATTTGTGATTGAGCAGTGAGCTCTAGGTGCTTGGCCTTTCTGCATGTGCAGACCCCATTTGTATACACATACTATCTGCAGTAGTATCATCTAATTGTGGGTAAGGTTTCACACCATGGTTTTTCCCCTTACAGGGTTTCCACGTACAAATATTGGTGTTATGTGTTGTGGATGACTTTTTCTTTTTGTTTGATGCATTAATCCTTACCAGTAAATTGCAATTAACTGATAAAACTATCTACCAACATAAAAGATTGGTTCACCGGTATTAAGCATTAAAGTTGTTTAAGTTGTTTTTGGTTTAAATTTATTTGACAACTGATTCACCCCCCCCCCCCCCCTCTCAGTTGTCTCTGAGGCCTAACAAAAAAGGGACTAGGATAGGCAATGCAAGGTTAGGGGAGACTATGGTCGTAAGACACGGTGGTGGGTGAACCCACAACAGTGGGTTACACTTTTTTGCCAACTTTGACATTGCAATATTCATTTTCAGAAAAAACTTCACATTCAAACACCTATTACTGCTAAACCATAAGGAATTTGTAGATGATGTGAACTAGTGATTTGTGTCATTTTGTGTGTATATTCTAAAATTATTTTTTTGAAAATTTTTGGAATCAATTTGCTTCCATTTTTCTATCTCCCTCAAAAACTACTTATTTACAAAAAACAACATTTTTAAAGAGTGATACTCACTTGGTCATGCATAATTTTTTTTCTAAAATAGATATGAATTTGATTCTTTCAAATTTAGTTTTGTAACATCCATATCTAATGTTTTCAATTGGTTTCATAATATTATCTTCAATAATTCATATTTTATTAAGTTTTGAAGTCGAGGTAATTGTAATTTTGACATATATCCATTTGGTCATTCATAACTTGCTGTGTATATAACAAAATATTTTATTTATTTATTTTCTGGAAAGAGGACTTCAATACCTAGTGCGTAGATATTTTTTAGAATTTTTTTAACTTGTTTATTATTTTTCCATAAGCGTTGAACTCAGAAGTTGATATTTGATGTGAAACCTATGTTCAATTAACCTAAAAAAAAAACTTAATAAACTCAATATATATTAAAATAATAATCATTGGAAAGCTCACTTAGAGTACTGCTATCATGCATTTGGGTTTGTCAAAATTCATCCATTGGAGTCCATAATTAGAGCTTCGAAGGCCAAAATTTTGCAGAAACCAGGAGAGTTTGGGGGGGAGATGTCTAGTAGGCAGGTTCAATAGAACATGTGTTCTATCAAACCCTCTGGGGTTTGATCAAACCCATGTTCTATTGAACCCCTTTGAGCAAATTTTTTTGAGATGACCATGTTCTTTTTAAAAAACAATTAAAAAGGGGGGTTCGATCGAACCCCCTTTTTTAATAATTTTGTATTCGATCGAACATATTTAAAATAATACATTCGATTGAATCATTTTTTTGGTTTGATTGTGTCATGTATGTGATGTGTACCTATACCTGCAGCTGCAACACAAAACACTCAATAAATCATTACAAGCAATGGTCATAAAATTAATCAACAAAAGATAAAACCATAGCTAATTGATCTATTGCATCCTAGTAAATGTGAGTATGAATTTTTCTCTCAGATCTGGTTATACAAATTCCAATGAGTTGACTACATTTAAATGGAGGATTTAAATGATGAAGATGCATAAGCTAGCAATGATAGCATGATTAAGCTAAATGATTTCATGATTATTCTAGAAAATAAGCTAGAATGAAGATGCAATTAAGCTAAAATTGAACATGATAACAATGCTAAGAATTATTTGCTAAGAGCTATATGCTTATAGTAACAATTCTTGAATGCAAATGAGATGGGATCAAATTCGGGACCATTTGTGCTCCAAAATGGGCTCTATTTATAGGATTTCCAAGGCTAGGGGTGAGGTGGCAGGAATCAACGGTCAAGATTAAGTCTGAAGATATCAATGGTGAAATTGGAGGAGGTTGGCAAAGAGGTTGGATTAAAGGGAACATCCATCATCTATATGGTGCCAAGTGTTAAGAGGCTTCTAGAAGAGGTTGGATGAAAGGGAACACTTAGTGAAAAGTGTCACAAAGCTTCTAGAAGAGGTTAGATGAAAGGGAACATTTAGTAACAAGTGTCGCAAAGATTCTAGAAGAGGTTAGATGAAAGGGAACACTTAGTGACAAGTGTCACAAAGCTTTGCTCATAAGAGGGTAAAGTGTTCAAGGAAAGAGGACATGTTAGTAGATGGAATGGGTTAGGCTTAGGAATGGTTGGGTTAGGTGGTTAAAAGTTAGGAGAATTTGAATTTAAAAATTCAAATAATAGGAAAAGGCTAATTAATTTCAATAACTCATAATTGATTTGTTTTAATTAATTACAAGATTGGAAGAAATGAAATTGATGGGGAAGAATTAATTAATTTGAATTAATTAATCAAAGGGGATTATTGAAATGAACCTATTAAATAAATCGTTAGATTTATTAATAAATAGATGAAAAGGGGGATTTAATCAAATTATTGATGAGTTCAATTAAATATCTTCAGACCATTTTTTAGGTGTATACATTTTTCCCCTCTTTGAAGCGAGGTGTGATGACACGTTGATTCAAAGAATAATCTCATTTTGATGATGATATTGGTTTGATAGGATGCCCCAACTCTTGATTGCTAAATTCCAGTATGATGATGCTCCATCGAGAGATCAATTGAGATAATTGATCTTTGGAGTGTTTTCAACTTTGTGAAATTGATATCCCGATATATTTGATTTAATTTCTGCAATTGTGTTTGATGAAAATGTGAGTTCTTTGATTAGCTTGATTGCTTAGATTGATAAGATTGATAAGATCGAGATTCAGTCTGGTTTCAGGAATGACACCTCCTGTATAAGACAAAGATGATCAAAGCGTCTGGTTTCAGGAAGGATACATCATGTATAAGACATGAATCAGAATCAAATCATCTGGTTTCAGGAAGGATACATCCTATATAAGACATGCTAGAATCTATTAGGTTTGATTGATTGATTTGATTTGATAAGGTTGATTAGATAAAGAACTAACAGTTTGTTGATATCAAGTTGCAGAAATTTTTGGATATGCTAATGTTGATTCTGTTGAGAGAGATAACATAAGATTTTTGTTGGGTTTACAATATCTAAAGAGATATGAGTCATTATTTTGATTGTGTATACACTTGTGATGATACTTTGATGATTCCTATGATAGATTTAGCCTTGGATAAAAGGAGTATGCGGGATCCCCTGCAAGAATGAAATGAAAGCTAAAATGCAAATGAAATACTATGGAATGCAAAGCTACGACTGGACCAGTCACTGGGTTGTTGTGTTTTTGTCATCATTGAGATTTGGAAATGTGGGAAGTGAGTGCAAACATCGATGGTATAATCAAACCATGATTACCTAAGCACTATTTTCTTGGATTTTGATATAGCAAGTTAGCACAAGCATCGAGGTATAATTGAACTGAGATGACCTGAGTGTTGCTTGTGTAAAATAGGCAATATTAATCATTTTAATACGCAAATCAAAAATGTCTTCAATGATACTCTGATGATCATGTCCTGAGACAAATTTGCACATATTAATGATTAATTTTTAGACAGCAGACAAGAAAAATATTGTGTTCCTTCCTTATTCCTCTAGTCAAAGACATCCTGGAGTCGCTCAGAAATCATGATTGCGAAAAGCAATATAGAAAAATTGAACAGTCATGTTCTGATTAATATGAAAAATAAGTTTTAAGGACCCGAAAACTTTAACATAGGAGTATATAATAGTTCATCAAAAAGCATCCAGACCAACTAAGAACAGCTTACAAAATGACTGGCAAAAAGGCCAGTTAATTGAAAGGATAGCAAAAGAAAGGAACAGCAAAGTAGAAAAACTAGGGAAAACACAACACAACTATAAATACTTAAGGAGATCCGCTGCCTTATTGACCAGCTGGTCATAGTTTGTCGTAGTAGCTTTGAGTTCTTCCAAGTCCTTGTTTGGCTTCTTCTCCTTCTTTTTACCTCTAGTCCTAGTTCTGGGTCCTTGCACTTCTCCTGTGCCTTTAGTGTCAGGTTCAATCTCTAGGGAGTCCATCTCCTCCTCAAGTTTGCTAATGAGGATTTTTGTATTACCAGCAGAGGCCTTCAAAATGTTTAAGCTTTTCTCTACAATGTGTTTAAGGCATTCCTCAATTTTGTTGACTTTGCTGACAGTTTCCACCATTCTTTGATCCATAGCATTATCATTAGTTTTCCTCTCAGTCAAGTTTTTCTCAATTTTCTCAAACCTAGGTTTGAAGGAGTCTCTGATCTCTTCGGCTCTGGCAACAGTTTTGGTCAAATCCTCAACATATTCTGCCATAGATTTGCCTCCGCCAATACTGATAGTTTCCAAAATTTGGACTCTGTGGTTAAGCTTCTTATTGTCCTCCACAGCTTTCTTGTAACTGGTAACTAACCAATCCATGGTGTCCACAAAACCTTTCAAACCCTCAGGAGGAGGGTTTGAGGAGGGTGTTATCTCACCAGAATTGGCCTGATCCTTTTTAGAGATGTCACCAACAGTGACTTTATCAAATTTTCCATCGACCCTCTGTTTAAGACCTTCCCTAGTGGTCACCTCCTCAAAATTTTGGTCAACTTCTGAAATCTTTCTCTGCATTTGTTCCTCTAGCTCCTTAACATTGTCTTCCTGTCTCTTTTGTTTGTTAAAATCATTATCCAAAATCATGTTAAAATCATGTTAAAATCATTATCCAAAAGATATTATCCACTGAAAAGTGTGTGATGTGCTTAGATTGACTTCGTAATAGCTTGATAGTTTATAGTTTGATCTTGTGTTCAATGTTGGATGTGTCTCAATTTTCACTTGATAAGAGTTGTCTAACTGTTGTTCTACCTGTTTGATTAAGCTCAAAATGATCAAGAGTTTTCCCCCAGCTAGGTGTAGTATTTTGACCCAAGCCTAGAAACAAAGTTGTTATGATATATCCAATGATCCAAACCATGGCAAGAAGCCACCTGGGATGTCTGTGTATGTGCAAAGGCTTTATAATGATCAACATTGATCGAAAATGAATGAATGCAAGTAGGAAGATGCATGAACTAATAGATGGAAGAGCTAGTAGACAGATAGCGCCTATTTGCCAGGTTTTCACCGTCTCTTTTCATTGCACTTTTTCTCATATTTTATTTTTTGATTTTTCACTATTTTTTTATTTTTTGGCTTTTTCAGACAAAACTTTTTCAGATGCATGTTATTGATAGGTTCCTCAAGCTAATCTTCATCCTATGTTGATATCTGATATGCTCTTGATCCAAATACTATTGTGCCACAAATGGACCTAACCAGTTTGGTTCAAAATTTCCTTTCTTTTCTCGATCTGCCTGGTTGCGTGGATTTTCCTTTAGCACTAGTTCTCCAACTTGAAAGACTCATGGTTTAACCTTATGATTATAACTCTGGCACATTCTTTTCTGATATACCTTTAGATGATCAAAGGCATTTTGTCTTCGTTCATGGATCAGTTCTAACTCTTGTAATCTAGATACTCATTCTTCTTCATCTGGGATTAGACCTTTTAATGATACATGTAGAGAGGGTATCTCTACTTCAATTGGCAATATGGCTTATGATTCATATACAAGAGAGAAAGGTGTGGCACTTGTTGGTGTGCGGATATTGGTATGGTAGGCCCAGAGAGCAAGGTTCAGTTGAATATGCCAATCTCTTCCAGCATCATTCACTATCTTTTTGAGGATTCTCAAAATAGTTTTGTTAGATGCTTCTACCTACCCATTTCCCTGTGGATAATATGGTGTGGAGAATCTGTACTAGATTTTCAACTTCTCACATAGCTCTTGTACATCTTGGTTCTTGAATGGTCACCCATTATCAGTGATAATGGTCATTGGTATTCCATAGCGACAGATGATGTAATTCAAGATAAATGCAGCAATTTGTTTTCCTATTATGTTTGTGAGAGGTACAACCTCAATCCATTTTGTAAAATATTTTGTAGCTACTAGGATGAATTTGTGACCATTAGATGAAGAAGGATTTATCTTTCCTACTAGATCAAGACCCCATTGACAAAAAGGCCAAGATGTTGCTAAATCATGAAGTTCTTTACCGATACATGAATCAAATTCCCATGGATTTGAGATTGTTTGCATGTTCACACTATCTTAAAAGAATCTCATTCCATAGTCAGCCAATAATAGCCCAAGCGTATGAGTTTTTTCAAAAGGGTAAGACCACTTGAATGAGTGCCACAAATGTCATTATGGACTTCATGTAAGGCCTTCTCAGATTCTTCTTGTTCGAGACATCTTAAGAGAGTACCATCGAGACCTCATTTAAACAGGGTATCCGTGACGAGAGTAAAATGAGAGGATTGTCAAATAAAGTTTCTCTTTTGGTTTTTTGATAAATCGGGAGGTAGGGTGTTGTCTTTTAGGTATGTGTAAG
This sequence comes from Cryptomeria japonica, assembly GCF_030272615.1. Taxonomy (NCBI): domain Eukaryota; kingdom Viridiplantae; phylum Streptophyta; class Pinopsida; order Cupressales; family Cupressaceae; genus Cryptomeria; species Cryptomeria japonica. Next base: position 277,065,244 of record NC_081405.1, read on the forward strand.
TTTGGCCATAGTGGGAGGAATCCTGCCTAACAAAGTGACAAATAGTTTGGGAATCAGGACAATTATGAGTAGGGTAAAACAATTCTTCCACCAAGAATTCATAACGCTCTTGATTTTCTTGTGTCTCAAGGAGAGAAACAAGTGTAGCCATGGCATCTACTGCTTTGTTGTCATTTCTTGGAATCTGCTGGAAAATTATTTCTACAAATTACTTCTTGATATCATCAACCATCTTATTGTAAGGCATCAATTTTTCGTCATTTGTTTGATAATCATCATTAATTTGATTAATGATGAGCTGAGAGTCTCCAAAGACTTGAAGTTGTGTAATGTTCCATCCTATAGTCATTTTGATACATGTAACCAAAGTTTCATACTCTGTTGTATTTTTGGTGCATGGAAAGCTTCATTTGTATGCTTTTGGGATTATATGACCTTTTGGTGTAATGAATAGAATACATGCTCCTAATCCATGTTGTGTTCTATCATTGATTCCTACTCCTGAATTGATATTCAAGTGATGTATTGTAAGATATGGATCGAACCCTGGAATTTATGTATATGACTAAGTAAAATTGATTTGCCATCTTTTGAAGGATTCAAAATATTTTTGCCTTACTAGTTTTGATAGAGAGATTGTTGGATGTAGATCAATTGTGCCAATGATAACTGCCTCTACTGGTTCTATCAGGATAGATGACTTTTCTTGATAAAATTTAGGTAAGGTGTTAAATCTCTCATCTTCCGGCACCTCAAGGAGGTTTTCACTATTAGATGCATCCTTTCTTTTTACTTTTTCACAGTCTAATGTTGCCAAGAAATGGTTTTCGGCATTAGACCTGATATTGTTTTCTTGATTTTCATTTTTGCGACTAGGAGATTTGGCACCCACTTGATTGGAAGATGCATTAGCGGAATCCCTGGTGAAATTTTTTGCGGGTTTGATTTCATTAAGATATACGGATATAGCATGGTCATTATGAAAGGTATCAATGGCAATATGTCCTTCATTTTCTCAGTCCGTAGGTTCAGGATAGATTAGAGATAAAGGATCTTCGGGTTGAATAGTTTCAAAGATATTAGGGGCCATGATAGAGATGTCAGAGCTTTTAGTATGCATTTCCATGTCTAGAATGATACTCTCATCAAAATGACCTGGCATAAGAAACTCTTGATCGTCCTCGGTTAAGTCCATGTTAGCTGAATGTGATTATGATTCAAGTAGGCTAGTTCCTAACATTTTTCCTGCATACGTGTGAACTACATTGACCTATGCATCTGCTTCTTCTCTTTCAATTTCAAGTTGCTCTTGTTTGTTTTTCCATGATAGCAAATATTCTCCAGTCCCTTGATCTCTTAGCTGCATTTGTTTTTCCATGTTTGACAAAATTGATGTAAAAGATTGTTCTTTAGATTGTGTGCTTGAATATGTTTCCTCTCTATTATGTGACACAATGACCTCTTGAGTTGATTTCAGATTATTACAACACTGCAATGGATTTGAGTCTGTTGATATTGTGTTTTCTTGCCCATTGTAGGGAAACTTTAAGCACTAATGACATGTAGATGGAATAGTCTGTATGTCTTGTATCCATGGTCTCCCCAAGAGTATGTTGTATGGTAGGTCCACATCTAGATCTTGGCATGTTGTGTCTTTTTGCAAAGGTCCCACTCTAAGGGGTAATACCACAATTCCTTTAGAGTAATGTTCTTCTTCACCATAGGCTTTGATTTTTATCTTTTTCAGGGGATCAACTGCATCTTCTGAGTATCCTAGAGCATGAACAAGACTCAAAGAGAAAATGTTCAAGCCAACTCCCCCATCTATTAGGACTTGCTTAACAAGCATTCTATGAATGAGGACTTCAATTTGCAACAGAGCATGGGGATGCTACAAGGAATCAATGCTTGGATATGAAGGAGATGAGCTTTGAATAGGATCCTCTGAAATAGGTTTGATGGTCATTATGGATATCCCTTGGGGAACTTCATCTTTGGATATATTCTTTGGCAAGGATGTTATGGAAGGTTCTTGCAACCTTTCAAGAGGTGTAGGAATAGATGCCTTTGGAGCATCAATTTGTTTATGGGGGGATGAGCCATTGCTAGACATAGGTGCACGATTTTGATCTTCTTTAACCAAATCCTTTAGGGATCTTTTTAAGAGTTACATAAAAGAGCCACCTTTCTTTTCAGATGTGTTTCAATCCTTGTGAGGTTTTAACATAGTTGGATTTTGATTTTGGACTTGTTTGATTATTCTGATATGTTGGCTTGTTACTTGTATTTTGCTTTGGTATGTCATGTTGATATGATTTTTAGCTATTTCAAATGTTTTTGTTTCTATTTCAGGGGTTCAATTGTCCAAAAGTTGTTTTGATAAGTGATCAACTATCAATGTAGATACGCTAGAATGATAGGACATGAAAAGATGATTGAAGTGTTTAAAAGTTTGTAAGTTTTTCAATCTTCGGTTTAGGAGTGCAATGATGATGATTTGATAAGAACCAAGTCCAGTAGGAACGATATATCCTACGATATGGGACAAGATTGTCCTGACCAAATGTTTCAATTTCATGATAAATGATTATTGATCCTGATGAGAAATTATGTTCGAGTGATCAATTTATCAAAGAGGGTGATAATGCACTTTGAGATGTTTATATTTTGAACTTGTTGAGGGTGAGCACTTGAAAATCTTGAGGTGTTTATCTTCTAGAGTCTGATTTTGACGGATGATAACTTGACCAAGCAAACCAAAGAGACAATTTAAGCATAGAATGACAGATAATAGATGTTTATGAATACTACAAATTGATCAAGCAGAATGATAGACCTGAAAAATTCATGCAAAGTGGCAGTTTTGGATTGATAAAAATAGAGACTCGTATGACAATACTTCATGAACCATATGACAAAAGATACAATACTAGATGACAAATCATAAATTTCCTTTGAAGAAGTAGAGACTCGTACGACAAGACTTTATGAACCATATGATAAAACAGCTTACTCGTATGACAAACTACCTAACTCATCTGACAGAGAACAGGACAATGAAAAATATGTTTTTTTGCCGAATTTGATTAGTGAATTTTGGTGTTTTGCTTATGTTTTCTAGTTTCAGATGTCTGATTTTTCAATTTAGGGATGAATACACAGCAAATACATGATGTGATAAGTGAATCCAAGCATGCTAAACCCTAAGGAAATTGGTTGAGGAGAGAAAACCTTTGCCTGCAAGCTTAGGTACACACCCAATAGCTAATCAGAATACGGCCGCTGAGTCTCACGAAATGGATTCTCAACATCGTATTATCCGACTCCAAATGCTAATGGGGGCACAATATGGCAAGTGTTTTGGGAGAGTTACTATCTCTCTTGCACAAAGATTATCACCCTTTCGGAGGTGAATTAGGTAGCTTCTAATTTAATCGGAACTAGTAAGGGATCCATTCGGCGCATCGAGGTATAATACTCAATTAAGAGGTCTCCCAGCCTTGAAAAGCAAGGTTTGATATACCTAAAGGTACGGAAGAGAGCTATTCCCGAGCACTGTCATTGACTTGATTTTGATCAAATCACATTTATTGTATAGTGGGTTGGATTACTTGGTGTTAGCCATTCCCACTTAGGTCATTCCCCTCACACCAGTCGTAATGGCTTTAAGAGTTTTTAGCTCCTCGGAAGGGCAGGCCTACTAAAGATATGCACTAATGAAAGCCAAAGAAGAGTCTAGCTTTCTGATCACCTAAGAAAGGTGAGAGCATACTCGCCTATCATCAAGGACACAAAATACATGATTGTTCATTTTTAGCCCAAAAAGACAAGTGTGCCTAAAAAACTTTAAGGAATACACAAAGTTTTATCGAATTTTCTTAGGCAAACTGCAAAATAAATTCGTTAGTAGTCTTGATTGGTTTCTTTGAATTTAGTCTTTGACAAGCGTATCTTTGACAACATCCTGCAAAACTTGTTAGGCTGCCAAAATTCTCATAAGCAGAACAAAGTTAGCATTAGTAAATGATCAAATTCAACATGAAAACCCTAAAAATTGTAGTTTGTTTGAAGACATAGATGCAAAGATTCGTACGACAAGGATTATTAGCTAAAATGACAAATATTTAGATCTCAGACACCAACCAAAACTAGCTCGTACGACATAGAATTTACCAACCAGAAAGTCATATGACATGCATTTAGATCTCGTACGACAAGGTAAATGAGCTCATACGACACAGGATTCACCTTATACGAGTCAGGATTAGGTTTCATCCCAGCCTAAAAGTAAGTTTGTATGAGTTGGAAAATCAACTTGTACAACATTCTAAATCAGATCCGATAGAGATGTGTAAAGCGGAAAATCAAACCCTAGGTGTTCCCCCACTCCAAGGAGAGAGAAAGGAGGTCACTAGGATTGATGGTTTTCACTTAGGAGAGACTTTACATTCAAAAGAGGGGTAGAAACTCACAAGATCCAATCCCACACAATGCAAGTTTGAATTCTAGATGAGTTTCAAGGGTTGAGACAGCAAGGATACCCTCTTTTGTAAAGAATGTAGATAGAAGGATTGAACTAGGAGTGTGTGTAAAAGTAAGAAAGATTCACTTGTAGATGGAGATAGGGACACGGGATGAAGCTACAAACCTAAAATTAGTAGTAAAATGTCAAGACGATGTTGTCCTGCAAGTTTGAGAGAAATTTGACAGGACGATGGCGCCCGGAGTGCACACGGTCCTCAAAAAATCCGCGAAACGAAGGGGGATCTGTTTGTCTCTGCACAAGGATTCCAGATCTTCAATTACAGCCACGTACATGCAGCCTACACACAAAAAAGAGAGGATGATTGGGGGGTTAGGGATTAGGGGTTTGCCTTCAGGTCAAACCCCGGTTTTGGAATTAACCAAGAAATGAGAATGCTATAAATGTAAATGTTTGTAATGTAATCAAGTACTGATACCTTGTTGTAAGAATGTTTGTATTCTTACATGTGAAGGTGTAATGATGTTGTATGTTGTAGGTGATCTCCTCTTCAATGGTTGAATCCTTGTCTTGAATGCAACACCTAGCCTTGAATGGAGACCTAGAATGCTCAATTGCTTGAAGGAATGCTTGAATGCTTGAATGTTTGAATGTTCGCCTATCGCTTCCGCCTCTTGCACACATATGTTTTTTCCTTTTTTTTCTCTACTTCTACCTTTTTTTGGGAGGGGAAATGTAGTTTATATACTTGTCAATTAGGGTTAGGAGAGTGATTTTTCTGACCTTAGGCTGACCTAGGAACATTATTTTCTAAATTGCAAACTTGAAGACCCGATGCCCAACAAGAGACCGGGCCCAAAATAGGGCCAGGGACCAGGGCACTGCGCATCATGGTCCTGAGGGACCAGGGTGCTAGGCACCATGGTCCTGAAGGACCAGGGCACTAGGTGCCATGGTCCCACCTCCCGAGATAGCAGGGTGCAAGGAGGATCAGGCCAAGGTGCAGAAAGATGCAGTTTTTGATGTCGTAAACAGGTTTCGGGGTCTCCATTTAGGTTCAACGTTGCACTGCCATCGTGAAGACCCAAATGTAGTCGAAATTGCAAGTGTCACAATTTTACAACACTACATTTAGCCCCCACTTTAGCGGGAGTATAAGCGTACGCCCATACTTCCAGTAAAGTACAAGGAAACAACATTGAAAGACTTTCACCACATCAAGGAGGCAAGATACACCAAGCCCCCAATGGACTAAGGATCTTAAGACTTCGATTGACAAAGTAAAAGGGAAGATCACGAGGGAGAACCATGACTGTCAGTAGTAAGGTTCCCTCACTATGAGTCATGCAAGAAAAGTACCCAAAATTTTCAAGGCAAAGCTAAGTTCGCCAAGAAATTTTCAAGAATCTTGAAGAGATATGAACAGACTGTATGCCCCCTACGTTAAAGCGATTGCACATGCCTCATTGGGGGTGATTTCTTTAAGGTAGTGATACACATAAGAAATGAGAAGGGAAAGGAGCATGTTATTGCAAAGATTTAGCCCCCCAAGTGTGAGATAAACCCAAGGATAATAGATACAAAACACAAAGCATGAGGTGACTTCACTTTCCTTGGGTTCAGTATGTTGTATGATAATTCATGTATATCATATGTATGCATGCATAATTGTTCTTCATTCCCCAATCAAGGAAGGTCACCTAGAAGAAGGGAACACATGTGTCTTTTGAGTCAACATGAGAGAGACCAAAAGAGATCTCAATGCTTTGCATCGTCCTCAAGTAGACAACACTAAGGACAACAAATAGAAGAATGAGAATAACACATAGAAGAAGTAACAAAAGAGATCAAGAGAGGAGGAGAGAATCTTCTATGCTAATGAGCTAGTCTAGCACGTCATCCACCCCCCGATCTTGCTGATCAATATTTTGGGAAGGCAGGAAACACGCTAGAGGAGGAACATCCAACATAGCAGATGGAGCTATCACAAGATCCAAACAAGGGCTATGTTCATGTTCCAAGCCACGTTGTTTTTGTCTAGGAGCTAAGATAAGTGCTTTAGAAAATTCATTAGATAAATGGTTATCAATATCAACATATTCATATTCACTATTAGAAGAAAGAGGAGTAACATTTTCATCATGAATAACATTTTCATCTATATCATCATCAAGATTTATAAAAATAGGATCTTTAACTTGCACAGGATCAAAATCATCATGCATCTTATGTTTAGGAGATTTCGGCTGAGGAGAAAATGGAATAATACTAGCTAAAGGTGTTTTGGGGGATTGCAAAGTTTGAGAAGCAGCTGCACGAGCTCTAAGATGATGCTTTCGTCAGTGTTCACGCACAGAACCATTTCATCTAGTCTTAGTAGGAAGTTGAGAAAATTGAGGAGGAGGAATGTTCTCATCCTTATCACTTGGGTGTTTAGGTTGTGGTCTCTTAGGTTGGACAATAGGAGAAGAGGAAGGTCTCTTCTCTCTATAAGAGGAAGGAGGAGGAACTGCTCTATATAAAGGAGGAATATCTGGTTTAGGAAGGAGACCAAGTCCATCATGACGAGGAGGTATAGGTCTACCTTTAGAAAGTTTATTAGACATAGACATAGTCACATCCATAGGGATGGGTTGGGAATCTTCTTGAGGAAAGACATTATTTTTATCTTTCAAAGGAAGAACTTCCTTCTCAAGAATGATATGAATATCAAGTTTAGGTGTTCTAGGTTCACTTAGAGATAGGATCATATCTTGTTTCCACTTTTGATAAGATTTGAAAAGATGATCACTTCACGGTGGAAGAGATTGGAATTGTTTAGGCCAAAAATAATCAATAGGAATGCTAGAAGTTCTTTCAACTGGTTTAAAGAGACTATGATTGACAGTAACAACTTCACCATTATGGGGAAATTTCAAACACTTATGAATAGGAGAAGCAATAGCTTTCATGGAAGATAGCCAAGGATAGCCTAGCTTTACATGAAATTGTTCGGGTGATGGAATAATAGCAAAGCCCACATCAAGGGATTTGTTATGGACCTCAATAGGTAATGTAATAGAACCAATTGCAGGAGAAGAAAATGCATCAAATAATTTCACAACCACATTTGTTTTGTCATAGATCACTTGATTCAATTGCAAAGTAAAAAGAAATTCTTCAGTAATGATATTAACCATGCAAGAAGGATCAATAAGAACTCCACAGCAAGGTGTATTCTTGACTTTTGCAACTATATATAAAGGACCATCAGGTGCCCTAATAGTTTCATTGGAATCAAATGTGATGGAAGGCTCTTTAAGGATTTTCTGCTGCTCTACAAAGTTAATCACATTTGGAGTCATAGACACAAGACCATCATGTGAGAAAGAGGAATCATTAGTCTCAATCACATTAGAGGTATGAGAAGGTAATGGATCAGTAAAAATCTTAAGATTTTGGTTAGGAAGAGCTACAGATGTGTTGCCTTTATCATTCACACCTGAAATAGAGATAGTATTATTATCAATCAAATCTTGAATTTTACCCTTTAAAGCAAAACATTTTTCAGTATCATGCCCAGGTTGACGATGAAATTGACAAAAAGATTTGTTATCAAAATAGGGTGAATTCACCTTTGCAGGATCTATTTGCTTTATAGGAGGGAGAGTAAGCACATTTCGTTCCAATAACTTATTCATAATACTATGCAATGATTCATTCAAAGGAGTAAACTCTCTTTCTTTCTTGAAAAACTTAGAAAAAGGAGGCACACCTGATGCTGCATTCACATTGTTGTTGGTGATGTTTTCATTGAACTTAACGAACCCTCTGTTCAATTTAAACTTCCCAAATGGTTGTTGACTACTATCACCCTTATCACTCGGAGCCATAGGATTTGCTTGTTCCATTTGACTCGTAGTCAGTTGATAATTGTGAAGAGTTGGACACAACTGTTGGAAAGAAGTAAACTCAGAAAACAGAAGTTTTTCTCTAATATCTTTTTGTAAATTAGAAATAAAGATTCTTTGAATATCATTGTCAGGTACTGGAAAAGAAATTTGAGCACACAAATGCTTATATCTACCAATGAAATTAATCACTTTTTCTTTAACACCTTGTTTACAATGCATTAAATCAATCAAAGTAACTTTAGGACTTATATTGTTTTGAAATTGTTGAATAAAAGCATTTGCAAGTTGTTGGAAAGAAGTAATAGAATAGGAAGGCAATGAGCAATACCATTGTAGAGCCTTATCTCTTAATGTTCTAGTAAACAGTTTTGCAAGCAACCTTTGGTCATGAGCAAAATCGGTACATATTGTTTGAAAGGTCTTAACATGTGTTAGAGGATCACCTTTACCATTATAAAGCTCCAATTGCGGGATTTCAACATGCTTAGGGGGGATAGCTCGAACAATGTCAAGAGAAAGCGGGCTCGCAACATCAAATGTGGGCACAATAAACTTAGATTGATTCATAGAGGCAATTTATTGTTGTAAAGAAGAGACAGTTTGTGCAAGATTGTTAATGGTCGCTTCAGTCGAAGAGTTCATATTAGACATGTTAGATTGTGATGGAGGTATTATGTTATTGAAAGAAGGTATTGATTGAGAGTAAGGTGGCGGGACACTATGATAGTTAGTCATAGGAGATGATTGGAAAGAAGGAACACTACAAGGAGGAATGGAATGGTTAAATGAATTGCCCCCTTGCGTCATGTTCATTTGTGGAGATGTAATAGGGACATTCATTGAAGGAATGAATGAAGAAGTCAGATTGAATGAAGGAAGAGGGTTGATTGAAGAAGAAGGATTGCCCCCATGACTGGTGATCATAGGTGGAATGTTTTGTATTGAAGTAGTCATTATGTTTGATGTAAAATTAGGTATACTAGCAATAGAAGTTGTCAAAGGAATAGAATGATTGACTTGAGTAGGAGGTTGTGTATAACCCAAAGTTTCGGCACAACTCTTCATAGGCATCACATTCGAATCCACAATGTGTGTAATACTATGTAGAATATCAATTCTATTCTTATCACTTTGAACCATATGTTTTAGACCCTCAATTAATGAAAGAGCTTGTTTATCAGGGTATTCTTGAGACATCCATTGCTGAAAATCATCAAATTGGTTATCCAATTTCGAAAGTTGTTCTACAGAAACCTCATGGAGAGCTTCTTCATCATTAAGAGGATTAGAGGAATTACCCGTGTCCTTGTTAAAAGGGCCATTCAAATTAGGTTCCATCTCCTCGGTAATTAAACCTTGGAAAGACTTAATTCTAAGGCTTCGTCTAACGGGAATAGTGTAAGTAGGGCTTATTGTTGTAAAACTCATGCACTAGAGAGGGAGAGAAGATTTTGAATTTTGAAAATAAAGTTGGCAAAATTGAACAATGAGATAATAATTATCCAATTTGAACTTTGTGAAAGAAGAGGGAAACACAACTTCCAAGAAAGGTAGGCACTATTGAAAATTAGGGCCAAGGGGGTAGCACTTAATTTTAATTGTTATCTTGAAAATTGACATCTTGAATTTTGAATTTATTTTTGAATTTAGAGGTAGAAAATTTCAATAAAATCAGCCAATCTCCTAGATTTAAGTTGTTAAATGCAATCATGACAATCTCCCGAAATTTTGAAAAAAATGTCGGGGACCGTGGCGAACGGAGTGCACATGGTCCTTGCAACTTTTTTTGAAATTTTCAGGGTTTGAAAGTTATGATGATTTTAAAGCTAATCTAAAAAAATTGAGTGATTTTACAATCTGTAGATAGGCCAAATTAAAGTTGCAATCTCAAAATTGAACCCTACCAAGATTGTTGAAAAATGCAAAATTTGAATTTTGTAGAAGAGAGGGAAACTGAAATTTTGAATTTTATGATTTTAGAGGGAATACCAAAAGCAATGCAGGCTTTGAAATTTAAAAGTTGACTCAATTTCATACAAAATTCAATTTTGAAAGTGGAAATCAAAGTTATTGCAATTAAACATTTAATTTCAAAAGTCACAAACTACAAAAATATGAATAAAGCACTGAGACTTCGAATGAATGCCAACACACTTTTCAGATTTAGGACAGTAAGAAACACAATTTTAATACAAAATTTCAATTTCAACAATTTTTGAATGATTAAAAGCCTTAATCCAAGCAATCACTAGACCAACTTTGACTTTAATTTTGAAAGTGTTAGAATTGATGAAATCAGCCAAGATTCTGGATTTTAGCAGAAAAATACAGTAAGATCTAGCTCCCGAATTTTCAGAAAAAATGTCGGGGACAATGGCGCTCAGGGTGCACATGGTCCTCGCAACTTTTTTCAAAATTTTCAGGGATGAGAGATATTATGATTTTGTTGCGGAACCCAAAGTTACAGCCGATTTGGAGGTGTTCTGATCAGTGAAATCATCGATCAAAGGTTGAATCAAGAGGGTTTTAAAAATTAGGGTTTTGACACTTAACCACTTAATTTTCAGAATTAAAGCACAAAAATGAATTGACAATTTGCAATAGAAGGGTAGATCTGAAGCAAGCATTAACAATTAAACATTTCACAAGCTCAATTACTAAAAAGAAAATTTAGGGTTTTTTATGCAATTAACCTCTAAAATTTGCAAAAGATCAAACATGGAAATGTAATTAAGGAAGCAAAAAAAAAAAATTCAGATCTAACCATGAATAATCAGAATTAGGATGTTCACGTCAAGTTCACCAAAATGTAAAGCGGAAAATCGAACCCTAGGTGTTCCCCCACTCCAAGGAGAGAGAAAGGAGGTCACTAGGATTGACGGTTTTCACTTAGGAGAGACTTTACATTCAAAAGAGGGGTAGAAACTCACAAGATCCAATCCCACACAATGCAAGTTTGAATTCTAGATGAGTTTCAAGGGTTGAGACAGCAAGGATCTACCCTCTTTTGTAAAGAATGTAGATAGAAGGATTGAACTAGGAGTGTGTGTAAAAGTAAGAAAGATTCGCTTGTAGATGGAGATACGGACACGGGATGAAGCTACGGACCTGAAATTAGCAGTAAAATGTCGAGATGATGTTGTCCTACAAGTTTGAGCGAAAGTTGACGAGACGATGGCGCCCAGAGTGCACACGGTCCTCCGAAAAATCCGCGAAACGAAGGGGGATCTGTTTGTCTCTGCACAAGGATTCCAGATCTTCAATTACAGCCGCGTACCTGCAGCCTACACACAGAAAAGCGAGGACAATTGGGGGGTTAGGGATTAGGGGTTTTCCTTCAGGTCAAACCCCGGTTTTGGAATTAACGAAGAAATGAGAATGTTGTAAATGTAAATGTTTGTAATGTAATCAAGTACTGATACCTTGTTGTAAGAATGTTTGTATTCTTACATGCGAAGGTGTAATGATGTTGTATGTTGTAGGTGATCTCCTCTTCAATGGTTGAATCCTTGTCTTGAATGCAACACCTAGCCTTGAATGGAGACCTAGAATGCTCAATTGCTTGAAGGAATGCTTGAATGCTTGAATGTTTGAATGTTCACCTATCGCTTCCGCCTCTTGCACACATATGTTTTTTCCTTTTTTTTCTCTACTACTACCTTTTTCTGGGAGGGGAAATGTAGTTTATATACTTGTCAATTAGGGTTAGGAGACTAATTTTTCCGACCTTAGGCCGACCTAGGAACATTATTTTCCAAATTGCAAACTTGAAGACCCGATGCCCAATAAGAGACCGGGCCCAAAATAGGGCCAGGGACCAGGGCGCTAGGCGCCATGGTCCTGAGGGACCAAGCTGCTAGGTGCCATGGTCCTGAAGGACCAGGGCGCTAGGTGCCATGGTCCCACCTCCTGGGACAGCAGGGTGCAAGGAGGATCAGGCCAAGATGCAGAAAGATGCAGTTTTTGATGTCGTAAATAGGTTTTGGGGTCTCCATTCAGGTTCAACGTTGCGCCGCCATCGTGAAGACCCAAATGTAGTCGAAATTGCAAGTGTCACAATTTTATGACGCTATAAGATGAAGTTTTGTTGAAGCTTGAGAGGCCAAAAATGATGATTTCGGCCCCACGATGGGTGCCAAAATGTCATGTTTGTGATGTGTACCTGTACCTACAGCTGCAACACAAAACACTCAATAAATCATTACAAGCAATGGTTAGAAAATTAATCAACGAAAGATAAAACCATAGCTAATCGATCTATTGCCTCCTAGTAAATGCAAGTATGAATTTTGCTCTCAGATCTAGTTATACAAATTCGAGTGACTTGACTACATTTAAATGGAGGATTTAAATGATGAAGATACATAAGCTAGCAATGATAGCATGATTAAGCTAAATGATTTCATGATTATTTTAGAAAATAAGTTGGAATGAAGATGCAATTAAGCTAATATTGAACATGATAACAATGCTAAGAATTATTTGCTAAGAGCTATATGCTTATAGTAACAATGCTTGAATGCAAATGAGATGGGATCAAATTCGGGATCCTTTGTGCTCCAAAATGGGGTCTATTTATAGGATTTTCAAGGCTAGGGGTGAGGTGGCAAGAATCAACGGTCAAGATTAAGTCTAAAGATATCAATGGTGAAATTGGAGGAGATTGGCAAAGAGGTTGGATTAAAGAGAACATATGTCATCTCTATGGTGACAAGTGTCAAGAGGCTTCTAGAAGAGGTTGGATGAAAGGGAACACTTAGTGAAAAGTGTCACAAAGCTTCTAGAAGAGGTTAGATGAAAGGGAACATTTAGTGACAAGTGTCACAAAGATTCTAGAAGAGGTTAGATGAAAGAGAACACTTAGTGACAAGGGTCACAAAGCTTTGCTCAATAGAGGGTAAAGTGTTCAAGGAAAGAGGACATGTGGGTAGATGGAATGGGTTAGGTTTAGGAATGGTTGGGTTAGGTGGTTAAAAGTTAGGAGAATTTGAATTTAAAAATTCAAATAATAGGAAAAGGCTAATTAATTTCAACAACTCATAATTGATTTGTTTTAATTAATTAGAAGATTGGAAGAAATGATTTTGATAGGGAAAAATTAATTAATTTGAATTAATTAATCAAAGGGAATTATTGAAATGAACCTATTAAATAAATCCTTAGATTTATTAATAAATAGATGAAAAGGGGGATTTAATCAAATTATTGATGAATTCAATTAAATATCTTCAGACAATTTTTAGGTGTATACAGATTGAAAATGACATTCGACGGAAAGTGGTAAAAACTATGTTTTGGACAAACAATTGTAATTTATTCATCCAAAAAAGTGTAACCCACTATTGTGGGTTGACCCTAGAATGAGGGATAAAGAGCCTATATTGTTGGGAAAATGGTGTCTCGACCTTGCATTTACATGAGGTTACTATTTACAGTAAGTTTTCATTTGGGCACAAAATGATGTGAAATTATTCCCAAAGCTTTTGGTTGGCTAGATAAGCATTTTGGTAAAGTTATGTTGCAAGATCACAGCTAGTTTTGAAGATATTAAATTTTCCATTTTGGAGGGGTGCAATGAAAGGTTTAAATTTAATTTTGATGACTTTAGAGCCCACTAAATGTCTTGAAAAGTGGGAATAAGTGGCGTATTGTCTTACGAAGCAATAGACCACTTCGCAATCTTTCTGATGCTTCAAACGATTCATCAATAGCACACATGGTTCTCAAGTTATGGCCTCCAGAAGTTTGTAATCTTGAAATAGGAAATATAAAATGTATCAGACACATAAATGAGCTGTAAAAGGGAGGGACACATGTTGATGTGTTTTTTAACATGTCATAAGGCATCTAGAAGGGAGATAAGGTTGGCTACACCTTATTGGGTGGTTTTATCCCATGGTTTGTAATTCCTTTTGACTATTTCTTGTATTGTATCTCCTATATATGAGGTGCGTAAGGTAGAGCTTGGGTGTAAGAGTCTTATGGTGATTGAGTTACCTCTAAGTCTCTGATTAGTGGTACTCATGTGAATAACTTTCTCTACAAGTATATTGTAATTTATTGTTGATTGTTGAATAATATATTGAGCTGCTTTTGGGGAGGGATTTTTCTCCCGAAAGGGTTTTCCCCACGTAAATCACCATGTTATGGTATACATGTTATTGTGTCTATTTATGTTAAGTTTATGTAACTGTTGTAACAATTTGTAAAAGTTTTTGCATTTCCCTTTTCCCAAGGTTAGTGTAGGAAGTTGTTTCGCTACTTAACTTCCTTACAAGTGGTATCAGACCCTGGTCACCTTTGGTTTCAGTTGTGGGTTGTTGGATTTTTTGAACTAATCCAAATTTGACTGAGAGCTTGAGAAGAAGACACTTTTTGATCTTGTTGCAATAATTTTCAGATGGCAAGTTCGTTAGGAAGAATAGAGGTGGAGAAATTTAGGAAGTAATTTTGAGATGTTGAAGTTGAAGATGGAAGATCTAGTAATAGATCAAGATCTGTGGGATGTTGTTGATGCAAATGTCTCAAGACCTGTAGATCCTATTGTGACTATTTAATATTGTCATGGACTGAAAAGCCAAGGGTCTAATCAGATTGTGCTTGGTAGACTTTGTTCTAATTGATATCCATGAAGAGAACACTACAAAGAAGTTATGTACTAAGCTTGGTGAAATGCATCAAGCAAAATCCTTATTGAAAATTTTGTTGAGGAAGAAATTGTATCCCTTAAAGATGGAAGAGGATGTTAGAATTGAAAAGAACTTGGAAGAATTTAATATGTTGGTGGCTCAATTAGTATCTATTGGTGTTAAGATGGATGAAGAGGAGAAATGCCAAATATTTCTTTGTTTTTTGTCTGATTCATGGGATTCTCTTGTTATAGCTATCGGTAGTACTTATGTTGTTTTGAATTCTAAAGATGTGGTGGGTGCCCTACTTGGTGAAGAGATGTGGAGAAAGGTATCCATTAGTTCGAAGTAATCCCTAACTATTCATGGAAGACCTAAGGAAAAAGGAAAGAATAATGAGAAGTGCAATAAGTCCAAATCCAAAGGGAGATCCAAATCTCTAGGAAAGTCCAAATTCATATGTTGTAATTGCAGTAAACCAAGTCACACACGTAAGGACTACAAAGAAGAAAAGAAGAAGAAAAGAAGAAGTTTGATTTTGATTTTGAATCTGAGAAGGAAGATGGTGATGCATTCATTGCATCTTTGCCTACTCATGTAGGTAATGACACATGGTTAATTGACTTAGGTGCATCTTTTCATATGACTTCCAATAAAGATTGGTTTTCTAAATATGAAGAATTTAATGGAGGTAAGGTGTACTTGGGTGATGATTCACATTTAGATATTGTTGGTTGAGGTAAATTTAGGATCAAGTTTCCTGATGGTAGAATAAAAAGTATTAGTGGTGTGTTTCATATCCCTGGCTTAAAATGAAATTTATTATCTATGAGCATACTGATAAATGCGGGTGTGCAGGTAGTCTTTTCTGATGCAGGATGTAAGATGATTAAGGGTACTATGGTGATTGCTAGAGGTGTCAGGTTCAGCACTTTGTATAAGCTAGGACCATACATTGTTGAGTGTAATAGAACTTCTATAAAAAGTAAATATGTGGATACTTCGTTGGAAGATTTGAGGGTTTCACCTTCAATGGATGGACATGGATTTTGGGTACCTAAGGGTTCTTTTTCTTCTGAAGAAAAATTACCTGTAGAGAAGACTATGTTATGGCACTAGAGACTTGGCCACATTGGAGAAAAGGGTCTAAGGACCTTGAAAAATAAAAAACTTATTGAAGGTTTGAATGATTGTAATCTTGATTTTGATTTTTGTGAGCATTGCATTTATGGAAAACAAAACCTCTTTCAATTTTACTCGATTTCTCATAAATCTTGTGGTGTTTTGGATCTTATTCATTTTGATGTGTTTGATCTTGTAGATGTTCCTTCAATTGGAAAATCCACATATTATGTTTCATTTATTGATGATTTTAGTAGGACATGGGTATACTTTCTAAAGAGTAAATATGAAGTTTTCAGTCATTTTAAAGAATTTAAAGCAATGGTTGAGTTGCGGACTGTAAAGAAAATTAAATGTTTGAGAACTGATAATGACGGTGAATTTTGCTCTAATGATTTTGATAGATTATGTAAAGATTGTGGTATTAACAGATAGAAGACAACTCTGTATTCTCCACAATAAAATGTAGTTGTAGAAATAATGAAAAGGACACTGATGGAGAAGGCTAGGAGTATGTTGAGTGGTGTTGGTCTAGAACAAATTTTTTGGGCTAAAGATATCGTCATTTCTTGCTACTTGATTAACAGGTCTTCTACATTAGCTCATGTTGATAAAACACCAATGGAAGCATGGTCAGGTCACAAGCCTTCATTGAGACATCTTAGGTTTTTTCTTGGGAGACATATGCACTTGTGTCAAAGGAGAAGCAAACAAAGTTAGAGAACAAGGCTGTGAAATGTATCTTCATTAGATACAATTATGGTGTGAAAGGATACAAGCTTTGGGACCCTGTTGCACAAAAGGTAATTTATAGTAGGAGTGTTATTTTTAGAGAAATTAAGTCTCCTTATGTTACATATCAACCAGAATAAACTAAATTGAAAGATCTGATTCAATTACCTTCTACGCCTAAAAGAGTTGAATCGAGACCACTTTATAGGCAAGAAGTTGAGGAGAGATTATCTAGCTTTGAATCTTCAGAAGAGGAGGAAGAACCTCCAACTCAGCTTGTTTGAAGGTCTATATGACATAGACAACCAACTAAGAGGTATTCACCTGATGATTGGAGATGTATTTTTTCTTTGAATACTAATATGGATGAACACATATTTATAGAAGAGGCATTAAGCATGAATGATTCAAAATCCTGGAAGATTGCGATTAGAGAAGAAGTGGTAGATTTGAAAAAGAATGATACATGGGATATCGTACCATTTCCTAAAGGACGGAAGCTTGTTGGTTGTAAATGGGTGTTCAAGAAAAATATTGGTTCAAATGGAAGCATTGAGAAGTATAAAGAAAGGTTGGTTGCAAAAGGCTACTCTCAGGTTGAGGGTGTTTATTATGGTAAGATATTTTCTCTTGTTACAAAAATGACATCCATTAGATTTTTGCTTTCTATTGTTGTTTCTTATGGGTTAGAGGTTGAGCAAATGGATGTGAAAATTGCTTTCCTTCATGGTGATTTGGAGGAGGATATTTATATGACATAGCTAGAGTACTATGTGGTAAAAGGTAAAAGTAATTTGGTCTGTAAATTAAAGAAATCGTTGTATGGCCTCAAACAAAGTCCTAGGATATGGTACCAAGAATTTGATACATATGTGTTGAGTTTGGGATTTGAGCGTTATAAATCATATCACTATGTTTATTATAAATTTGATGGTGATCATTTCTTGTACATTGCATTGTATGTTTATGATATGTTATTCATTAGTAAAGATAAAGGTATGATTTCAGAACTAAAGTCTCAGCTCGCTGCTAAATTTAAAATGAAAGATCTTAGTGTTGCAAAGCACATTCTTGGGATGGAAATTAGAAGAGATGGAGTGAACAAAAATCTATGGCTAGGCTAGAGTAAGTATGTGAATTCAGTATTACAGAGGTTCAACATGCAGGATTGTAGACCATTATGTGTTCCTTTTGTAGTTGGAAGAAAATTATCTTCTTCAGATTGTCCTACATCCCCATCGAAGATGGAAGACATGATCAAAGTGCCTTACCAGAGTGTAGTTGAAAGTTTGATGTATGTTATAGGCTGCACTAGACCAGACACTACCCAAGTAGTGGGAGTTCTTTCCAGATATATGTCTAATCTTGGTAGAGTTCATTGGGATGCAGTCAAAAGAGTCTTCAGATATTTGAAGGGTACTTCAAAGTATTTTTTGTGTTATCATGGTAATTTGGTTGGAGACATGACTTCCCTTAATATTCATGGTTATTTGGATTCAAAAGAGGCAGGTGATATTGATAGAAGAAGATACACCAGTGCTTATGTGTTTACTTTATTTGGTGGTGTAATTAGTTGGATGAGTAAGCAAAATGTTGTGGTTGCTTTGTCCACTAATAAAGCAGAATATATGGAAGCTACTCATGCTTGTAAATAATAAATTTGTCTTAAGAGATTGTGTTCAGATATTGGAATAAAACAAGGTGCAGTGATAGTTTATTGTGACAGACAGAGTGCGATCTGCCTAGCTAAAAACCCGACATTTCATACCTGGACCAAACATATTGATGTTCAGTATCATTTTGTTAGAGATATGGTTGAAGATGGAAAAGTGAAGTTAGTTGAGGTAGAAACTTTGATGAATGTTGCAGATGCTTTAACTAAGGTTGTGAGCATAGAGAAGTTCAGATGGTGTTCGGAGTCTATGGGCCTCATGGCCCCTAGCAATTGATTTATTATGTCGATACTCCCTTTTCTCTTGCAAGGTGTTTGACAAGTACGAGAATGTTAGGAAAATGGTGTCTCAACCTTGCATTTACATGAGGTTACTATTTATATTAAGTTTTCGTTTGGCCACAAAATGGTGCAAAATTCTTCTCAAAGCTTCTGGTTGCCTGGATAAGCATTCTAGTAAAGTTACATCGCAAGATCACAGCTAGTTTTGAAGATATTAATTTTTTCATTTTGGAGGGGTGCAATCAAAGGTTTAAATTTAATTTTAAGGAATTTAGAGGCCCCAAAAATATTTTAAAGTGTGCATAAGTGGTGTAGCATATTACAAGGCAATAGAGAACTTCACAAGATTTCTATCACTTCAAACAATTTGTCAATAGGACACATGGTTCTCAAGATATGGCCTCTGGAAGTTTGTACTCTTGAAATAGGAAATATAAAATGTATCAGACACATAAATGAGTTGTAAAAGGGAGGGACATGTGTTGATGTGTGTAGGAAGTTGTCCCTACACATTCAAGAGCACCTCGTTGTAGAGTGAAGAGAGAGTGAGCAATGGAGATGGCTGAAATTCCAGTAGCAGATAATTGATTTGAGCGGATTTGACAATTTGAGTGGCTATAGGAGTATACAAAAATGGTATGTGTCTAACCCTTAGGTCCCTAGTATGTCATTAATGTATCATTAATACGCTAGTAAATTGATAGGATCAATTGTGCAACAATAAATATTTTTCACACTCAAAGGATGAATCAACACAATTGCCCTAATTCTATGCAATTGATGCTTAAAGAGACACAATTTCTTCACAACTATGTGATTTATTAGGGTGTTACGCAACTGATGAATTTGTGCAAATGATTAGGGTGGTTGAGAATTTGAAAAAAATGTGCAAATGATCATCAAGGAAACTATGTTATTGATAAGAATATGCACAATTGAAGGACAAAGTTGTGCAATTGATAATATTGTGAAATTGATTAGGGAAACTATACAATTGAATATGAAACTATGCATTTGACTTAATCTAGGTTTTTGGCTAATTTTTCATGATCTTTGAGAATTTATGGGTTGATTGGCTTGATTGCACAAAGACCTAGATACTATGATGTTACGGGAGAGGCATCCTTTGACTCAAAATATGCAACCCCTATTGATAGATGTTGTTTGTTTGAAACTGGGATAGACTAGGTTATGGCACAATATATTCCTGCCTAAGATTCAAGCTAATCTCAAACTACTGACAACTTTAGTTGAGAGATAGCACAACAAACATATCTCATTCTACCTACCAACATGTGAGATGCCAATGATTCTTGAGGATGTTTTGAGGATTCTATGAATCCCTATCTATGGAGAGTAGTTGACATATGACATGATAGGAGGTGGGGATGCTCTACAATGGGAATTCTGGGTTGAAGACTTAGAGGCTGATGGGGAAGTTTTCTAAAGATTGACGGTATCCATCTATGTGTTGTTGACATCAGTGTTAGCAAAAGTGATCGAGGGATTGATATGTCCTGATTGGAGGTCACACATGATATCTATTGGTTGGAGAAACACTCTAGACCACATGTTTTTGAATGGGATGAGGTTTTATTGGGGTTTGTTTCTATTAGCTCATTTGTACAGTGATTTGTATTACTCCATCTATCATGGTGGTATGAGTCTAGTAACAAGGGTGACTCTATTGCACATTTGGGCTTGGGAGCACATCACAATAATGCGACTAGTGTGAAAGAGGTTTAGATGTGCAAGAAAATCCTATGTCCATTTATATTCAAGTATCATGAACCAACCCAAGCTGGGTAAGCTAGAGAATTATCAACAAGTGTTAGATGACTTAGACACAGTCATATGGAGGCCATACCTCAATTGCAAGGTTTAGGATGATGATGATGCAAAGCTACCTTATGTGTTTTAGCCTCGATGTTTGATTAGGAAAATGCCCTATGTCATAGAGAGGCACCTACCAAGAGGAGTGATGATACAATTCAATAAGATACAAGGGATTCCACAAGGGATGGATATGCTTGAATGGACTCACAAGGAGTGGTCTTTGTGGGGATTGAGGTTGGATATGGACGTGGCCATTGCAAAGTTCAAGATCCTCATGCCCTAGAAATGGGACCTAATGAGGAATGTAGCAAAATCATGAATGATGGCCAATTTCAAGGCCCAGTTAATATCTTATAGACCACTATCATTGACAAGACCATGAGAGACTATTTCTAGGCTTGATGATGAGGAGCAGATGCAACCTAGAAAAATGTTACAAAGTTGGTGGCACAAGATGATCAAGGTGGAGAGGATGGAGGAGATGATGGTGATGGAATGATGCTGACTTTGTGACATAACATTTGAATGATTTCAAAACTATGGTAAGTCAACTACACTTTGTTGACATTAAAATAGATGAAAAGATAAATTTACTACATTATTTTTTTTGTCAAATTCATGGGATAATCATGTTAAGATCATAGGTAGTATATCATGTAAATTAAAGCTTGAGAATGTAGTAATATCATTCTTATTACAGAAATAAGTCAAAAAACCATAGAGTATCTAATAAAAAATGTCTTATTTATGAAAGATCATTACCAAGATAACTAAAAACAAATGAAGCAAAAAATGATCAATTTCTAAAAAAATCTAAATTCCAAGGAAGACATATGCTAGAATATTGCAATTGTAGTAAATTTACATATGTTAAAAAGGAAAAATTTAAAAGGTTGATGAGTATAAGACACCCAACAATGCCCTATCTATTGAAACAAAGACCTTCACTAATGAAATAGGGGATCTATATTTGGCATTTTCAAGTTCTCTAATGTCATGATTCATAGTTGATTGATTCAAGTGTTGCTTTTCATTTGACTTTGTTAAAGAATAAGATAAGTTTTGAACTCCTCTTTGTTTGCTCCATTTGTTAAGATTGGTTGTCAATGTGACAAGTGAAGGAAATTTTGGGTTTTACAAGATTTGATAAAACCACTCAATATCAAATATGAAATTTATCTTCTAAATATTTGAGCTGGTTCAATACAAAGGAACCAAAGCTAAAGCTATTACCATCTTTCTAGATACTTTGATGATTAAAGTTTCCCAATGATTGAGGAATTACATATCTTAGACAGGAACAAAGGAAATTATAAATAATAGGATCAAGCACATAAGGCTTAGATATTGAAGAGGAGGTTATGGCTGATAGAGATGAAAGAACAATATGGAAGATAGCTTTGTAAAGTGGGAATGAAATAAGCTTGACCTAATGCTTGATTTTTTGGCACAAATTCTTCATAAGATAGATAATAACATGAATAATCACATTATCCAAAACAATGAAATGAGCTCTTCAGGAGCCAATATCAGCAATTATAAAAGTGATGATAGACCTCTCCAACACACTTCATAGGGAGGAAGAAGAAAATATTAAGATAGAGACTCAAATTTTAAAAATAGAAAATATGATTGCTTGTTAGGTTGAATATAAAATACTTCTAGAAAGATGTAAGAAGAAACATCTACCTCCATTTTCATGAATATGAATAAATCTAGAGGTACAACAAGATAGGAGCCAAGAACTCAACTAAAGAAAAAAGGTCATCAACATGTAGTGAATAAATTGACAGTTTCCACTTTTGATGGATTTGACAAAGGTACTAGTTGTGTTTCTATACAAAAGTTAGAAACATACCTCTCTCTCAATATTATCATTGAATATGAATCTATTAGGTTTACCACTTTTCACTTGGAAGATATTATGTTGAATGATGGTATCATGGATTAGATACACAAGGCCACAATTTTTTTGATTCCTATGATGAGTTTTATAAGAGGTCAGTTGAGAGATTTGATTGAAAGGATCCAAAATTTCACTTAAGAGAGATGACATAGCTTAAATAGTAAATCACTATAGAAAAATATGTTACTAAATTCCAAAGTTTTCAATGATGGTTCTAGACACTTTTTAGAGGAGACTTGTTATTCTTTTTATGGAAGGACTATTAGAAATCATAGAGGTTTAATAAAATACTTTATCCCTTCATATCTACAAGAGGATATCAAATTGGCTTTAGGTTGAAGTTATATTACCAAAATATTAAAAAAAATTAAAGACACGATTTTCAAGAAAATCAAGGGAATTCTCACACAAGAAGGGATATCATGTACCCCTTTACAAGGCCACACCTCTAGCTACTACAAAGAAGATAGATGAGAAAAAAAGGAATGAACTCAAGAAGAAGATAGGTGAGTGCAAGATCATGGGGGTCCAAAAAGTGGCAATGGGAAAAGGAATGTGTTTTTACTTTGCCAAAAAATATGAAATTGATGTTTGACTTTTTGTATGGGTCAAACAAAAATTGATTTTGGTTTGTTAATGCCAAATCAAAACAGATATCTATTAGTAATAGATATTTGTTATTAATGGATATTTGTTTCCAAAAGTCATTTTAATGCTATTATCTTTTCGTAAATGGATATCCTATTAAAACAAATATCCATTTTGGAAAACAAAACGGAATTCTATTTTGTTTAGCCTTAAAAGAATAATTTAGTAAAATGGGTATAACTTTTGCATTTCTTATCAAAATTCTAATTTTTTAAGAGGCATTGGAAAGGTGATTCGGAGACCTACAAAATGAATAAAGTAAATGTATTAGATTATACACCTAAAATTAATTATAAATGTTTGAGATTATCCTTCATTTTTAAAACTTTAAATACTCGCAAATTTTGCATACAAAGTCTCTTTTTGTTTTTTGCTCCCAAAATAATTGAAACATTTATAAAGTAGTAAACATTTAGACTGTATGTACTAACGAGACTACCAAATTTTCATAAATCATCATAGAAGATTGTCTTGTTGTCTTTGATCCTATGCATACCTTTTCCCAAGTTGACCTAGGAGAACATGTTTTTATATACCTCTATTTATCTTTCTCTATTTACTTATCTATATCTCACTCTCTCCCCCTCTCCTTCTATCTCCCTTTAAATCCATCTCTCTCCCTTTCCCTTACTCTACCTCTATCTGCATCTCTCCTCTTTCTCTGCCTTCTCTACCTATCTCACTCCTTTTCTCATCCCACATAGATCTTTCCCAAGTTATATCTATCTCTACATATATATACATATCTCTTTGTCTCCCCCTCTATCCTTATCACTCCCTATTTCTATATCTCTCTTCTCTCTATTTATACCCCTCCCTCTATCTATACCTATTTATTACTTATCTCTATCACCTCATTTTTCTCTCTCATGCCCCCTATATCTCTATCTCCCTCCATTTGTCCTACTCTATCTATCACTTTATATCCATATATATCTCTACCTCCATCTTCTTGTCTCTTTATCTCTCTCCTGATCTATCTCCCTATATAAATATCACTCTCTCTATACATGATTGATCTATATCCCCATCTTCCTCTCTTGCCTTCTCTATGTATCTCACCCTTTCTCTACCTCTATCTCTCTATTTACCCCCTCTAACTATCGTTGGTTATCTCCCTTCATTCTTCTCTATATCCTTCTCTTCCTCTCTCAACCTCTCTATGTATCTCACCCTTTCTCTACCTCTATCTCTCTATCTACCCCCTCTAGCTATCCTTGGCTATCTCCCTTCATTCTTCTCTATATCCCCCTCTATGTATCTCTATCTATCCCTTTTTCTCTCTTCATCTCTATCTATCCCCCTTTCTCTCTATTTCTCTCTTTATCACTCTATCACACTATTTATGTGTCTCTATCTATATATATTCCTCTTCCTTTTTATCTCTATGTCTCTTCCTCTTTATACCTCCCTCTTTGTCCCCCTCTATCCCTACCTCCCTCTCTCTATTTATTTATCTCTACCTTTACCTCTCTCTATCTCTATAGCTATTTTTCTCCCTCTCCCTTTCCCTCTATCTTTATCTTCCTCTCCCATTTTCAATCTCTAGATGTGTCTCTCTCTTTGTATCCATCCTTCTCTTTTTGTATTTCTCCCTCTCTTTTCCTAGACCTTAATATCTATATCTATATTTGTGTCTTTGTCTCTTTGTCTGGTATTTCTATTTCTCTATATTTTTGCTTCTATCTCTCCTTCACTTTTTCTCTATCCCCTCATTTATCCATCTCTCTTTACCCCTCTATCACTCCATATCTTTATCTTTATTTTTTATATATCCATCTCTCCCTCTCTATAGATTTATCTCTTCCATCTATTGGTATCCCTCTATATCTCCATCTCCATCTCTATCTTTGGTTTCCTCTATCTATCTCTCTTCCTATCGATAATGGAGCTTAATCATCTTTCTAATTTAGATGTTTTTGTGTTAGCTATATTTGGATCTTAGTTCTTGATGAGGGTTGTGGGGCAACTTTTCCCTTTGACTTATGTTGCTTGAGTGGGAGGGATAAATAGGGAGTGGGTGTGTATGAGTCATAGAGATATATAGATGGTAAGAGATATATGCATAAAGGGAGGGAGGGAGAGAGAGAGAGAGAGAGAGAGAGAGAGAGTGAGTGAGACAAAGAGAGGGGGGGGTCAACGGTCTAAAGAAGGAGAGAGGGGGGGACAAATGCCAAAATATGGAGAGATAGAGATAGGGAGGGAGAAATAGGGACTTTGCATGAGTGAGAGAGAGATATAGAGAAAGATACAGAGGGATAAAAATATAGATAAACAAGGAGAGAGAGAGAGGGGGGGTGGGGGGTTAAAAAGAGCAAGAGATATCTAGAGATAGATATGAAGTGAAAAAGATAGAGGTTTTCAATATTTCCAACAACTATGAGGGGGGTAAATTAGTTGTATATTAAAAATATATTAATTTTCCCACAAAAAAAGTTTCGGTACAAATTACTTTAACCATAAGAAAATATGAACATGAAACAACACACACATGAAATACCAAATATGACGTGCAAAACCGAAGAAGGGAAAAACTATGGAGAATGTTAGTTCTCAATATGAAAAACACCTGTTAGGGTGACACCGGTTAAGGTGATTTTTACAAAGATGGCTCACTACTAGAATGCTCACTGCCTAGCTAAAGCCACCAAATAAAAGAGGGCTCACTGCTCGGAGGAAGAAAGAAAGAATTTACCACAAGGGCACAACTACCACATTGTTGCAATGCTGGAAGAAACCTTAGACTCACTACCATCGGTACCAAATAGCATCAACATACAACCATACTGATCAACCACTTTGCATCAACAGAGATAGATCTTCCTTTTACAATCAACTTGCTTCTATGTATATTTCATTACAACCATTCTTTATATATATAGATAGATAGATAGATAGATAGATAGATAGATAGATATTGATCTCCGAAATAGATTTTCCAAGTCAATCAAGGAGATAATAAAACACAATTCAAAATGTTTTTCACTAAGCATTCCCGAGGTGGAAAGGAATGAGAAGTGGACCACACCACTATTGGAATAAAGGAATGTTGAGAGGGGGGGGTGAATCAGTGTTCTACCAGTAAATAAACTTTCAAGTTTATTCTTAGACCACAGGAAGCAAATGCAAGAAAGTAAAATATAGAAACACAAGATAATCAACCACAAAATCATAACACCGGGATTTTTACTTGGAAACCTGGAAAGGGAAAAACCATGGTGGGATTGGAACCCACAATATTCATATACTATGATCAAGAGTACATAAATATTACATAAGGGGAATGCACTTGCATTTAGGCACACTGCTTAGAACCAAAGGTTCAATTACAATATGGAAGTCTCACTGACTTACAAATCATTTAAATGATAACTACAATAATTGAACTCCAAAATAGCACCAAAAAATGTCTAGATGAGTTCCGGTTAAGTGCAAGAAGTTTGACTGTAACACCTCTATAATTATGCTCTATTTTGCTTCTCAATCAACTATCGGATCAAGAATGCACACATGAAACTGCGCCAAAAAGGGTTTTCGGTCACTAATCGCTCATACTATTCAATATCATACACCAAAAAGATCTTCTACATTGATCATATATATCCATAATCACAACATACAACGTTCATCAAGTCGGCCAATCATAATATGCAATGTAGCATGTAACCGGGTGTCGGCTTAGACCGAATCACTAAAACATATGTGGATCAATCAAAATGATTTCTACTTGTCGGCCCCATCAACCCATGCATGAGTTTCACCACCGCAATCACCACAAAGATTCCAGACCAAAAGTGCTCTGCTTATCCTGAAATATCAAAGACAGATTACCGGACCATTTCCTCTACTGGTTACCAAAAACCATGACTATTGGATAGTATTTCCAAGGAGAGTTGCCATCAATGACAACCCTAATCCATTATCCATGCACTAGAATCCACCGGATGAGTGTCAATTGCCAACAACCACAATGCAACAACACGTTATCGAAATGCCACGATCACTAGACCAAAAGATAGAGCATTTGAGATCAACTGAACATGGAAAGAACATAGCCAAAAACACATTTCCAAAGCACATCAACACGTGTCAAATCATAATATCAAAGATACATGCAGGAATAGAATAAATCCAAAAACACAACTAGAGAATTGAAAATGCAAAGCAATTTGGAACTCTACAAACTCTAACCAAAAATCATTATCATCATTGCATAGACTTTCAGAGCACAACTTTTGGACCACCAAAATATGAGAGTAGCATCTCAAAAAAATATCCAACAACGTGCTAATGCATCATGAATACATCTACAACATATCAACAATGCGGAGCACAAACCAAATACTGAAGTAGAATCAGCATGTTAACATCAATGATAACCAAACTAAAACATCAAGCAACTTCACATTTGCAACAAGTGGAGGAAGAGAAATTGCAACAGATATGAAGAGAGAGGGAGATAGGGATAGAGCTAAATATATAGAGGGAGAGGAAAAATAAATAAAAAGGATGTGTGCTTTCATATTGAAAAAGTAGAATAATCAATGATGTATCAAATGTTAAAATAAAACCCTAATGTGGTTGCCAAGGATGGGTAGGGTAAGTAAAAGGAATTTCATAACACTATAAAATCAATGAGGAATTAGTCATGTAAAGAGTTTTGAATAAAGAATTGAGATGCTCATGAAAGTGTAGATCTAAGAAACCCTAATATGAATAAGAAACCATAGAAGAAGGCTAGGTTGTATAGGATTGATTTGGTTCACTAAAACACAAAGAGCTCTAAAGATCTAGACAAAGAGGAAAAGAGGGTTAGAGGGAGAGGTAGAGAGTTAAAGAGGGAGCGAGAAGTAGGTAGAGATAGTGTGAGAGGGGAGGAGATATATAGAGGGATTGGGGAGAGAGAGAGAGAGAGAGAGAGAGGTGAGATTGAGAGTAGGAGTGAAGGAGTAAAGGAGGGAGAGTTAGTGAAAGAGAGGTTGAAGTACAAAGAGAAAGGGAATGAGGACGGGAAGGAGAGGTAGAGAGACAAGTCTAGATGTTAGGAGAGAGAGAGAGAGAGAGAGAGAGATTAGGGAGAGGTAGAGAGAGATGTATAAAGAGGGATAAAGAGTGAGGGAATAAGCAAGGGAGAGGTGGAGAGATAGGTTTAGATCTTAGGGGGGAGAGAGAGAGAGAGAGAGAGAGAGAGAGATAGATTATGGTTTATCAACATTTATTATTCTTCTTTGTAAAAAGCCTAATTTTTTTTATTGATTACTCATTTAATGTTTCAAGTATTTTGAGATGATTGTTATAAAAGAATCATAAAAAAGGGACTTCACATGCAAAAGTAGTGAGCATTTGATCTTTCAAAAATGAAGGATGAATTTAAACTAATTATAATTAGTTTTTTACAAATAATATAGAAGCACTCACTATTTCATAGTGTAAAATTATCTTCCCAACAACTATAAGAAAATCAATTTTTTGATAAGAAACATAAAAGTTGTACCCATTTTACTAAAATATGCTTTTTCAGAGTTTTCAAAATGAATATCCATTTTAAACAGATATCCATTTTGTAAACATAAAATAAATAAATAAAACTTGAGGAAATGTATATACATTTTTGACATTTAAAAAACGATTATCAATTTTAACAATGATCCATTATAAATAGATATCCATTTTTATTGACATGTTTTTTATCTCCATTTCTACCTCTAGAAAGCTTTGGATTTAGGCTTGGGAGGGTCAAGCCTAAATGGTCAACTACCCCAACATGTTTAGAGGTTTGATCCTTTTTTTCCAAAAATTGCCCTTGTGGCTAATGAGTTTTTTATCTAAAATTGATGAAACAAAAAAAAAAGTTTATTGAAGAAATTGTCATCTTTTCACAAATATAAGATATGCCTTATTTTGAATTTGATAGATAATTATTATTGATTTTCTACATGCATTAAATGTCTAAAGACCTGATTAATAAGTTGATCAAAAAATATCTCTCTTTCAAATGGTTTCGCATTTTTTGAATCTGAAAGATGCAACACATTCTATGCTTCTCATACTATACAATAATTTATTTTTTTTAATTTATAAAGTTTGGATTAAGTTATGGTGAATAGACAAACAATTTTAAATACTGTTGAAAAGTTCAAATAAAATATTTATAACTAATTATTTACTTGCTCATACTTGTGATCGGAATATTCTTTCCTATATAATAGGCCTTTTCTCTTCACCCCTGCCCTTTCCTCTGAGAGTATGTTCATTTCTTTTATGAATTCAAAAGTGGATCTAAGACTATCATTTGCCTCTACATCTGCATGAGATGAGCACATAAGCTCTAACTCCTTTCCCCTAGGCATCCATTTATTCACAATAGGCTCCAAGGTGGTCTCATCTTCTCTAATTCAGTCAAAATATTCAGACTCCTCTTCATACTAATGTATATGACAAAGGCCTTAACTGAATCAGAAAATTTCAAAATTGTGGCCTTTAACTTCTCCTCATACTTACTTGCAAATAGGGCTTGAGCCTGTTTAAACTTTTCCAACTCATGTTGAATAGTTTCAGCTAGTTGAAAACCATAAGGCATAGAAGAAGGGGGATATTCTATGATAGGACCGGTAGGTGGAGCTCTTGCTGGAGAAGAAGCTATCATTAGAGTGGAGGATTCACCTTGATGGTACTGTCCTACCAATTGACCTCTCAATTTAGCAATGATGCTATCTCGGTCAGCTATTCCTTCTTTGGCCTCATTATAAGCCTTCAAGATAATTTCCAATTTCAACTGAAGATTAGCCTTTTCCTTTGCCTCCTTCTCTGCCACTGCTACACTGAATTTTATAGTTTCTAAAACTGTGCTAGCAGCTTCTACCACCCCCGTATCTTGGACTCTTTTCACTATCATACCTCCTAGGAAACTAGAATCTGAGGTATCTTTCCTCCTTCTATTTTCATCTCTCTTCAAGGACCACATGACCAAAGTAGCATTATCCTTGCTGAATGTCACTCCCTCCATAGGCTTGGTCTCTTTCCTGATAGCTTCAAGTATCAATGCATCTGCTATATCCCATTCAGGGAAGAGTAGAACACCAGCCTTTGACACCATTTCCTTTCCTGCTTCAGGAGTGATGGCTTGAAATTCTACCATCATTTCTTGTTTTACTTCCTCCTCTACTAAAGTGGCATCTTTGTGAGGTTGCTCACTCTTCCTCTTCTCACACCTTGCATTGTAGTTCTCAATGTTTTGCTTCCATACAAATTGCATGAAGGCCCCTATTGTGACAAAGTTGCTATCAGCTAGGAACTCTTCACTAGCTTGCTTGACAGTAGGGTCTAATTCTTTACCTCTGAACTCATCTTCAGTTAAGTTCATCTCGGCACTGGGTGGCTCTTCTGGCATTCCCTCTTGTGTCTCCTCATAGGTGTAAGCAATCTCTCCGAGGCTTCCTAACTGCAACAATTGTTCTGCTACTTCCTGTTCATCTCCTATATGGATAGGGGATTGAGATGGAGAGTAAAGGGGCTCACTTGTTTGCACTTCTTTCCCTGCCCTTTGCCTCTTAAGGGAATCTTGGATGTCAATGACGTCTTAAATTGCTCTCTTCCCTCTTGAAGTAGAGGGCTCACATGTCACTGCCATCAACACACTGTATTTGGACTTCTTATGCATTACATAATTGCCCGAAGGGATGGCCCTAGCAAAGGCAGGCTTGGCTAGAACCAACATAGCTTTATCAAGATTATCTCCTATTATAACTTCCCTCTTTTCTTTTAGAGTTTGCATTAAATCTTCAAAATAAAGAATTAAGAATTTAATTTTCTCCTCAAAGGGATTAAAACTAGAAAGAGGGTCATAACTACTATCAAATTGATGAATGAAATCAAGAGCCCTTTTGTATGCCACCCACTTCTCTTTCCTCAATTCTTTCTCATCCAAACTAAATTCATTCCTAATCAGATCTTCAGGGAAATGAAATTGGTGTGGCCTACCTTTACATAACGCTCTCTTTCTAAACATGTCGTTGAAAAAATCTTCAGGGTCTGCAAATCTTGAGACCATTGTAGAAAACCTATATAGTTTAAAGAATTCTTCAAAATATTTCCAACCATCCTTGGTGATCACAAATTGATGAGCCATGGTAACAGTTGGGAATATAGTCCCTTTACCCCTATTTGTCAGCTCTACCTCTTGCACACCTCCAATTTGCCTTAGGACTTCTACAATTCCTATCTTCAATGGGACTTGATAGGGCAATAAATATAGAGTGCCTCTGAAACCATAAACTCTGAAAATTGTAGAAGCAGGGTATAAATACATATCACCCCAATTATGAACAATCTTAATACCTTCAGCAAACTCCTTAGGCCTGAGGAATTCCAAAAGAGCCTTAGGGATCCTAGGGTTTTGTGAGCATAAAAGGATCCTAAGCCTAGATGCAAAGAATCTATCAAACTTCAAGTAACTAGCATCCTCTCTATCCCAAGACAAAATTGTGCTCCATAGTTGCACAGGTATCTCTTCACCTTCCTTTTCTTTGACCAAGTCCATTTCTTTTGCAAAATAGTCAGCACCTTTGAACAAAAACATGTGCATTAGAAGGGAATACCATCCAAAAGTTTTATCCACCTTACCATTTTTTCTCCCTACCATCCTTGTATGAATTGCATCAATGAGGTAAGGTGCATAATCAAATGTTACTGCCAGAGAGGGGTTCAGAATCTGTGCCATCATTAGCATATAATGGGTTGGCATGTTTTTCTCAGCATCTTCTCCAAAAATCTGACAAAGTGACCAATACATGCCCTTAGCCCTTAGAGTAAACAAATTCAGGGAGAAAGGTTTCATGGTATGGAGGCCTACCATAGTTAACCCTCCTATCTTGACAAAAAACTCCTTCAGTGGGCCACTCCTAAGGTGATCCCCTTTCACATTCTAGACTTGTGCAAGTGTTTCAAAGTTGATAGGCTCTAAATAATTGGGCACTTCATTGAGCTTAAAAACATTTCTAAATTCACCATCATTGATCTCTATCAGGGCTCCTCCATTGACATTCCTCACACATCTGGCTACAAGGTCATAATTCTATGCAATCAAGGTCAACAAATCTACATCCATGAAGACCCCGGGGACTATGAGCTTTCCCACATCCAATTCTCATATACTATTTAACGGGGCAGGGAAGTGTCTCTAACCAAAACCAACCTTCAAAATTCCCAGACCTAGCATCCCTATCTGTGGATCCCTTAACCAATTGCCTTTGTCATATAGCCCATCTCTAATTCTTAAACGAGGGTTTTTTGGTACCAATTCTTTAGCTTTGCCTGCGGCATTGGTAGACATGGTTTGTTGTTCCAGGAATTCATCACATATATTCCTATCTTGGTAATTTAACATCCCTGTAAAATCCCTTCTTGGTGCCATCCCGTTAATGCAAGTTATATCTATTTGAGGTTTAAAACAAAGCTCTAATAAGCAATTCACATAGTAACACTGATTTTCAGACTGCAACTAGCAAGAAAAACACAAAGAACCTGGTTATTTGCCTGAAGAAACTCGCTCTGCACCATCTCCTCTCAAACAAACTTGTTGAAATGGTGCCAATATTCAATTGATGTGGTCCTTAATATAGAAATTTGGCATTGAATTGAGAAATTAATCCTGCATGCTATGGCCCTCACCTCAGAATTGAATTCGCAAATCAAATTCAAAAATGGGCTCTAACAAATCACAAATTTTCTGAGTATTTCCTTGTTTTGTTTTTTTGCCATTTCGCAGAGTTTGAAACCCCCACACTTTTCTTTCGCGAAGCAACGACGATCGTTGGATCTTAGAAACTTGCACTGCCTTTACTCCTTTTAGTCCTTCTGCATTAATGACGGGCCCCACCTTCTTTTTGGTACTTCATGAACACTAAACCTTGCACATTTCAATCGCGAGAAACAACGTCGGCCGTCAGATCATTATCCACTTGCTTGATCTTTAAATCCTACAGCGACTGCCAATCTTCTTAACTAACCGCGCACAACCATGACGATTAATGGTTTTCGCCATTTCGCAAAGGCTAAACTGCAGGCATCTTCGGGCTACAAAACAATGACAACTGTTGGACCCACCTCAAGATGTACACCTTTTAATGTGCTCAGACCTTTAAAGTGGGCCCTTAGCTCGGAGACCACTTGCTTTGTTTCATCGCTGGCAAATAAAAGTTACGTGGTAGTCGGCTATTCGCTTAGATAACTCCATCAGGGTCCATTCTAAGGTCACCACGTGTTTTACTTCACCCCTTTTAACAAAACCGCCGGTCGAATCAAGGCGGGCCATCAACTACACTTTAGAGCCACATGCATCTGACAAGTCATCATTTCTCTCCATGGAGCAACCCATCTGTCCTACCATGTCATTCACTGTGTGACTGCCACATTACTTCGCTATTTCACGAACATTAATCTTCATTTGCTTTGAGGTTGCGAATCCACATGAGCCATCCAATTAACTCCTAGTTAATCGGTCTTTAAAACTACGATCTGCTTGTCCTTTGGGTCCACCGGCCTTTTCGCTATTTCATAGACCTTAAATCTCAGGCAGCTCTTCTTCGTGAAGCTACGACAACCGTTGGATCTTAGAAACTTGCTCGTTTGTTACCCTTGTCACGACCACCTCGCCCGGACCCTCCACCTTTTCGCTATTTTGCAAAAGGTAAAACACGTGCATCTTGGGCTAGCAAATCAACGCGAACCATTGATCTTCTCCAAGTTGATCGGCCATTAACCAAAGGAACCTCTTACCTCTAGGACCCGCCAACTGTTTCGCTGTTTTGCAGACTTTAAAACATATGCATCTTAGGCAAGCGAATTAACGTGGGTCGTTGGATCTCCACAAGATGAGTGATCTTTAATAGAAGGGTTCACTTAGCTTTTGGGGCCCACCAGGATTTTCACTAGTTCGCGAAAGATAAAACACTAGCAACTTGATCTCGTGAATCAACGAGCATTGTCAGATCTTGAGCAAGATGATCATCCATTAACCTTTTGTGACCACATTACCCGGGCCCGCCACCTTTTCGCTGCTTCACGAAAGGTAAATATTGGGCTACTCTAGGTTGTGAATCCACGCGAACCACTCAATCAACTTGGGGTTGATCGGTCTTTAACCGCAGGGTCTATTTACCTTCTGGGGCCTGCCAGCTCATTTCGTTGTTTCGCAGAGGATAAAAACCCAGCACCTTTTCTTCACAAATCAACGCGAGCCATTGGATCTCCACAAGATGCATTTTCTTTACCATAAAGACCATCCTTCTGTCAGGCCTATTTATCTTTTCGCTATTTTGTAGAAATTAAACCATGGGCATCTTCTCCTAGTGAAACAACGTGCACTGTAGGATCAACTTTGACTTACACGATTATTAAGAAGCCCAACAAAGATTAAAACGAGACATAGGTAAAGCCGTAAAAGTTGGAAATATTTAAAAGACTGCCTAGGGAAAACCTAAATGGGGGACACTTTTCATGATGGAGCGACCCTTCCTTAAGTGGAAAAAGTAATGCAAGAATAGAATGCAAGGGTTTTTCAAAACATAGGGAGGGTTAAATCTTTTCATAAAACCTTAAAACCTCTTTGACCCAAAAACACATGGGCAACAAGGCTATGCCAAACATATCTTTACAGGTTTTAGCCGATTATGGGACAAGAATACCCAATTTTTAAAACAGTGATAACAGCAGCTCTGACTGGGGACAGTTGATTGCAAGATCAATACAAGAATTCAGAAACTCTGGAGAACAGACCAAACAGAAACCCAAAAACAACCAACAAAATCAAACCTAAATATATACAGACTAAGGCCTACTGTGCATGGACTTAAGAGAAGTAATGCTTCAGGAATTGTCCATGCACTGGAAATTACTGTACCTCATCATTCATTGTTTGCAGAAAATATGAGTCTTTTCCATTCAGATCACAAACAACAGAAGGGCCTACCCATAATGATTCAAATTTCTGATGTTTCCCTTTGTCTTTCCCTCTTGCATTCCATTGAAGAACCATGTCACCTATCTGAAACTTCCTCAATGTGGTCCTTTTATTAAACAAATACTTGGATTGCAACTAGATCTTCAGATTTCTTTTATGGGCCAAAGTTCTGATTTCCTCCACCTCCACCATTTGGATCATTTTGTCTTCCATAGGTTCAGATAACTCCATGTCTTCAGCTTGTAGGAACTTGTATACAGGAAGAAGATTATTGACTGGCACCCTAGATTGCATGCCATAAACCAATTCAAAAGGTGAAACCCCAATTGTTTTCTTGACAGTAATCTTGTTTGCCCATAGGGCCAATTTCAACTTCTGGTCCCAAGACCTTTTGTTTTCCTCGAGGATTTTCTTAATAATATTCAGAAGGCTCTTATTGCTGGATTCTGCTTGTCCATTGCCCTGAGGATGATATGGTGAAGAGTAAGATATAGTTATTCCATGACTGGTGCAAAATTTAGTGAACTCCTCTGATCTGAAGCTCATGGCATTGTCCATTACTAGTTTCATAGGAACACCAAATTTGGTTATAACATTATCCATCAGGAAATCAATAACAACTTTACTAGTGGGTCTCCTAGTGGGTATAGCTTCAATCCACTTGGTGAAATAATCAGTGGCTACTGTGATCCACCTATGACCTCTTCCTGATTTCTCAATTATTTCTCCAATAAAATCAATGCCCCATTGGACAAAAGGGGCTTCCATCGTGATTGGGTTGAGGGGTAAGGCTCCCTCAAACTTTAGCTTAGATGAAAATTTTTGGCATGGGTCACATCTCCGAACATGTTCATGGGCATCTTTAAATAAGGTAGGCCAGTAATATCTAGCCTGGACTATCTTACCAGTTGTAGTCTTGGCAGAGTAATGACCTCCACACACTCCATCATGCATTTCAGTTAACATCCTCTTAGCTTGAGACTCGTCTAAACACATCAACAATGCCCCATCTCTGTTTCACCAATACAAATCACCCTGAATAAGGACATACTTCTAAGACTTCAACTTCAATGTTCTTCTCTGATTATGAGTCATCCCTTCTGAATATGTTGCATCCCTTAAAAAATGTACTATCTCTGAGTACCAGGGTTGTGTCTCAATACTTGTGACCAGGATGTCCTTAACCTCAACATTATTCACCTCAACTTCAAGAAGGTTTGATTCAGCCATTAGCTTAGCAAGACCTAAGCCTCTTACCAACTTAGTAATTTTAATCTCTAAATCAAACTCCTGAATTTTGGTTATCCATCTGCATCTTTTACCAGTGACCTTGGACTGAGACAAAATGTCTTTGACAACCGCATGTGGGACATAAGCAATTACTTGTGCATTTACAAGATATGGCCTAAATGCTTTTACAGCTTTGACCAAAGCATATGCTTGCTTCTCCATGATTTCATATTTTAATTCTGCAGCTTGTAGAGATTTACTATAAAAACGCTATAGGATGTTCATGTCCTTCATTATCCTTTTGTAAAAGAACTGCAGCCATTGTACGATAAGAAGCAAAAGAAAACAAAGAGAAGGGCTTACCTGTAATTAGGGGACTTCAGCACTGGTACTTCCTGGATAGCCCTTTTGATTTCACCAAAATCCTTTGAAGCTTCCTCATCCCAGCAGAACTTTGCATCTTTCTTAAGCAGTTTAACAATGGGTTTGACCAGCTCAGCAAAGTTAGCAATAAACCTTCTAACAAAATTTACTTTACCCAAGAAAGATTGGATACCTTTGACACTTTTTGGCTCAACTACATTGTTTATAGCTTCAATTATTTCAGGGTCTATTCTAACCCCTTCCTTGGAGACAATATGCCCCAGTAACTTTCCTTCAGTGACAGCAAAATGACACTTTTTTGGATTTAAAGAGACACCGAACTCCAGAGCCTTGTTTAAAACCTTTTCCAGATGCCCATAGTGGTTATCTCCCCTTTTGGAGAAACATGTTAAGTCATCCTGGTATACAACCATGATAATATTGATAAATTCCTTGAAAGCAACATCCATTGCTCTCTGAAAAGTAGCTCCAGCATTTTTTAAACCAAATGGCATTCTTACATATACATATGTTCCCCAAGGGGTGGTAAAAGCAGTCTTGAACTGTTCAGACTCTTTCACTAAAACCTTGTTATACCCTGAAAACCCATCCATCATAGACAACAGGTCACAACGAGTTACTCTCTGCAACATTGCTTCCATATTGGGAGAAGAATAATTGTCTTTTAAAGAAGCAACATTTAAGTTCCCAAAGTCAACACAAAGTCTTATATCCCCATTATTCTTTCTAATTGGAACTAAATTAGACACCCAAGATGAATGCCTTATGGGCTTAATGATCCCCCCTTCCCTTAACTTGGTTAACTCTTGTTGCATTTTAGTTTCCAAAAGGGGGTTGATAGGTCTTTGCTTCTATCGAAAAGGCTTAGCATCTGGATGTAGAGGGATTTCATGTTGAAATAGATCTTGTCTATACGCCTTCAGGTCTTCATAAGACCAAGCAAAAACATGCTTATACTTGCCCAATAATTTAATGAGGTTGGCCTTAATGTGGGGGGCCAAACTCTTCCCAATATACACCAATTTAGGGGATGATTTTGTCCCTAAATTCACTTCCTGCAATTCTTCTAATTTGGTGGTTGATTGTTGATGCAGATGGCTATCACTATGACTAAACATACCTTCTAATTCTACTAATCCTCTTGGGATTTCATTAGTTTCCAACTGAACATGTCATTACCAAACACTATCTCTCTATTATCAACCACTTCTACTAATGCATTGCAATCAATTTTTTGTTCATCATAGTCATCAATGCACTAAATAAATTTGAGGATATCTTCATCATTCGCAAATGCTTGCCAGTTATATATGTTATCAGGAATAGCAGGCCTGGCTTTTATCTCAACTGTGGATACACCGGTTAGTGTTACATCATTATTCTTTAATGCAACATTTGCTAAGAAATCAGCCATTATGTTCTTTGATATTTCTATCCAATTAATAGAGAAAGCATAAAAATGTTCAATCATATCCCAAACAGCATGTTTATACCTTTTCAGACGATCATTCTTAGATGCATACTTAGACCTTACCTAAGAAACAACCAACTCTAAATCCCCAAACACTCTTAACAACTGAATTCCATGCCTTTTGGCAATTTCAAGCCCCAACAACAAGGCTTTATATTCAGCAGTGTTATTTGTACACTGGAAGGCTAGCAAAAAGGAGTATTTGAAAGTTATACCTAATGGTGACACAAAAACAACACCTGCTCTAGATCCTTCTTTAGAACAAGCTCCATCAAAGTACATGTGCCACAAACCTTGTTGTTGAGATTCTAATTCAGTCACAATAGAATCAGTATTTTTTAACTGAGGTAAAATTGGTTGCATTCTAAAACTAGCAAGATCTACATCAATCATGCAATTTAACATACTGGGATCTATTTTCTCAATTACCCCAGGGGCACGTGGTTCTCTATACAACTTAACTTGGCTTTCGTTAATTGAGATTGTAGCATATGATAAGTCTAACTGAACATTTCCACCTACTGTTGTAGCCCATTGTCTAGATAATAGCATGCCATAGTGAGGTTTTGTATCAGTTACTATTACATCCATCTTATATGTTGGCTCAGGAAATGTTGCTATCTTTACTTCCACATCTTTCATTGTACCTATTACAGGTACTTCTATGTTATCTATAGCATAACACTTTCCATACACAGTACTTACTGACAGTCCCAATTCTTTCATGACACCATAGGGCATCACATTTGCAGCAGCACCAGAGTCAATCATGCAATTCTTAATCAGTCTATTATTTACTAATAAAGTTACATAGAAAGGATCCACCTGTGAAGGTTCTTGAGTAATGGTTGTTCCCACATATACCTCTGGAGTTTGCAACTCATGATCATTTTCATCCTTCATGGTAGTTGTAGGCAAAAATGCACTATTATCAGATATCTTAGAAAATAAAGACAAAGCAGCTTCTCTATGTTCTTTTATTTTCAATAATTCTACCAATGGAACTGTAACCTTCGTTTGGGTCAGAGCCTAAGTCATATCAAAAGAGGAATTGTTGATTAACTCAGTATTAATTTTGGCCTTTTCTACTTTGGGTTGGCTTGCTTTCTTTATTGCATTAGTCCTTTGTAAGTCACCAGTGGTATCATCATCCACACCTTTTGCTATATCTTTAGATTGGTCATTCTTTGCCTGACCATCTTGAGGTATGGCCTTACTGCTTGACATCTTCTTTTGGGATATCTCTTTAATGAATATTGAGACAGGTTCACCCTGATCTCCATCTCTTTTATTACTCCTCGAGTTGTAGTTATGTTTGGCTTTGGCTATAGCGGCCTTAGTAAGATTTCTTACCTCCTCATCACTAGGTCTTCTAAGATGAACCTCCTCATCTTCAATGGTTACAACATTTAAATCAAGATGTCAATCCAGTGTCAGTTGCCCTTGGTAACATTTATCATTATTCAACCCATCACACTCAATAGACTCATCATCACTGTCAATAACAGTTTCGAACATGTTAATATCAGGCTCACCCTCTTTTCTCATAGATTCTTCAAGGGCTTGAGCTACAACACATTGATGAGGAGAATGTGGTCCATCACAGGCCATACACCATGGAGTGTCTTCCACAATGTGTATATTTCCTCTTTTCAAAGGATCAGGGGTATCTTGGCTATGAGCATTTTTTGGCTTATCATTTTGAGGCTTGCCATCCTTCCAAGTAGTGTTGTAAGGCATGTCATGTAACCTAGGAGGCCTATCCTGCCAATTGTAATGAGGCTTATCATTTTTACTTACCTTGGCAGTAAGATCTTTCATGGCAACCATCAACTTCTCTATTTTGTCATCCTCCTTGGCAACTTTATTAAGTTGTTGTTTGGATTCTTGCCACAATCTTCCATCAGTTCTCCTTCGTACTTTCCTAGATGCTTTCCTATTGCTTTCCACATTAATGGAAATCCTAAATGCATCCCTCAAATTATGTGGATTTTTATCCCTCAGAATATAAGCCATTTTAGAATCAAATGCACTATAATAAGTGTTTAAGCACATATTATCATCTAATCTCATTACTTGATAAAGCCTATGCATTGCTTTCTGAAATCTAGTATTGAAGTCTATGACAATTTCATTGTCAGACTTCCTAATATTATTGAATTCATTGAGCATGAAACTCACATTTGTTTTATCACCATATTGTTCCTGAAAGCAATTCTTAAAATCCTCCCAAGAACCAATACTATTCACAAGGAGACCTCTATACCAATCCCTTGCATCATCTACCAAGGATTGTACAAATAGTTTCATGATGACATCTTCATCTACTATTTCATAATCATTTATGAGGTCACCAAATGATTTTAGATGCTCTTCTGCACTAATTGCATTATTACCAGCAAATTTATGAAGCCTGTCTCTTAGTTCAGTAGGAACATGGTTAGGATACCTTGGGATTCCATCAAAAAATAGTTGTCTATACAATTCCAAATTAATAGGTCTTCTCTGGAACTAATTTACATTAGAGTTATTACCCATATTCATTCTTACATTGGAACAATGAGTCAGAGGGATTTGGCTATTTTGAATAGTAACAGGGACTTGATTAGTTGGAGGAGTGCTCACAGATAAGGCTAACTGAATCTTTACTAGAGGGAGTGATGGATGTTGAGGTAAAGGTTTACTTAGGCCTGTTGAAGGAAAGATTATAGGAGGAGCCTTTAGATAATTAATTTTCCATTTAACCTCTTGATTGGATGCTTCTAATTCTGCTTTCTCTAGTTCCCTTTGCAAATCTTCCTTTTCTTGTCTCATTTTTTCTATTTCTTCCTCATGTGCAGACAACATGTGAGAAACTTTTGTTGTAGCCTTAGACCTGGACCCATCTTCCATACATTTCTATTTTCCTTTGTCAACAACATTCCTAAAGGGATGTGGGCCACTAAAGACCTCCTTACTTGGTTGAACAATAGATTTGTATGCAGGGTTAGTTTTGGCAACTAAATTTTCTCTGATGACTAGACCTTCATCCTCACTCTTTGCTTTCTCCCGGATGAACAATTCAAGATCAGCAATCTGTCTTAGAAGCCTATCCCTCTCAATCAATTTAGCTTTCACTTCCTTTTCCTTGTTTGCTTCCTTTTGTGCTCTTAGGGAAATTAAGTGATGGACTCTTCTATTGAGAGCATCAATCTCTTGGGACACCTGATCTTCATCAGGCAACATTTCCTCAAAATCTGACACATTGACTTGGTCAATATCAATTAGGCTAATATTCCCATCTATAGTTCTTGGTATAGAGTCTATTTTCATATTAGAGCTATTCCTATCCTTCCCAAAAATACTAGTATGAGTAATCTTTTGATTCAAAATTGGGATATTCTCATGATTACCAAACAAACCAGAATGGAAACCCAAAATATCCTGCTCAGATTCACGAGAAGAAGAATTTGAATTTGCGTATATGGGTCTATCAGATAACTTACCTGTGTGAATGCTCTTTTGTACCCAACCAACAGTAGATGGCTCATGTGTAACTAATCTTTTCTGGCCTCTCTGTGCCTACTTAGGTAGTCCTTCTTGCAACGTCTCATGAGGATGCTTCCTCATGAATGACCTAGTGTGTTTCCCTTTCTGCATTATACTTGTTTCTCTTAAAAGAGTTATACTTATTCAATAGCATTGGTTGTACTTGTCAAAGTCGCCACCCACAAAATATGGGAAAAGAAAACAAGATTTGACAAATCACTTGCAGAGATTTAGATGACAGGAAAATTTTCAGACAGCGAGAGATAGCATAAATGAAAGATAATGCAATCTGCCACAAATACACAGAGATTCCAACAAAACTCCAAAATTAATACGAGTAGCAATCTTTAACATAGATATACACTATGACATCCCCAGCAGAGTCGCCACTTTTGTTAGTCACAAATTCTGACTCCCCTCCCAAACATCCTCTTTATCATGAAATTTGATAACTCTATTTGCTTGTAAAGAGGATAATAAGAGAATAGAATTTCAGAATAACATATAACAAGGTTTCAGTAAACCTTCTACACTTTAAACTTATCTGAAGTTCAGGT
Organism: Cryptomeria japonica; assembly: GCF_030272615.1. NCBI lineage: Eukaryota > Viridiplantae > Streptophyta > Pinopsida > Cupressales > Cupressaceae > Cryptomeria > Cryptomeria japonica. Next base: position 277,107,576 of record NC_081405.1, read on the forward strand.
GGGTATACCTTTTATGAATAAATTCACACTTTTAAATAGACATCCACATTAAACCAATGCTAAAAACCTATGGACCTCATCAACTTTGATAATACTTGAAAACATTTTAAAAAGAATATGTGTTTGTCTTTAGTTTTGATCCCAAGAAAAACAAAAGAACTCCACTGATATCAGTGCCTTATCCAAGCCACATAGTCACCTAAAATCAAACAAGAGTTCCAAACCTAAATAGTTCATACATTTCAATCACCTCGGCTTTCATCAACTCAATACATGCCTGACATATATGAGTCCTTTCCTTTTTAAAATAAAACCGTTTATCAAATTCTAAGCAATAGGCAGTTTATTCACTAGTAGAGACACTTCACGTATATTTAATTCCCCTCCTGCGGAGAAAAACCTAAAATATATCTGCAAGATTGTCTTACAATCCCTACTCAATCAAATAATCCTGGATTATTTAAAAGAATCTAGTAAAAATAATGAATGCACACCAGAAGACAACGAAGATTTAGGCCTGAAAAGTGTTGGTTTGTATATTCATATTTTGAAAATCTTACATGATTAAAAGTAATTTCTGAGAACCAGAAAAAACCCTAGATAAAATTCTGCAGAGTATCCTTACAAATTCTTGTGATGATTCTACTCCTAGGTCCTGGTATCCATTTATAACAATATGGATGCAAAAAAAGCTTCAGACCTTCCTAGGAGTAGTTTGTTACAACTGCAAAAATTTTCTTCAAAAAATAGTTACAAGTCCTTTTCAGCCTCAACCGCCTTTTCAGTTTGTTGCTCCTTTGTAGCATCTTCTAACTGCTCTGGGACTCCTTCTTCTTGCACCGCGTACTTTTTGGTCCACTCTTGGAACATGTCATCAGTAGGCCATGAGAAGCTAACAATCTTCTTCTTCATCCCTTCTGGCCTTTTCCAAGTGACCCTTAACTGCCCAATCTCTATTTCTATAAAACCATAATGTGATTTTACATTTTCAAATTCCTCAATTGTCCTGACAAATAAGGATGTGTCATCACTATTTATGATTTCATTGACCTTTTTTGGACAAGTTGTGGTCCAGCTCTTCCAGCCATGCCTTCTCCTCTTTTAACTGAGTAGGACCAACAAAACCTTCGGGGAACAGCTCATACTTGTGATCAGAATATTCTTTACTATATAATTGGGCTTTTCTCTTCACACATGCCCTTTCTTCTAAGAGTATGTTCATTTCTTTTATGAATTCACAAGTGGATTTCAAACTGTCATTTGCCTCTGCATCTGCATGAGATGAGCACATAAGCTCTAACTCCTTTCCCCTAGGCATTCATTTATTCAAAATAGGCTCGAAGGTGGTCTCATCTTCTCTTAATTTAGTCAAAATATTCAGAATCCTCTTCATACTAATGTATACGACAGAGGCCTTAACTGAATCAGCAAATTTCAAAATTGTGGCCTTTACCTTCTCCTCATACTTACTTGCAAATAGGGCATGAGCCTGTTTCAACTTTTCTAAACTCATGTTGAATAGTTTCAGCTGGTTGAAAACTAGAAGGCATAGGAGAAGGGGGATATTCTATGATAGGACTGGTAGGTGGAGGTCTTGCTGGAGAAGAAGCTATCATTAGAGTGGAGGACTCACCTTGATGGTACTGTCCTACCAATTGACCTCTCAATTTAGCAATGATGCTATCTCGATCAGCGATTCCTTCTTTGGCCTCATTATAAGCCTTCAAGATTG